>NC_053489.1:81822178-82149678 GCF_905171775.1 Rana temporaria
CTGCGGGAACGACGTCCATACTTAACATTGAGTACGCCTCATATAGCAGGGGTAAATTTACGCCGAAAAAAGCCTTACGGAAACAACGTAAAAAAATGCGCCGGCCGGACGTACGTTTGTGGATTCGCGTATCTACCTAATTTGCATACTCAACGCGGAATTCGACGGAAGCGCCACCTAGCGGCCAGCGTAAATATGCACCTTAGATCCGACGGCGTACTAAGACGTACGCCAGTCGGATCTAGCCCAGCTTCAGGCGTATCTTGTTTTGTGGATACAAAACAAAGATACGCGGGAGCAAAATAGAAGTTACGCGGCGTATCAATAGATACGCCGTTGTAACTTCTTCGTGGATCTGCCCCTAGATGTTCAGAAGCATTTACAAGCACAACATTTATATACATTTATCAAATCAAGAAAATTATGCATTCACATTCCATTTAGTTTAAGGTTAAAATGTAGCTGTAATGACATAAATACAACTAAACACATTTATATGGGTTTAACTTTATACCTGCTTAAGCAGGAACATCTGAACACAGGTAAACGTGATTTGGGGAGGCATAAAAGCTGTTTATACTTCCCAGATGACTTCTGCATTTAGACAATTAAAGGACTAAAAAATGAAAATGTCTTACAGAAATGATCCTCTCTCTGCAGCATTCTAGCATATTCATTGGCCCTGTGGAAGGCGGCTTTTTCAGTGAATAATACAGACACTTCCATTTAAAGCATCTTGTTTAAGTATTTTGTGTAGTAAGAACTAGATAAAACTCCCATTCCACTATCACTATGTTCAGGCTACTAAATACGCAATCATTTGTACCGTCTGTAGTATACTCTGTAATGAACAGCCAGCCCTTGCTAGGTGCATTTAGGTCACCTCCTATCCTATCCATGAGCATCAGTGCTGGTAATTGAGCCAGTGGCTAACAAAATGATAAAAATAGGACTAAATCCTCAGCCTGATGCCTTAAAGTGAAAACCTAGGACATGCTATAAAAAGCTCAGCAATCAATAACAAGGCTCCAGAAAGTTTTACTGAGATTTCTGTGCACCGAAAAACTATACAAGCTATTCCCAAAAGTCCATGTTCTCAGATAAAAGGCCTTGAGAATCATTGTGTACTGTACATTAGCTGTTGCCTTTTCAATCAAGCAGTGCAAAGATGCTATCTAGCCACAGATTTCACATTACATCAATACAAATCTTCTGTTTACTGACTTTGCTTTTATATGTAGCGCCTGGTTACTTAAAAATACCGGTGCTAGTCAAATTTAGAGAGGGATCAGAGTGTTAACTGACTCTGATCCAATTATTATGTTTCTAAACTGGTCTCTGTCTCAGCTTGGCTGTGCTATGGGCTGTCTGTTGTTGCTGGGGTGTAGGTCCTACCCCAGGACAGTGGGTGGCAGCAGTGCGCTCTTCCCCAGCAGCCAATCAGGAGGGTTGAGCCTCGTTGTGCATGCTGGGGGAGGGTATTTATGGGGCAGACGCCATCGTACTGGGTTCTTCTTCGGAGTCCGGCACCCACCTTTAGGGTGACTGTGCATCACGGCACCCCGGTGAGATGGCCTTCCAGGCTGGGTTGTGCGTGCCACGCGGTGTTCCTGGTTCCGGGACCATGTTGGTCCGGAGCATTTGAGCTGTGACAGGTAGCCCAGTGGTCGACTGGGTTCCCAATCCTGAAGATCCCAAGCGGTATACAGTGGGGATCGAAAGTTTGGGCACCCCAGGTAAAAATTTGTATTAATGTGCATAACGAAGCCAAGGAAAGATGGAAAAATCTCCAAAAGGCATCAAATTACAGATTAGATATTCTTATAATATGTCAAAAAAAGTTAGATTTCATTTCCATCATTTACACTTTCAAAATTACAGAAAACAAAAAAATGGCATCTGCAAAAGTTTGGGTACCCTTCAGAATTTATAGCATGCACTGCCCCCTTTGCAAAGCTGAGACCTGCCAGTGTCATGGATTGTTCTCAATCATCGTCTGGGAAAACCAGGTGATGTCAATCTCAAAGGTTTTAAATGCCCAGACTCATCTGACCTTGCCCCAACAATCAGCACCATGGGTTCTTCTAAGCAGTTGTCTAGAAAACTGAAACTGAAAATAGTTGACGCTCACAAAGCTGTAGAAGGCTATAAGAAGATAGCAAAGCCTTTTAAGGTGTCAATATCCTCTGTTCGGAATGTAATTAAGAAATGGCAGTCATCAGGAACAGTGGAAGGTAAAGCAAGATCTGGAAGACCAAGAAAAATATCCGACAGAACAGCTCGCAGGATTGTGAGAAAAGCAATTCAAAACCCACGTTTGACTGGACAATCCCTCCAGAAAGATCTGGCAGACACTGGAGTTGTGGTACACTATTCCACTATAAAGAGATACTTGTACAAATATGGTCTTCATGGAAGAGTCATCAGAAGAAAACCTCTTCTACGTCCTCACCACAAAAATCAGCGTTTGAACTTTGCAAATGAACATATAGACAAGCCTGATGCATTTTGGAAACAAGTTCTGTGGACCAATGAGTTTAAAATAGAACTTTTTGGACGGAATGAGCAAAGGTACGTTTGGAGAGGAAAGGGCACAGAATTTAATGAAAAGAACCTCTGTCCAACTGTTAAGCATGGGGGTGGATCAATCATGCTTTGGGGTTGTATTGCAGCCAGTGGCACAGGGAACATTTCACGAGTAAAAGGAAAAATGGATTTAATAAAATTTCAGCAAATTATGGATGGTAACTTGATGCCATCTGTGAAAAAGCTGAAGTTAAAGAGAGGATGGCTTCTACAAATGGACAATGATCCTAAACACACCTCACAATCCACGGGGGATTACATCAAGAGGTGTAATCTGAAGGTTTTGCCATGGCCTTTACAATCTCCTGACCTCAACGTAATTGAAAATCTATGGATAGACCTTAAAAGAGCAGTGCGTGACAGACAGCCCAGAAATCTCAAAGAACTGGAAGACTTTTGTAAGGAAGAATGGGCAAAGATACCTCAAACAAGAATTGAAAGACTCTTGGCTGGCTACAAAAAGCGTTTACAAGCTGTGATACTTGCCAAAAGGGGGCAGTACAAGATATTAACTCTGCAGGGTGCCCAAACTTTTGCAGGCGCCATTTTTTTTGTTTTCTGTAATTTTGAAAGTGTAAATGATGGAAATAAAATCTTTTGACATATTATAAGAATGTCTAATCTAATTTGATTCCTTTTGGAGATTTTTCCATCTTTCCTTGGCTTCGTTATGCACATTAATACAAATTTTTAGCTGGGGTGCCCAAACTTTCGATCCCCACTGTAGCTGTTCGGTGGGGAGTCCAACTGAGGAGAACCAATGAGAGGCTGGCGATCCAATAGGGTCTCGACAAACCACCGGGGATCAAGTTAACAGACACGGACAGACTGGTCACCTCTCAGTTGGTACCTAAAAACTATCTGAAGGAAATCCAGACGCAATTCTACCAAGGAGGATCATCTTCATAATCACAAACACAGGAAGGGCCTGTGGCAGAGGCTTTTCCCTAAATCTATTTCAGGAGGGTCTGTGGCAGAGACTTTTCCTTCAAGTTCGAGGGATACTCTGGCTGCCAGGTCAGTGAGAGAGGCCTGTCCAGGTACGCTATACCCACTCTGGCTGGAATGGCGAAGAATACAAAGCATTGTTGGAAGCAGGACTGTTTTCCTGTTGTTGCGCCTGAGTCTGCTATTTCTTCTTCTATTTCACCTCTACTCTTCATCACAAGTTTTAATGTTTTTACCCGGCTGGGTAATAAAGAGCACAGAAAAAGACACCTGTCATGGACATTCCGTTACTGCTACATCCACCATACACCCCTAGAATGGCCACGAGAGCCACAAGGTTACATGCCACACAAAACAAACCAGCAGCTCCTCCAGGGGTAGTGCTACACATATATATATATATATATATATATATATTATTTTTTTTGATCACCTGCAATTACACGCACATGAACTTTAAAGGCATCCCAGTCTTAGTCCGTAGGGTTCAATATTGAGTTGGCCCACGCTTTGCAGCTATAACAGCTTCAACTCTTCTGGGAAGGCTGCCCACAAGGCTTAGGAGTGTGTCTATGGGAATGTTTGACCATTCTTCCAGAAGCACATTAGTAAGGCCAGGCACTGATGTGAATGAGAAGGCCTGGCTCACAGTATCTGCTCTAATTCATCCCGAAAGGTGTTTTATCGGCTTGAGGTCAGGGCTCTGTGCAGGCCAGTCAAGTTCCTCTACCCCAAACTCGCTCATCCATGTCTTAATGGACCTTGTTTGTGCACTGAGCCAGGCCTTCTCCTCCACATCAGTGCCTGACTTCACAAATGCACTTCTGGAAGAATGGTCAAACATCTCCAGACACATTCCTAAACCTTATGGACAGCCTTTTCCAGAAGTGTTAAAGCTGTTATAGCTGCAAAGGGTGGGCCAGCTCAATACGGAACCCTATGGTCTAAGACTGGGATGCCATTAATGTTTATGTGCGTGTAAAGGCAGGTGTCCTAATACTTTTGGTAATATAGTGTGTATATATACATTTTCTTTAACTTTCCATTGTTGTGTAATATGTACAATTTTTCTTTGGAAGAGTTGCATACATTTCACGCTATGGTTCACTTGATGTACAAATTGTTCCAGCTTATGGTAAACAATTACACAACTTATACATATAGCTAGATTCAGATACGTTTACGCCGGCATATCAGTAGATACGCCGTCATAACTCTGGATCTACGCCGTCGTAAATGTAAGCGTATTCTGGAAACCAGATATGCTTAAATTAGGCTAAGATACGAGCGGCGTAAGTCTCCTACGCCATCGTATCTTAGGGTGCATAGTTACGCTGGCCGCTAGGTGCCGCTTCTGTTGAGTTCAGCGTAGAATATGCAAATGACTAGATACGCCGAGCAATGCACACTGGAGCAATGCTTTGGAGCAATGCACACTGGGATATGTCCACGGGTGGCGTATGCGCCGTTCGTTAAAAACGTCAATCACGTCGGGTCACTAGTCATTTACATAAAACACGCCCCCCTGTTCCACATTTGAATTAGGCGCGCTTAGGCCGGCCCATTTACGCCGTAACTTAGGAGGCAAGTGCTTTGTGAATACAGCACTTGCCTCTCTGACTTACGGCGGCATAGCGTATATGCGATACGCTACACCGCCTCAAAGTTATGCCTGTCTCTCTGAATCCAGCTAATAGACTGTGAACCAGCGTAGAAAAATTACCCAACTGTGGAGTGTGAATGGACCCTAGTACACTACAACACTTCAGAATTATCATTTTAATGCTCTGAAGCTCAGTGGTATAGAGAGAGCACTTGCCTATGTGAAATAGCCCTGATCCTCCTCTTCTGGGGTCCCCCACTGGCGCTCCAGGCTCTTCCCCCCTGCCAGGTGCACACTATAATAAGCAGCTTGCTATGCGGGCACATGTGCAGGCTTGCTCTTGGACACTCGGAACGCAACTTGGCTCCTCCCCTGCTCCCTCCTCACTGGAGCCAATGGTTCCTGCTGCTGTCTATGAGGCAATGAGGAGGAAGAGAGAGCTGCTGCTCTCATGCACATTGCTGGAATTAGATCGGGCTTAAGGGGGGCTTTGCAGAGAATGCATATATGTAAAAAACCTTCAGCCTTTAAAACCACTTTAGGAATACATACTTAAAGCGGAGTTCCAGGCTTTTTTTATGTAAATCGCCTACAGGGAGGGGCCGCCAAAAGGCGATATGACGTATCGCCTTAGCGGTCCCTGGGCAGAAGGAGGAAGTGGGGCAGGAAGTCCCACTCCTCCTGAAGCCCCCACTTCCCCACCCCCAAAAAAAATACATTTGGCATGTAAGGCGGTGAGGAGTGGATTAAGCGGAAGTTCCACTTTTGGGTGGAACTCCGCTTTAAATACATTTTTTTTTAATCAGAGTTTAGTGTCACTAATTGAATTTTACAAGCTATAAGGTAAGTAGGTAAACAGACTTTATTGGAACAGATACGAGGTATGCTAAAACAACTGTGCTACTTTGCAAGTAAAGCCTCGTAAGTAAAGTAAAGCCACTGTTTTTTTTTTTTCTTCATTCAACACAGGGACAGCTCAGGCCACAAGTCTTCAAAGAAGCCGGACGAAAAAACATTTTAAGAAAGTGGTTGTACCAGGGATGTCTTAATGAGAGGGTACACCTGGGCACTGCCCAGGGGCCCCAGCTGCATGGGGGCCCCCTGCACTTTCCCCAAAGCAGCTTGTCCTTGAGCCCACGCTGCCCCAAAATTTGGGGCATCATGATGGCACTGAGAAAGATAGATGCACAGGGGAGACAGTCTGCCTCCTACCTACTTGATGTCTGTTTACCTGCACTGTCATCATTGTAGGGGGCCCAGAGCATTACTTTGCCATGGGGCCCATGATGCTATCAAGACTGCCCTGGGTTGTACCGAGGTGAAGCTTGCATCTGCAGGCTTTACCCTGGTAACGTTTTTTAGAGCTGGCAGTCGGCTTTCTGATGATAAAAAACCGATGCGATTCAACAGCCACTCGGCCATTATCAAAAGGAGCAGAAGGGGACATCCCCCCTCCCGCCACCTTTTGCCGATCCTCCCGGGTTTCCTGTCCCACCGGGAGGACCCAAGCGACCAGCCGGCATGTCCGGCGGCTGGCTGGAGTCCTGAACAAAGCCAAAATGGTCTTTGATGGGGTCACTGATGTAGTAACACGGATGCAACTTCACTTCCGGTTTACTCGGCTGCCAATGGCTGATTTTGCAATTTTTAAAACTTTTAAGTGCAAAGAAGGGTTACCTGTCATCACCTATTACAAGGGATGTTTACATTACTTGTGACAATAATAGTGATCAGATTTTTTATTTATTAAAAAAAAAAAAAAAAAAAAAGCTTTAAAGCGCCCCGTCCCCACGTACCAAGGAAAATGCATACGCAAGTCATGCCCACAAACGTAAATGTTGTTCAAATCACACATGTGAGGTATCATCACGGTCATCAGAGTGAGAGCACTAATTATAGCAAAAGATCTCCTAACTCTAAACTAGTAACTAGTAAAAAAAATTAAACGTTACCTATGGAGATTTTTAAGTACTGTAGTTTATCGCCATTCCACAAATGTGCTCAATTTTAAACAGTAATGCCACGTACACACGACCATTTTTCATGATTTTTTTTTATGTCATTAAAAACTATCGTGTGTGGGCTCCAGAGCATTTTTCGCGACGTTAAAAATGGCCATTAAAAAATTAGAACATGCTCTAAATTTTCGTGTTGTTTTTTCACTTTGTCGTTTTTCACATCGTAAAAAATGGTCGTGTGTAGGCATGCTCAGAAGCAAGTTATGAGACGGGAGCGCTCGTTCTGGTTAAACTAGCGTTCGTAATGGAGATAGCACATTCATCATGCTGTAACAGACAGAAAAGCATGAATCGTCTCCCACCAAACTTTTACCAACACAAAATCAGCAAAAGCAGCCCCAAGGGTGGCGCCATCCGAATCGTACTTCCCCTTTATAGTGCCGTCGTACTCGTTGTACGTCACCGCGCTTTGCTAGAGCATTTTTTTTTCACGATCGTGTGTAGACAAGGCAGGCTTAACAAGAGTCGGGTTGAAAAAAACTTTGTTTTTTCTAGACCATTAAAAATGGTCGTGTGTACGCGGAATAACATGTTAAGTATCTACTTACTTGGCGTAACATCATCTTTCACAATATACAAACAAATTGGGCTAACTTTATTGTTTTTTTTTTGTTTTTATTCAGTGAAGTGTATTTTATTACAAAAAGTTGCGCTTGAAAGACCCCATAAAATACGTAAATACTAAATACTGTGTAACATAAAATATTGCAACGATAGCCATTTTATTCTTCAGTTTCTGTACAGCATTATATTCCTGCTATTAGTCCTTCTCTGTCACTCGGAGGGTACAGTTGCTGCAAATTTCCTTTCCGAGCAGATTCTCATGTTTAAGTCACTCATAAGCTGCATTCAGCCTTTGTAGAACATTTTATTCCACCTTACACACTTGCCAAAAAGCTGCTGACCTTTGGCTAGAACATTGTATGATACAAAGAAGGGCAAGCTTTGCACTGATAACCACTCAGCTCACAGGAAATGCTGCAATTATAAAATAATCCAGTAAATAAATATTCAGTACGACTACATTTCTATAAATTCTATTTGCTGTGATGAGACTTGCATCAGGAGCAATGGTAAAGTGTATGTAAATCCTAATGCCTCGTACACAAGGTCGGACTTTCCGAGAAAAAAAGTCAGTTGGGCTTTTTTTCTCGGAAAGTCCGGCCATGTATAGTCTCCATCTGACTTTTTTTCTCGGAAGTCTGACGGACCTCAGATAGAGAACCTGTTCTCTTTCTTTCCATCTGACTTTTGCACTGTCAAAAGTCCGACCGTGTGTACGAGGCATTACAGAAAACTTCTCTTAATTGTAGGGCCGAAACAACTAATCGATTAATCGACAACTAATCGATTATGAAATTAATCTATTACAATTTTCATAATCGATTAATCGGCCAGTAACATAATGGGGTTAAAAAAACTAAAATTAGCCCTTTATAGTACAAAAAAGCAAATCGCTACTGTAAATATTACTTTCACTGTCCCACAGTAAAACATGAACCCCTTACAGTAGCGATTATTTGCTCTTTTTGTACTTATTTTTGTTTTTTTAACCCCATTATGTTACTAAACATCTCAGGCCTGGGTTCACACTTCCTCTGGGACTCGTTCACATCCATGATTTTTTTTCAGCTGCTGCGTATTTGGAAAGAGCAAGGACTTTTTAACGCAAAACGGTGCTATTTTTTTTTCTGTTTTGTTTAATATACTTCAATGGAGAAGCTGCAGAAAAGCATGTAATGTGTTTTTGCGGCAATTTGTGTTTTGTAATCTGCCCAACAACAAATTGGGCCCAAAAATTTAAAAAAATGCAATTTTTTTTTTTAGGTCTATTATCCGATTAATCGAAACAATAATCGGCCAACTAATCGATTATGAAAATAATCGTTAGTTGCAGCCCTACTTAATTGCTCCATTATGGTCTGGTACACATACCAATAAAAAGAGGCTTTTGTTATATCTGTTTGATAAGGGGCTAAAATACCTGTTAATACTGCCAGAAATCTTGTCATCTTTCTGTGTTTTCTGCCAATGCTGAAAAAGTATCCTTATCATTGTTTGTAGTTATCGCTGAGGACTATTAAACCACACCCTTCTATGTTACTGAGTGAGAAGAGGACCTTTCTGTGGCCCGGTCTTGTGTCTGTTGTCCTGATACAGTCCAGTGAGTAATCATGGTCACCCTTGGTCAGGAAGAGTGTTACTGGCAGGATCATCAAGTGAAAATAAAACTTTATAAAAAGAAACACAACTACCTCAACTATGGACTGGTGAAAACACAATATACGAGGTGGTATCACAGGGATGGAGGCCTGTGGTGACCCAAACCACATGCCTCGTATAAAGTCCCAACCCCATTTTTTACATTAACCAGGGATGGAGATGCGATTCCAGGAGTGTCACACATTGCCTCCACAGATCTACCACCAACAAGTTAATTCATGCATTGTCGTTTTTTGACTAGCTGACCCAGTTTGATGTGGTCCGCACCCAGTTTGGTGGTATTTTGGTTTGGTAGGCATGTTTTTGGTTTCACCCCTGTTTTTTGTATTTTGTTTTTTCAGTGCTCTCATTTGCCAGACCAACCATAGATAGGGGCGGTTCTATGTTGCTTTCTGCTCCCTGTCTATTAATTAGCACACCTGGGTTCCTCCTTTTGGAGGCCTTAAAAATCACAGTTAGGACTGCAGTTACACAGAGTGCCGTGACGTGGCCTGCAGCTTCCCAGACATTTGCAAATGACTGCAACTGAACCTCTGTTTTAATTACATACAGTTAGACAGACTAATTTGGTTTTGTGCTTCTTTGGTTTGGTATTTTTGAGCCTGGTCTTTATGGTAAGAATTTTTACATTTGCCATTATATATATATATTTATACTTAATCGCATATTGCTAATCGCATCTCATTTAAAGTCCCAACCGTCCATATTTTATCCTTACAGGGATGGAGGCCTGTGGTGACCCAAACCACATGCCTCGTATAAAGTCCCAACCCCATTTTTTACATTAACCAGGGATGGAGATGCGATTCCAGGAGTGTCACACATTGCCTCCACAGATCTACCACCAACAAGTTAATTCATGCATTGTCGTTTTTTGACTAGCTGACCCAGTTTGATGTGGTCCGCACCCAGTTTGGTGGTATTTTGGTTTGGTAGGCATGTTTTTGGTTTCACCCCTGTTTTTTGTATTTTGTTTTTTCAGTGCTCTCATTTGCCAGACCAACCATAGATAGGGGCGGTTCTATGTTGCTTTCTGCTCCCTGTCTATTAATTAGCACACCTGGGTTCCTCCTTTTGGAGGCCTTAAAAATCACAGTTAGGACTGCAGTTACACAGAGTGCCGTGACGTGGCCTGCAGCTTCCCAGACATTTGCAAATGACTGCAACTGAACCTCTGTTTTAATTACATACAGTTAGACAGACTAATTTGGTTTTGTGCTTCTTTGGTTTGGTATTTTTGAGCCTGGTCTTTATGGTAAGAATTTTTACATTTGCCATTATATATATATATTTATACTTAATCGCATATTGCTAATCGCATCTCATTTAAAGTCCCAACCGTCCATATTTTATCCTTACAGGGATGGAGGCCTGTGGTGACCCAAACCACATGCCTCGTATAAAGTCCCAACCCCATTTTTTACATTAACCAGGGATGGAGATGCGATTCCAGGAGTGTCACACATTGCCTCCACAGATCTACCACCAACAAGTTAATTCATGCATTGTCGTTTTTTGACTAGCTGACCCAGTTTGATGTGGTCCGCACCCAGTTTGGTGGTATTTTGGTTTGGTAGGCATGTTTTTGGTTTCACCCCTGTTTTTTGTATTTTGTTTTTTCAGTGCTCTCATTTGCCAGACCAACCATAGATAGGGGCGGTTCTATGTTGCTTTCTGCTCCCTGTCTATTAATTAGCACACCTGGGTTCCTCCTTTTGGAGGCCTTAAAAGTCACAGTTAGGACTGCAGTTACACAGAGTGCCGTGACGTGGCCTGCAGCTTCCCAGACATTTGCAAATGACTGCAACTGAACCTCTGTTTTAATTACATACAGTTAGACAGACTAATTTGGTTTTGTGCTTCTTTGGTTTGGTATTTTTGAGCCTGGTCTTTATGGTAAGAATTTTTACATTTGCCATTATATATATATATTTATACTTAATCGCATATTGCTAATCGCATCTCATTTAAAGTCCCAACCGTCCATATTTTATCCTTACAGGGATGGAGGCCTGTGGTGACCCAAACCACATGCCTCGTATAAAGTCCCAACCCCATTTTTTACATTAACCAGGGATGGAGATGCGATTCCAGGAATGTCACACATTGCCTCCACAGATCTACCACCAACAAGTTAATTCATGCATTGTCGTTTTTTGACTAGCTGACCCAGTTTGATGTGGTCCGCACCCAGTTTGGTGGTATTTTGGTTTGGTAGGCATGTTTTTGGTTTCACCCCTGTTTTTTGTATTTTGTTTTTTCAGTGCTCTCATTTGCCAGACCAACCATAGATAGGGGCGGTTCTATGTTGCTTTCTGCTCCCTGTCTATTAATTAGCACACCTGGGTTCCTCCTTTTGGAGGCCTTAAAAGTCACAGTTAGGACTGCAGTTACACAGAGTGCCGTGACGTGGCCTGCAGCTTCCCAGACATTTGCAAATGACTGCAACTGAACCTCTGTTTTAATTACATACAGTTAGACAGACTAATTTGGTTTTGTGCTTCTTTGGTTTGGTATTTTTGAGCCTGGTCTTTATGGTAAGAATTTTTACATTTGCCATTATATATATATATTTATACTTAATCGCATATTGCTAATCGCATCTCATTTAAAGTCCCAACCGTCCATATTTTATCCTTACAGGGATGGAGGCCTGTGGTGACCCAAACCACATGCCTCGTATAAAGTCCCAACCCCATTTTTTACATTAACCAGGGATGGAGATGCGATTCCAGGAGTGTCACACATTGCCTCCACAGATCTACCACCAACAAGTTAATTCATGCATTGTCGTTTTTTGACTAGCTGACCCAGTTTGATGTGGTCCGCACCCAGTTTGGTGGTATTTTGGTTTGGTAGGCATGTTTTTGGTTTCACCCCTGTTTTTTGTATTTTGTTTTTTCAGTGCTCTCATTTGCCAGACCAACCATAGATAGGGGCGGTTCTATGTTGCTTTCTGCTCCCTGTCTATTAATTAGCACACCTGGGTTCCTCCTTTTGGAGGCCTTAAAAATCACAGTTAGGACTGCAGTTACACAGAGTGCCGTGACGTGGCCTGCAGCTTCCCAGACATTTGCAAATGACTGCAACTGAACCTCTGTTTTAATTACATACAGTTAGACAGACTAATTTGGTTTTGTGCTTCTTTGGTTTGGTATTTTTGAGCCTGGTCTTTATGGTAAGAATTTTTACATTTGCCATTATATATATATATTTATACTTAATCGCATATTGCTAATCGCATCTCATTTAAAGTCCCAACCGTCCATATTTTATCCTTACAGGGATGGAGGCCTGTGGTGACCCAAACCACATGCCTCGTATAAAGTCCCAACCCCATTTTTTACATTAACCAGGGATGGAGATGCGATTCCAGGAGTGTCACACATTGCCTCCACAGATCTACCACCAACAAGTTAATTCATGCATTGTCGTTTTTTGACTAGCTGACCCAGTTTGATGTGGTCCGCACCCAGTTTGGTGGTATTTTGGTTTGGTAGGCATGTTTTTGGTTTCACCCCTGTTTTTTGTATTTTGTTTTTTCAGTGCTCTCATTTGCCAGACCAACCATAGATAGGGGCGGTTCTATGTTGCTTTCTGCTCCCTGTCTATTAATTAGCACACCTGGGTTCCTCCTTTTGGAGGCCTTAAAAATCACAGTTAGGACTGCAGTTACACAGAGTGCCGTGACGTGGCCTGCAGCTTCCCAGACATTTGCAAATGACTGCAACTGAACCTCTGTTTTAATTACATACAGTTAGACAGACTAATTTGGTTTTGTGCTTCTTTGGTTTGGTATTTTTGAGCCTGGTCTTTATGGTAAGAATTTTTACATTTGCCATTATATATATATATTTATACTTAATCGCATATTGCTAATCGCATCTCATTTAAAGTCCCAACCGTCCATATTTTATCCTTACAGGGATGGAGGCCTGTGGTGACCCAAACCACATGCCTCGTATAAAGTCCCAACCCCATTTTTTACATTAACCAGGGATGGAGATGCGATTCCAGGAGTGTCACACATTGCCTCCACAGATCTACCACCAACAAGTTAATTCATGCATTGTCGTTTTTTGACTAGCTGACCCAGTTTGATGTGGTCCGCACCCAGTTTGGTGGTATTTTGGTTTGGTAGGCATGTTTTTGGTTTCACCCCTGTTTTTTGTATTTTGTTTTTTCAGTGCTCTCATTTGCCAGACCAACCATAGATAGGGGCGGTTCTATGTTGCTTTCTGCTCCCTGTCTATTAATTAGCACACCTGGGTTCCTCCTTTTGGAGGCCTTAAAAATCACAGTTAGGACTGCAGTTACACAGAGTGCCGTGACGTGGCCTGCAGCTTCCCAGACATTTGCAAATGACTGCAACTAAACCTCTGTTTTAATTACATACAGTTAGACAGACTAATTTGGTTTTGTGCTTCTTTGGTTTGGTATTTTTGAGCCTGGTCTTTATGGTAAGAATTTTTACATTTGCCATTATATATATATATTTATACTTAATCGCATATTGCTAATCGCATCTCATTTAAAGTCCCAACCGTCCATATTTTATCCTTACAGGGATGGAGGCCTGTGGTGACCCAAACCACATGCCTCGTATAAAGTCCCAACCCCATTTTTTACTTTATAAAAAAACTAAAATTAGCCCTTTATAGTACAAAAAAGCAAATCGCTACTGTAAATATTACTTTCACTGTCCCACAGTAAAACATGAACCCCTTACAGTAGCGATTATTTGCTCTTTTTGTACTTATTTTTGTTTTTTTAACCCCATTATGTTACTAAACATCTCAGGCCTGGGTTCACACTTCCTCTGGGACTCGTTCACATCCATGATTTTTTTTCAGCTGCTGCGTATTTGGAAAGAGCAAGGACTTTTTAACGCAAAACGGTGCTATTTTTTTTCTGTTTTGTTTAATATACTTCAATGGAGAAGCTGCAGAAAAGCATGTAATGTGTTTTTGCGGCAATTTGTGTTTTGTAATCTGCCCAACAACAAATTGGGCCCAAAAATTTAAAAAAATGCAATTTTTTTTTTTAGGGCTATTATCCGATTAATCGAAACAATAATCGGCCAACTAATCGATTATGAAAATAATCGTTAGTTGCAGCCCTACTTAATTGCTCCATTATGGTCTGGTACACATACCAATAAAAAGAGGCTTTTGTTATATCTGTTTGATAAGGGGCTAAAATACCTGTTAATACTGCCAGAAATCTTGTCATCTTTCTGTGTTTTCTGCCAATGCTGAAAAAGTATCCTTATCATTGTTTGTAGTTATCGCTGAGGACTATTAAACCACACCCTTCTATGTTACTGAGTGAGAAGAGGACCTTTCTGTGGCCCGGTCTTGTGTCTGTTGTCCTGATACAGTCCAGTGAGTAATCATGGTCACCCTTGGTCAGGAAGAGTGTTACTGGCAGGATCATCAAGTGAAAATAAAACTTTATAAAAAGAAACACAACTACCTCAACTATGGACTGGTGAAAACACAATATACGAGGTGGTATCAAAAAGTTTAGAGATCAGTTTTGTAACATGACAACAGATGGCAGCACGAGGCTACACACACAGTCACAGGGAGCACCGACCTTCATAAGTCAGTGTGCCCAAAGACAACGTCCTGTGTACATCGGGAGCTGTGCAACTGGAGCTATTCTGACCACGTGTGTTACCCAGTGGCGGCTGGTGTTTAAATTTTTTGGGGGGGGCGCAAACAAACGAAAAAAACAAAAATAAAACAATTGCAGCCACTGTGCCCATGAAATGCAGCCACTGTGCCCATGAAATGCAGCCACCGTGCCCATCAAATGCAACCATTGTGCCCATCATATGCAGCCACTGTGCCATCAATTGTCGCCACTGTGCTATGCATTCAATTGTCGCCCCTGTGCCATGCCATCAATTGTTGCCACTGTACCGTGCCATCAATTGTCGTCTCTGTGCCATCAATTGTCGCCACTGTGCCATCAATTGTCGCCACTGTGCCATGCCATCAAACACAGCCACTGTGCCATGCCATCAAGCACAGCCACTATGACATCAATTGTCACCACTGTGCCCATCAATTGTTGCCACTGTGCCATGCCATCAAAACGCAGCCACTGTGCCCATCAATTGTCGCCACTGTGCCATGCCATCAAACGCAGCCAGTGTGCCATCAATTGTCACCACTGTGCCATGCCATCAATTGACACCACTGTGCCATGCCATCAATTGTCGCCACTGTGCCATACCATCAATTGTCGCCACTGTGCCATACCATAAATTGCCGCCAGTTTGCCCCTTCAAAAATGCCGCCAGATTGCCCCCCCCCCCCCCCCCCGGCACTTACCTTTCTCGGCTCAGCCATCCTCCCTCCACTGTCCGTCGATGTGTTCTTCCGCCCTTAATGTCGCTTCAGCCAATCAGGTTACCGGTAACCAGACCCGGTCAACCTGATTGGCTGAGACGCATGTCAGTGTTAACCAGGGAACGCACACCCTGTGCGTCCCCTGGTTAACTATTTAGAAGCCGATTAGAGCCCCCCAGGCTGTAATCAGGAAGCCTATCAGAGCCGCTGGTCACTTCCAAAGCCAACCAACTGCTGTTATTCAGATGGTCGGCGCTCACCAGGGGGCAGTAATGTAATATTGACATATAATCACACACACAGGTTGGACTTGATGGACTTGTGTCTTTTTCCAACCTCACCTGCTATGTAACCCCTATGTGTCACAACTACTGCACTCTACAAGAGGAATGTCATGCTGCATATATTTTTTTTCCCCTGCTATATACACAAAGAAATGGATCTACCAAAGGCTTGGTTTGCACATCCACACAGATATCAGCAGCTCTCTGCCACAGGTGCATTGAAATGAATGGAATGTCATGTTGTGACATTTCTATAAAGTGAATAAAAAAAAAGGGGAAGACTGCCTTAATGAAAAAAACGCAAGTCACCATCCCCCAAAGCCTGCTGAGCATAGACACCTGCATAGAAAAAAATGGAATGTTTCCCTCTGTGGGTAGTGTGAACCTGGTCTAAGTAGATCTGAAAATGTACATAAAAACTGATATTTCCTTTAAAGTAGTAATTCCAAAACAAGCAAAAGAGGTACGTAAATCGCTTTTAACCACTTCTCATCCAGGCAATTCTGGCACTTTGCTCCTACATTTAAAAATCATCATCTTTTTTCTAGAAAATTACTCAGAACCCCCAAACATTATATATGTTTTTTTAGCAGAGACCCTAGGGAATAAAATGGCAGTCATTGCAATGTTTTGTGTCACACGGTATTTGTGCAGAATGTTTTTCAGACACCTTTTTAAAAAAGAAAAAGTTTCATAAATAATAATAAAAAAAAAAACAGTAAAGCTAGCCCAATCTTTTTCTATAATGTGAAAGATGATGCCACGTCGAGTAAATAGATACCTAACATGTCATGCTTTAAAATTGTGCACACTCGTGGAATGGCGCCAAACTTTGGTACATAAAAATCTCCATAGGTGAGGATTCATTTTTTTTTTTTTTTACTGGTTACATGTTTAGAGTTACAGATGAGGTCTTGGGATTAAATTGTTGCTTTTGCTCTAACGCATGCAGGGATACCTCACATGTGTGTTATGAACGCTGTTTACATATGTGGGCGCGACTTACATATGGGTTTGCTTCTGTGTGCGAGCACGCAGGGGCGGGGGCGCTTTAAATCTTATTTTTTAATCTTTATTTCACTTTTATTTTTTAAAATTTTTACACTTTCCAAAAAAAAAAAAAAAAATGTGAACACTTTTATTCCAATTGCAAGAAATGTAAACATCCCTTGTAATAGGAATAGTTCATAACAGGACCTCTTTATGGGGAGATGTGGGGTCAATTAGACTCCACATCTCTCCTTCAGAGGCGGTTCACACAGGGGCAGCACGACTTGCCGAGTGACTCGACAAGGCGATCTGCCCACGACTTCAGAGGCGACTTGCAAAACTACTTCTGTATTGAAGTCAATGCAAGTTGCCCTGAAGTCGTCCCAAAGTAGTACACAAACCTTTTTCTAAGTTGGAGCGTCTTGAGTCGCTCCTATTAGAACGGTTCCATAGTACAGAACAGAGCGCGACTTGTAAGTCGCCTGACGAGTCGCGGCTGTGTGAACCGGCTCTCAGGCTGGAAAGGCTGCGATACAATAAATAAACAAACTCTCTCTGCCTTTCCAACCGCATCCTCAGCTTTGTTTACTTTCGCCCGCTTGGATGTGACGTCGTAATGTTGCGCCTGTGCTTCCGAGGGTCATAGAGATGACTGGAGACCATCTGGTCACCAGAAATCTCTATGGTAAATTTCCGACGGTGACAGATTCGTTCTCTGGCTCACCGATTGCAGGGGCTAAACAGGAGAAGCTCCGGAGGGCGGCGGAAACTGCCGCCGCTGAACTGCCACTATGATTGTTCTTATGGTGCACAGAATCGCCGGCAGAAAATAATATCTGGATGTGATGCCTGTAGCTGCAATCATCATTCAGATATCCCCACTCAAAGCCAATGACGTCATATGACGTACCTTGGGCGGGAAGTGGTTAAAGCAGAACTATTTCTTTTTCATGCCCACCCTGTAAAATTGTAGGGTGATACCAGTGCATGAACAGGCACTAGAACTGCCCAATACGGAAACTGGCTATCTTTCTACTATAATGTTTATTTGCTTTTGCGTTTCTTTAAACAAACCAAAGCCAGCAATCTCACAAATAAAATAATAAAACACAGAAGAGCAAACAAGACGTCTGTAGAGAAAACAAACAACTGCATTAAACTTTCCCAGCCAGCGCTCTCTACACATAACTTTCCAGCAGTAGATAAATACGAGAAATGAGAGGAATATGAATAATGGATTATTTACTCCTCATTTGTTAAGTCATTGAGAAGCTTTGGGGGTACACAGTATCTTATCCATGGAAGAGATGTATGTGCCGGTGTTTTTGGCAGACCTGTCCTGTAAACACAGAACATGTTTAGCCCCTTCTCACCCAGTCCTGGCATTCCTTTAACAGTCTTTTTGCCAGAGCAGCGGGAAGGACCAAGCAATCACATGATCCTTATGATTGGCTGTCACAGTGGTCAGATGATCGGGAGTCAGTCCTGATAAGTTTTCCTCCTGACACCAAAAGAAAAATGGTGACAGGGGAGGGACATTTTAGCAGATTGACAGCCTCAGCTCTGTTCCTGTGTGAAGGAGGGTGTGTCCCTTCCCTCCAATCAGAAGTAATGCTCCATATTCCCATCTCACACCTTCCTGGATAGAGCTCTAGAGGATTTGGTTAGTGTAGCAACCAACAGCAGGTTACTGGCTCAAAAAGCCACACAAAAGATATTTGCCAGCACACCACAGATCATCAAGTAGCGTCCAAACAAATTATTTATTGAAGCATGATCACATCACAAAACAGGTAGTGCACGTTTCGGGTCACGTAGTACCACTTCGTCAGGCATCTCCTCACTGAGCTCTGCGATGTGCAATTTCAGCTTTCCATCTCCTTTTTTCTGACAGCTCAGACAAGCTTTATAAAGTCTGGACTTTAAATTAATGTAGACAAGAGAAGACTGCAGATAAAAAGGTACAACTTATATTTGTTTCATAAAGTGTTAGTCCGTTTACTGGGTATGTGAAAGCTTTTACAACCACCTTAATGGAAATCTGCACTGAAAAACATATGAAGGTTACCGCTGCTGAACCCTACATTTGGAAATGAAATTGTCTAGTTTTCATGCAGATTCCAAAAGCTTCACTACTTTTAGCTTCTGACTCAGAGTAAGGCAGGCCATACATGATTCTTTTTTTGTTTTTGTTTTGGTGGGTTAAATGAGAAAATAAAAAATATGAGCTGATTCCCCTGTTCACATCAAATTCTTACTGCTGAGCGATCACATTCTGCTGGTGGGGATCCTTCCTCCCCAGCAGAATACAATGATCAGTGTTGCAGGCTATAGCCGGGGGAAGTCAATTGAGAGATTACAACCAGCTAACCCCATACGTGGTTCGAAATTTGGCCGGTCCCTGCTGAACCAGCCAAATTTCAATCCAAGTACGGCTGGCTTAAAGGATAAGTTCACATTTGCAAAAAATAAAATAATAGATGCACATCTTTTTGTATTATATATATTTATTACTAGCAGCCTGGAAAGCATCCACGAGATGGCAATGAAGGGTTGCGCGTGCAATGCAGGGTTTTTGCAGACAGTGGGGCAGATCCACGTAGCGGATCGTATTTTTATGCAGGCGTAGCGTATCGTTGTAACGATACGCCGCCTCAACTTTGAGAGGCAAGTGCGGTATTCACAAAGTACTTGCCTCTAAAGTTACGGCGGCGTAGCGTAAATCTCCCGGCGTAAGGGCGCGCAATTCAAATGTATGTGATGGGAGCGTGTTTTATGTTAATACGTCTTGACCCGATGTAAATGACGTTTTTTTTGAACGGTGCATGCGCCGTCCGTGGGGGTATCCCAGTGCGCATGCTCGAAATTAACCCGCAACAAGTCAATGCTTACGACGTGAACGTCTTTCCACGCAAATTCCTATTCGCGAACGACTTACGCAAACAACGTAAAAAAATCAAAATTCGACGCGGGAACGACGGCCATACTTAACATTGAGTACGTCTTATATAGCAGGGGTAACTATACGCCGAAAAAAGCCTTACGGAAACGACATAAAAAAATGCGCCGGCCGGACCTACATTCATGGATCGCCATATCTAGCTAATTTGCAAACTCGACGCGGAAATCGACAGAAACGCCACCTAGCGGCAAGCGTAAATATGCACCTTAGATCTGACGGCGTACTAAGACGTACGCCAGTCGGATCTAGCACAGCTTCAGGCGTATCTTGTTTTGTGGATACAAAACAAAGATACGCCGGAGCAAATTAGAAGTTACGCGGCGTATCAATAGATACGCCAGCGTAACTTCTTTGTGGATCTGGACCAGTCTGTGTAAGCTGTCTGCTTGTATCTCCTATGAGCAGGCAGTTATAGCGGAGTTCCGTCCACATATATATTTTTTTCTTTTCGGCATTCCCTCTGCTTGTATGCAATAATATACATTAACACATATATTTCAATCCCGTTCCCAGTCATTTTATTTTTTTATCATTTACTTACCTTATTTTCGTCTTCCTGAGTGATTCCATCTTGATTGTGGGCATGTGAAGCCCCTATGACTCTCTTCCAGCATAAGGAGCATCCTTTTTAAAAATGGCGCTTTGATCGCGTAATTTCCTGTTTTGAAAGAATGCAATGCTATCCTTCAGGGCTACCCACTGACTCCTGGGAAACAATGACATACATCTCCCAGGAGCACAGTTGCCACGGGATATGATGTAAATCGCCATGGCCCGGAAGTGGCAGATTAGAAGGGAGCCCATGGCAACAATGCAGACAAAGTAAAACAAATTTGGGCCCACATGTTGTTGTTCATGCATTAAGCTGCTGATTGATGTAAACATTATATTATGGGTGGAACTCCGCCTTAAACTCTGACAGGAGGAATCAATGAGCTTCCATAGTGCTCAACAGCACCCTGGTAGTTCATTGAGAACAACAAGCCAACAGCCACAAAGTCTGTTGGTACTTGTAGTTTTCACATTCACTGAAAACTGTGAATGAATGACGGCAACATCGGATTGTTAGTACAGCGGCTCCGACCGGAGCTGTCAGGTTTGTTTGTTTTTTTTGTGAAAAAAACAAACAAAAAAACCTAGTGATGTGTACTAGGCTTTACAGTGGTTGTGGTAACGTTGGGGAGGTTGCATGGTATTTTATTATGTTAACAGGTTTGTTTTACATAAACCATTAGTGAACACTTTATTTAAGCCCAGGTTTCACTCCCACTTGTCAGTCCCGATTTCGGCCGCGATTACAGAGAAATCTGTGAAGGTTTGCACAGATGTCAATGTAAATCGTGGCCCAAAATCGCAAAAATAATACAGAAACTACTTTTTTAAAGGGGTGCAGCGCCACAGATGAGGCATCGCACCGATTAGACAGTGCCAATTGCCACTGACATGTCAAAAAGCACCAGTGTGAACCAGGGCTCAATGGTGTTCTTAAAATCTTCCTGAATATTTGATATAATTAAAAGCAATATGTTCTTTGGGGGCCTATCCTGGGAACCAATGTCTGTGGCATGTTTCCTCATCTACAAACCTGTAGCTTTGCAATACACAATAGCTTTCCCTTTAAGCTCCGGTCTGATGAGGACACTGCGTATACATCACTGTTACTCTCTTGGTGTAAATACAATCATTTTTCTTTTAGTATCTGTACTTTGAATGCCATGCAGCCAGTGTACATATTTGCAGTGCTATCATGATCTCCTGGTCTCTGCGCTTACACAGATAAGGCGAGTTAATGACACACAGTAAATACCGTGCCCACATCACTATGTAAAATATGTATTTGCTTAGGAACGCATACAAGATTTGGAAAGGTCAGTATTTGCAGCAATGCCAAACATAAATAAGAGTTTTTAGTTGTTTTACCTTACCCCCACTTACACAAGGCTTATGTAATGTGTACTCACAGACTGTATGAGCCACAACAAAGTCTACATAAACAAGGAGGAGCGAAGGACAAACAGTGCCTACCGAGTCAAGTTGTGACGTGCTCCTGGGTTGAGTTTGCACCAGGGGTCTATACACATGAGATTTTCATGGTGTCAGGTTTGTTTTGGCCTTCAGTTTACTTCCCAATTAAAAAAAAAACTCCATTAGGTTAATGAGCTTCCAGCTATTTGCTGTATTGACATGAATGGTTTGATGGTTTTGTATAGTATAGTCATATATGGTTAACATTCCTGCCTTGCAGCACTGGGGTCCTCGGGTTGAATCCCAACCAGGACACTACCTGTATGGCATTTGCATGTTCTCCTACTCTGGCAGGTGAATTGATCATTGTCTAAACTGGTCCTTGTATGTAAGATAGGGACCAAGTTCCTTTAGGGAAGGGACTGAATGGAATGTACAATATCTACAGAAATACGTAAAATATCAGCACTAAATATCTGTAATAATAATTTAAAAAAAATAAACTAAATATGTAAACAGGGAATCACAGATTTCCAAAGGATCATATTAATCGTGTTTGTTACAGTCCCTTTTTCCTGAGAAAGTTCCAGATTCTGGAAGACATGTCCATCTTTTTTTCTCTAAATACAACACCATTTCAAAAAAAGTTGGGACACTGTGTAAAAACAGAATGCAATAATTTGCAAATCTCATATACCTATATTTTATTCACAATAGAAAACATATCAAATGTTTAAACTGAGAAAATGTACCGTGTTAAGAAAGAAATAAGGTCATTTGAAATTGACGACAGCAATACGTCTCAAAAAAAGTTGGGATCGGGCAACACAAATCTGGCAAATTACGCGGTACTAACACGGAAAAGCTGGACAAACATTTTGCAACTAATTAAGTTAATTGACTACAGATCATTAACATGATTGGGTATAAAAAGAGCATCTTAGAGAGTCACAGTGTCTCTGAAGTAAAGATGGGCAGAGGTTCATCAATATGTGAAAAGCTGCATCTAAATATTGTCAAACAATTTCAGAACAATGTTCCTCAACGTAAAATTGCAGAGACTTTAAATGTCTGAACACAGATCGCAATGCCATCCAAAAATGCAAGGTAGAGCTCCATCATGCAAAGAAGAAGCCATATCTGAACATGACCCAGGAATGCTACGATCTTCTCTGGGCCAAAGCTCATTTAAAATGGTCTGTTGCAAAGTGGAAAACTGTTCTGTGTGTAGACAAATTGAAATTTGACATTCTTTTTTGCCAACCATAAGCGCTGTGTCCTTCATGCTAAAGAGGAAAGGGACCTCCCAGCTTGTTATCAGCGCTCAGTTCAAAAGCCTGCATTTCTCATGGTACGGGGGTGCATTATTGGGTATGGAATGGGCAGCTTGCATATCTGGAAAGGCACCATTAATGCTGAAAGATATATGCAGTCTTTAGAGCAGAGTGTGCTCCCATCCAGACAACGTCTTTTTCAGGAAAGGCCTTTAATACTTCAGCAAGATAATGCTAAACCGCATACTGCATCTATGAAAAAAAACATGGCTTCAGAGGCGATTCAGTTTGCATGTGCCGCGCTATATAAGTTTTTCATTCATTCATTGATTCATAGTAGAAGAGTCTGGGTGCTTAACTGACGTGCCTGCAGTCCAGACCTTTCACCAACTGAAAATATTTGGTGCATCTTGAAAAGAAAACTACAACAAAGATCATCCAAGACTGTTGCACAGTTAGAATATTATATAATTATATCAGGAAAGAATGGCACAACATTCCTCTCCCAAAATTCCAACAACTGATTTCCTCAGTTCCCAGACATTTACAGAGTGTCGTTAAAAGAAGAAGGGATGATACGCCGGGGGAAACATGGCTCTGTCACAACTTTTTTGAGATGTGTTGCTGCCATCAAATTAAAAATGACCTTATTTGTTTCTTAAAACAGTAAATTTGTTTCTTAAAATGGCAAATTTTCTCAGGTTACACATTTGATATGTTATCTAAATATGGGCTTATGAGCTTTTTTTTTTTAAATCATTGCATTCTGTTTATTTTTTTAATTCAAAATCAAATGCAACATGCAGGTATGTGCAGTGAACTATATTTAATTTAAGTACTCCTGTTTTCTAAACAATACTCTATAATTACATCTGGAGATTATTCACCATCACTTTAAATAGTGCTTTGAATTTAACAGGCCACTAAATATGTAAAAAGCAAATTTTGGAATGAAAGCACCACCAAAAAGAAGGGGGGGGGCATAAGTTGCCAGAGACATCGAAGGGGGGGCACATTCTGTTTTTATGTCAATTTTACACAGTGAAATTCGGGTTGTATATCCCTGATGTTTAAAATTGGGCAACGCATATGGCTTTTAAGTGGCTGTATCAGCTTGTATACATGCATTTAAGCCACCTCGGCCTTGTAAGTTATCTTTTACTACGGACAAGCATTACAATTTAAATTTGAGAAGCATGTCATTATGATGCTCGAGAGTACCACCGTTATCGCGGCCAGAATCCTAAGCAATGTGATTCAGTACAACACAAAATGACCTGAAACTTATCTTCAAATATGGTCAATACCTTAATTCAGATCACCCGTAGCTCTAAGATATCGAATGGCCATGTATGAGAACTGGACAAATGAGCTTCAAATGAGTTTCTATCATATATGTATAAACACCTGAGCCATACAGTCATACTGATGCACTAAAAGCTCTACAAAAGTTGAGAACAACTGAACATTATTTAGAATATACAATTTTTTCCGCAGAATTTCCGATCACTGAAAAACATTCTATAACGTCTGAAAAACTTTCATTTAAGGTGCTCAAAAACCCAATACCAGCCATCGGTATAGACAGAAATGACTCCATGATTGGACACGCTGCAATAACATTGTACACAGTTCCTCAATACTACACAGCCCAATGCAGTGACAGCTACGGAATATACTTTACCAGAGCCCATCTGTTGTCTTGAGGGAGCTGGTGGATCGGGATCTTGGCTTGAGGATAATACTCATGTTGATTCGACAAAAAAGTCAGTGTTTAAACTAAACCGCAGGTCTCCTTCTAGTTCTGGTGTAATCCATAGTGCCCCCCGTACAGGGGTAGGCTGAGGAAGACTTGTCAGCTTCAGTCCCAGCAGACAGAGAAGGCTGCCGTAGGAGCTATGCTTCCTATCACTGACTTCCATTCAGCTGAATGTTAGGAAGTGACAGAGCTTCTATCCCGTGTCTTAAATTTCCAGGGGAGGAACTGCTGTTTCAGTGTATTCTCCATGTAGGTCACATGAAACCTCAGCTGCTGCTCAATGAGCCTCTTGAGCTTTCTTTCACTCTGTCCCTGGATGTGATAAGGTTACATGGGAAAAAGGAACCCGCAGAGGGCAAGAATCATATTAAGACGCAAAGGAAAGAAAATCATTCCGACATGCCAAAGAAATGTCACTTTCATTAGTACTGCTGAGCAAAGTCACGGAATATCCACAGGAACAATGCAATTCTTATATCCACCCACTGCCACATGTGATCTACCTGTATACTATGACTTGCTTCTACGCCCACACTGGCTGGCAACTTCTTATATATACCATGTTCACAATAATGCACGCCAGGAAAGCAAACATGCTGAAAATCAACTCTAATGTGTCCAGTGTAGAAACAAAAGGCATTGGTTCCTTTAAGAAACTTTAACCCTTTCGCTGCTGGGGTGTCTTTTTTTTTTTTTTTCTTCAGTTTCCATTTTTTGCACACGTTAAAATGCAAATTTTTATGCCTGACAATTAGACCCGTTTCACACTGAAGCGTTTTTACAGCGTTTTAGCGTTAAAAATAGCGCTCTTAAAACACTCATAAAACGCTCTCCATGCATCTCAATGGACCCTTTCACACTGAGTCCTGCAAGCAGCATCTTTGGAGCAGGTTTTGGGCGCTAAAAAAAACACTCCAAAAACTCCCCTCGCCATTGAAATTAATTGAAAAGCGCTGTAAAAACGCCTTGCCCTTTCACACTGAAGCACTGCAAAAATGTCCTAAAACGTTAGGGTCTTAGCGGTGCTTTACCAGAACATTGGGATTGCAGATGAGGCTTTGCTCGAATAACGCTTGAAAAATGCTTGAATAATGCTGTAATAGCGCTCGAATAACGCTCGAAAATGCCCAGTGTGAAAGGGTCCTTACTTATAATGGGGGCACATTTATCTTTATTACATTTTTTCAATTCTATATTTAACCACTGGACGTCCTCCGGTTTCAGTGGTTATACCTGAAAGATATCTGCACCTACAGGCATTATTCCGGCATGTATGTTTTTAGCAGGTGATTCCTGAACATGCAAAAGTAATCCAAGTCACTAATTAGCCACTCGATCACTTCTGCGGGTGGCAAAAGGGGGTACCACCTCCCTCCTGCCGCCTCTCCCGGGTTCTATCGTATGATTGCGGTGCCCGAGAGAGATGCGGCTGGCAGCGATGGCTGCCTTGATCAGAGAGAGAGAGGAACTGACAATGTTCCCCTCTCTCTGTAACCCCAGGAATCAGGAGCAACGAGTTATGTCGTCACTTCCGGATCTGCCTCTTTGTTTGCCTGGAAAGCAGCCTATCAGACTGATCTGTGTCTGATCGCTGGCATAGGAGGCTAGAGGAGAGATTTGGAGTCTAATAGACCCCAGATCTCTCCATAAAGAGGACCTGTCACGGTCCATGTGATCACAAGGGATGTTGTTCATCCCTTGTGATAGTAATATTGTTAATCCCCCAAAAAAGAGTAAAAGAACATTTTTTTTTACAAAATAAATAATAATTGTTTTTTTTTAAAGCACCCCTGTCCCACCGTGATAATGCGCAAATGCGAATGCATAGGTTACTCCCACGCGCATTTGTAAACGGTGATCGCACATGAGGTATTGTTGCGAATGTCAGAACGAGCGCAATAATTCTACCACCAGACCTTCTGTGCAACTCTCAACTGGTAACCTGTAAAGACATTTAAAGCGTCGCCTACGGGGAATATTAAAGGGTTTGTAAAGGATTTTTTTTTTTTTATCTTAATAGCTTCCTTTACCTTAATGCAGTGCTGTTTTCATGTCCTTGTTGTTCATTTTTGCTCTCAAGTTGCTGTAATTCTTCTCTGATCTCCACACTTCCTGGTTGTCTGTTTCCTGATAACCTCACTACTGTGAGATTTCTCTCTGTGGTCACTAATCAAGGAGGTGTGATTACTGTGTGTCTAAAACCCCTCAGCACCAATCAGTTTCGTTTTCCAAACCATCACTGCCCTGTATTGGCTCTGTGGCTCTGTACATCACAGAAGCAGGAAACAACATGCAAAAACGAAACTAGAAACTGCAGGTACATTATATGATTGATTTTTATCTATTTTTAATCATTTTTAAAAGGAATCAGTTAACTATTATGTCTCTATACCCTGTAAACAGTCATTTCAGCCAAAAATATTTTTCCTTTACAACTCCTTTAACCACTTAACGCCGATATACGTCGGCAGAATGGCACCGCTGGGCACAATCACGTACCTGTACGTCATTGTATAAAGCCCAGCGGTGGGTTGCGGGCGCACTCCTGCGACCC
This sequence comes from Rana temporaria, assembly GCF_905171775.1. Taxonomy (NCBI): domain Eukaryota; kingdom Metazoa; phylum Chordata; class Amphibia; order Anura; family Ranidae; genus Rana; species Rana temporaria. The sequence goes on from NC_053489.1 coordinate 81,849,704, forward strand.
GGTCCGAAGCTCCGTGACCTCGGCCGCGGGACTCGCGGACCCGATCGCCGCTAGAGTCCCGCGATCGGTCCCCGGAGCTGAAGAACGGGGAGAGCCGTGTGTAAACACGGCTTCCTCGTTCTTCACTGAGGCGCTGTCATCGATTGTGTGTTCCCTAATATAGGGACGCACAATCAATGAGGTCAGACCTACAGCCTCACCCCCTTACAGTTGTAAACACACTTCAGGGAACACATAACCCCTTCAGCGCCCCCTGTGGTTAACTCCCAAACTGCAACTGTATTTTTCACAATAAACAATGCATTTTAAATGCATTTTTTGCTGTGAAAATGACAATGGTCCCAAAAATGTGTCAAAATTGGCTGAAGTGTCCGCCATAATGTCGCCGTCACGAAAAAAATCGCTGATCGCCGCCATTAGTAGTAAAAGAAAAAATAATTAATAAAAATGCAATAAAACTATCCCCTATGTTGTAAACTTTGCGCAAACCAATCGATAAACGCTTATTGCGATTTTTTTTTACCAAAAATAGGTAGAAGAATACGTATCGGCCTAAACTGAGGAAAAAAAATATTTTTATATACCATATTTATCGTTCTATAACGCGCCCCGGCGTATAGCGCGCACCCCCGAACTTGAAGGAAAATTCCTGTAAAAAAACTATGTCGATGTCTTGCCCGTCGTCGATCGCGTCCTGCCCGTTGTCCATCGCGTCCATCGGCGGCCTCGTCCGGTCCGGCGTCCTCCTGCGGTCATCGTGGTGTCCTCCCCGCTTCCCGCGCTGTGTTTGAACCACTGCGCCGGCATATACCGAGCGCAGTACACTCGGGTATAGTCGGGCAGGCTCGGCTCCTCTCGCGTAAAGGACATACAGGACGTGACCGCGAGAGGAGCCGAGCCTGCCCGACTATACCAGAGTGTACTGCGCTCGGTATATGCCGGCGCAGTGGTTCAAACACAGCGCGGGAAGCGGGTATCGGCGTATATCGCGCACCCACGATTTTGCCCTGATTTTCAGGGCAAAAAAGTGCGCAGTATACGCCGATAAATACGCTATGTTTTTGGGGGATATTTATTATAGCAAAAAGTAAAAAATATAGAATTTTTTTCAAAATTTGTTGCTCTATTTTTGTTTATAGCGCAAAAAATAAAAACCGCAGAGGTGATCAAATACCACCAAAAGAAAGCTCTATTTGTGGGGAAAAAAAAGGATGCCAATTTTGTTTGGGAGCCACGTCGCACGACCGCGCAATTGTCAGTTAAAGCGACGCAGTGCCGAATCGCAAAAAGGGGCCTGGTCTTTTACCTGCATTTTGGTCCGGGTCTTAATTGGTTAAGCACTGTAGTTTGCTGCCATTCCACGGGCTGACACAATTTGAAAGCATGTTAGATATCTATTTATTCAGCGTAGCATCATCTTTTACATTATACAAAAAAATTGGGCTAGTGTTTTTTTTTATTTATTTTTTTTATTTATGAAAGTGTTTTCTTTTTTCCAAAAAATTGCGCAAATACCATGTGACATAGAAAATTACAACACCAACCATTTTATTCTATTGGGCCTCTGCTTAAAAAATATATATATAATGTTTGGGGGTTCTAAATAATTTTATAGCAAAAAAAGTTGATTTTTACATGTAGGAGCAAAGTGTCAGAACTGGAAGGGATGTGGTTAATAGTATGCGACAGACATAATAAAATGTAGCTTCACAGTGCATATGATCAGAATTAGGTAATATATTCCAGACCATATACAGGTACATTCTGTAAAAAATAAGATCTCTAAAAACACTAATAAAGAGAGAAGACCATGTACAGACATGTAGGACTATTATTAATGTGGCAAGTGTACCAAGGTATGTGTACACTGCAGAACAGACCATGAGAACATCAATGGGGACTTTTATTAATTCTGCAAGACAGCAAGGCAATGCTAAAGGAGCCATGAGACAGATTAGGAATTTATGCACAAATTGGTCAATTTAGGTGCACATCTTGTACGTGTCAGGAACATCACATGCCTGAGGAGGGGGTCCTGCACAGCTCCAAAACCTTGCACTTGTTCATGAAAGCATATAGTGCATTAAGATAAAAAAAACTTCTGCCTTTACAACTCCTTTAAAGTATTGTAAACCAGGGCTTGACAAATTTGCTTTGAATCTAGGAGCCAGCTAAAAAAGTTAGTCGCCATTTTTTTTTTTTTTTTTTTGGTATGACTCAGTGATGAGCCCCAATGTTATCACTAGGGTTGGTATAACCCCCGCTCCACCAACTATAGTCCCCCCTCCACTAACTATAGACCCCCCTCTCTCATTATAGACCCCCCCACCCGCAGTATAGATCCCCCTCAATAAGTACAGACCCCCTCCCGCAGTATAGATCCCCCTTACCAAGTACAGACCCCACTCCAGTAGTGTAGAACCCCCTCACTGAGTACAGACCCCCCTCCCGCAGTATAGATCCCTCTCACTAAGAACAGACCCCCCTCCCGCAGTATAGATCCCCCTCACAAATTACAGACCCCCCTCCCGCAGTATAGATCCCCCTCACTAAGTACAGACCCTGCTCCCGCAGTATAGATCCCTCTCACTTAATACAGACCCCCCCCCCGTAGTACTGATCCCCTCACTAAGTACAGACCCCCATCTATCAGTGTAGACCCCCATCCATCAGATAAAACCCGCCCTGCAACAGCAAGGCATAATCTCACGACTACGGTGCCCCTCCACTTTCAATTCTGCCCGTCCAATGGTATCTCCCGTCCAAAAATGCCTCCTACGATCTGCACATGCGCTATAGTGACATCACGTCAGTTGATCGGGAAGTCAGCTGGAGTGGCCTTCCTTACTGGGCAATTTTCAACTAAGGGCACTATTCGATAGTGTATTTAGGTAGCTGTAGCATGAGCCATAATGTACTGGTGTGGGGTACATTATGTCAGAACACTGCAGGTGACTCACCTACACTTTATTAGAGTTAATAGTTTAAGCCTTGGGGAGGGGGGGGGGGGTATGTAGATGGTCATCGTAACTGTGACCTGACTGTGGTGATGTCAGAACACAGGGTAATAGGCATACCAGCACTTGGCCTGTGACTGGGTGAAAGGGCACAGTAGGGGAGGGACTGGGTGACATTGGCAGTCCTCTAGCGCAGTGGTCATCAACCCTGTCCTCAGGGCCCACTAACAGGCCAGGTTTTATGTATTACCTTGGGGAGATACAGACTAGAATATTGCAATCACTGAGCAGCAAATGATATCACCTGTGATGTATTTCAGTTATCTTGCAAACCTGGACTGTTAGTGGGCCCTGAGGACAGGGTTGATGACCACTGCTCTAGCACACCTGATCCTGCGGGAAGCGGTGTGCTCTGTCCAGCAGAGCAGGATTGGTTGCAGCTCCCTCTCAGCGAACTCCCGGCATGTGTCCCGCAGCATGCAGTGTGTATCAGGCAGCTCGGCGCTCTGGTAGACAGTGTGCAGGCAGCAGGAAGCTTTGGGGACATAAAACACAGAGGTCAGCCGGGGTACGGCGGTCAGCACAAGGTCACCATATTCACTCCGTGCTCACCTGAATAAAGCGGCCACCAAGCGCGGCACACAGCCGTCAACCCATGGTACATGTCTGCTATACTCTTACCGTACACACCTGGAGGACGGCCGCTTCGGATGACGTCAGCTTTCTGCTGCCTACACACCGTCTACCAGAGCGCCGAGCTGCCTGATACACACTGCATGCTGCGGGACACATGCTGGGAGTTCGCCGAGAGGAAGCTGCAACCTATCGCCGCCCAGCTGGACAGAGAACACCGCTTCCCGCGTAAAGCACGTAACGGTTGTAAACACATTGCACATGATTTCAAAGGTGGCCCCCCGCCCAGGGCTGGATTTGCTCTCCCTGCCGCCCCTAGGCCAGGTTCCGCAATGCACCCCCTCCTCACCAACCGAACCACCCCACCTCCCCAAATCAACGGAGAATGGCAACAGGATGGCAGGGGCGGCACAGTTAGATCAAATATTCTTTGTTTCTTTTTTTTTACTTCTTTTATCGCTTTTTTTATTTTTATTTATTTGTAGCTTGTCGTTTACTTTTTTTTATTTTTGTATCATTTTCTTATATTATTTTTCTTATTCCTAACTTTTTAATTACTTTTTTTATTTTATTAATTTAATTATTATTTCTTATTTTTATTTTTAATAATAATTTTATTTCACTTAACTTTATTGATGTAATAGAAAACAATTCCCTGTGTGATAGAAATTGGAGGTGACAGGTTCTCTTTATTGATTCCCCCACACTACATTTAGTCCTGCTAGAAGGCAACTTACAGCCCTTAACTGTATGTTACGGGTGTCAGGGGGATTCCATGCTGCTGCCGCCCTTTGCCGCACTGCCGCCCCGAGGCCTGGCCTCAGTGGCCTTGTGGGAAATCCGGGCATGGCTCCGCCTACCTCAGACATCTGCTTCAGCGTATCTCCCCCCCAGCGTTTTTTCTCAATCAGTTTTACATCGGTTTTCCTCCTGTCGTGTCAGCCGCTGCTGTGCCGCTCTCTTCCAGCTCCATCCCCGCTGCCACCGCTAATCACATCCCTGGCCAAGACCCCGCAAAACGCCCTGTAGCAGAAGCACCTGTCACTGATCAAAGCCCAGGCGCCAGTGTGAAATTTCTAGTCGCAATGGCGACCTGGCGCCTGGGATTTGTCGAGTCCTGTTGTAAACCCATAAAAAAAAAAAACTGAAAGACAAAGATCGAAGCTGTTGCAGCGGTGTACAGCTGTGACCGGCGGGAAGTATCCCAGAGTTATTTCCCGGGTTTGCGGGCTCATGCGCTGTGATTGGCCGGACCGCAATGACGCATTCGTGCGGGAGCCGCCAATCACAGCACAGTTCCTTTAGAAACCAAATGATCGAGCCGTTTTTTCATTGAACATGTGCCAATGTCGTTGGCGCAAGAGTATAGGGTAAATTAAATACCTCCTAAACCATGGAGGTTTAGAAGATATTTACAGTACCTACAGGTAAGCCTTATTATAGGCTTACCTGTAGGCAGTGTTAATTTAGTCAACTAAAACGACTAAAACATTTTAGTCGACTAAATTAATACTATTTTAGTCTACTAAAATACGACAAAAACAAAAACAATTGAGATGACTAAAATACGCTTAAAACTAAAATGGCATTTTAGTCAAAAGACTAATATGGGACTAAAACTAACATGCCATTTTAGTCAAAAGACTGATGCCGCGTACACGCGATCATTTTTCGGCTTGTAAAAAACGATCGTGTGTGGGCTTCACAGCATTTTTCGGGTTCTGAAAAACGACAAAAAAAAAATTCGAACATGCTCTATTTTTTCACGTCGTTTTAAACTATGTCGTTTTTCGGGTTGTAAAAAATTATCGCGTGTGGGCTTTAACGACGTGAAAAACCGGCTCATGCTCAGAAGCAAATTATGAGACGGGAGCGCTTGTTCTGGTAAAACTACCATTCATAATGGAGTAAGCAAATTCATCACGCTGTAACAGACAGAAACTAGTGAATCGTCTTTTACTAACACGGAATCAGCTAAAGCAGCCCAAAGGGTGGCGCCATCCGCATGGAACTTCCCCTTTATAGTGCCGTCGTATAGACACACTATAGAGCATTTTTTTTTAACAATCGTGTGTCGGCATCATCGTTTTAATGATGAAGATGGAAAGAACGTTGTTTTTTCTAGAGGCAGAAAAACATAGTTTTTTACAAGCCGAAAAATGATCGTGTCTATGCGGCATAAGACTAAAACTACATTGAAATTTGATTTCAAAATGAACACTGGTCTGTAGTGCATGTTCATACCTCAATACCATAAATAATAACATCTTCGATTTTTCACTCCAGCAGTATATAATAAGTTTGGAAATTGTAGAGAAATGCTTAAATAATGCATTACAATTTAATTACACCCATTAGCTGTTAGACAACTAAAATGAGTTTTAGTCGACTAAAATGTACTGGAGATTTCATCGCGTAAATATGACTAAAACTAAAACAATTGCAGAAGATAAGACTAAGACTAAAACTATATCGAAATTTCCTACCAAAATTAACACTGCCTGTAGGTACAAGTGGTTTACGATCTGCTTGCTCAGCAGGGTATCTCTTCCCTGGAGTAGGCGGAAGGCAGGTCCGTGTCTGCTCAACTCCGCTCATGCAGAGCGGACATGGACACAGACTGCTCTCCTCTATTTAGGATGGCCGGATGAAAACAGACCGCCTGTGCCTTTACCCCCCGACTGCCATCCAATCCGATCCTCTAGACCAGGGATCCTCAAACTACGACCCTCCAGCTGTTGCGGAACTACACATCCCATGAGGCATTGTAAAACTCTGACATTCACAGACATGACTAGGCATGATGGGAATTGTAGTTCCTGAACAACTGGAGGCCCAAAGTTTGAAGACCCATGCTCTAGCTGGATCCCCATCTGTCTTCTGATTTGTATGTTTACACCCGACACTCCATAGAGAAGAATAGACAGATATCTCACCGCTCCAGGTGAGCCCCGTGAGCTGTCCAGTTCTCGTCCATTTATTTGCTACCATAGAGAAGAATGGAGGTTCCAAATGGGTACCGCCTGAAAAACTGACAGGCAGACATGATCGGAACGTCCGCGTGAAAGGATCTTAAAAATGCTTCTCTCTAAAGGTGTCTGTGCTCCTTCATCCAGAGTCTGGACACTCTAATACAGGAGATGTGTTACTGGCCAGATCACCAGGTGAAAGCAGAGGGAAAAAAGCCTTATGCCTTGTACACACGATTGGGCTTCTCGGCGGTCAAGAGACCGCTGGGAAACCCGAGGGGAAAACCGAGAGCCGGCTCGGTCACTTTTTCCCGTGTACACAAGGCCGTTTTTTCCGACTGGAAAACTGCCTGAGAGCTTTAGTTGGGAAAACCGGCCGTGTGGATGCTCCACAGCAGTGTTTCCCCATAGCAAAACTGCAGGGCAAACAACGCTGTGATTCGCGATGGGAAAAAATAGAACATGTTTTAATTTTTTTCCTGCAGTTTTTCTGTCGGGAAAACTGCTAGGGAGCATACACACGGCCGGTTTTCCCGTAGGAAAAAACGGTCGTGTGTACGAGGCATAACAAAAGAAAATTAATGCAGCCAACACATCTAATGACTGGTAAGCTGCAATATATTACTTTTTTGGTTTTAGGCATAACACTGCTTTAATTTGTACATAACTAATTACCACATATGCTAATTAAAGGGAGTTTTTTTTGCCCCCAGACACCTCTCTGTATCAGAAGTGTTACATTTTAAATGTACACCTCCTAACTAAGCTAAAAATGTATTTTCACTGGAGTAAAGTGCATGTGTGTGAGTACAAAGTTATTGCATGTTGCCTAATACACCATTAAAGTACGTTAAGGGTACCTTTATTTTTCTCGAACCAACATAGGTTTTTATTGCTAACAAACAAGAAGGATTTGTGAAGAGTCTGAACATGTTTATTGTTTTATAATATAAGCTAATGCAATGGGGGGATTTCAAATGCCGTGATGATTGATGAATGAAATGGAGCAAGTGGACCGTTCATCGTTAGAAGCAGCTTATTGTAGCCAACGATTCATAAGGACTGGAAACCGAAGGTTTGCACTAGAATGTAGACGCTTGTCTCAGTTTTAAATCTTTTATTTACACAATACTTTCTTTCATTCTGAATTCTAAAATACAGTGGGAGAGATGCCATAAGACATTTGGGACACTTTTTCTGGTATGATGGTCATATAAGAAAGTCAAACTCAAGCCGCGCAGCAGTTTTCTTGCTTTTCCGACACGTGCAACAAATTCAAGTAATTCATATATGTGACACTTTTACATCCTTTTAAATTCTTTGTTTTGGGCATTGCGCTAACAAATACAAACAGTGCCTTTGTACAGTAGTATATATCAGACTTTTGGTCCTTACATACATTATAAACACATTGGGGTAGATTCAGGTACAGTAGGTGAAGCCGATTTTGTGTCAATCTCGCTCTCTTTCTCAGCGAGATTGAGCACCTACGAGCCCCATCGCGGGAGCCAGCGCCGAGCTGGCTTGCCGCGATGGAGACAGAGCCGTCATAGAAGCGACGGGAGATCCGACTTGGATTCCCGCCAATTCTACACGTGTGCGGCGTTTGTTATGAATCCTGAGGGGGAAGTCCCCGCCGGATTTTAAATAAAAATCCGGCATGGGTCCCCCCCTCAGGAGCATACCGGGCCCTTAGGTCTGTTATGGGTTGTAAGGAGAGCCCCCCTACGCCGAAAAAAACGGCGTAGGGGGTCCCCCTACAATCCATACCAGACCCGTATCCAAAGCACGCTACCCGGCCAGCCAGGAAGGGAGTGGGGACGAGCGAGCGCCCCCCCCCCCTCCTGAGCCGTACCAGGCTGCATGCCCTCAACATGGGGGGGTTGGGTGCTCTGGGGCAGGGGGGCGCACTGCGGCCCCCCCACCTCAGAGCACCCTGTCCCCATGTTGATGAGGACAGGGCCCCTTCCCGACAACCCTGGCCGTTGGTTGTCGGGGTATGCGGGCGGGAGGCTTATCGGAATCTGGGAGCCCCCTTTAATAAGGGGGCCCCCAGATACCGGCCCCCCACCCTAAGTGAATGAGTATGGGGTACATCGTACCCCTACCCATTCACCTGCAAGAAAAGTGGTAAAAACACAAATAAACCACACAGTGTATTAAAATATTTTATTTTTCTGCTCCGGAGGCCGCCCCCTGTCTTCTTTATTAGCTCTTTTACCAGGGGGGGGCTTCTTCTTTGACGTCTTCGGGTGGGTGGGGGCCGCCGTCTGGTTCTCTTCCACCGCCGGGGGGGGTGGCTTTTAAAAAAGCCCCCACCCCCCCGGCGGGTTTCCTCCGGCGTCTTCGGCGGGGCTCTTCTTCTTCCGCTATCCCGACGGGTCTTCTCAACTCTCCGGGGTTCTCCTTCTGTCTTCGCCGCTCTCCGTTGTTGACTCGTCGCACCCCGGTTCTTCGTCTCGCAGTCCGGTCCCTTCTTCCGTGCTGTACGTCTTCTTCTGTGCTGTGAGTTCTTCTTCCGCGCTGTGACGTCATGTTCTTCACTTCTCTTCTTCTCCCCATGTTGACTCGCCGGTCCTCCTCGCTGAAATGACGGATGCGCGCCTTGCATCGGACCTATATAGGCCTCGCAGTCCCATCATGCTCTGTACCTACCCATGTGATACCTACCCACGTGGGGGTAGGTATCGACGCTGGCCCGACATCCATACTTAACATTGGCTGCGCCTCATATAGCAGGGGTAACTTTACGACGGAAAAAGCCTTACCTAAACAGCGTAACTGTACTGCGACGGCCGGGCGTACGTTCGTGAATAGGCGTATCTAGCTTATTTACATATTCTAGGCATAAATCAGCGTACACGCCCCTAGCGGCCTGCGTAAATATGCAGTTAAGATACGACGGCGTAGGAGACTTACGCAGGTCGTATCTTAGCAACATTTAAGCGTATCTCAGTTTGAGCATACGCTTAAAGTTGCGACGGCGCGGATTCCACTGCAATTATTTACTTTTTGGTTGCACGTTGATGTGATTTTGATGCGTATTTAATGCAATATTCACTCTGAGTTTTTAGTTTCGGCCAATAATAAGCATATCTGCTGTGATATAAATGAAATCATAGCTTGACAAATTTGCTTTGGATCTAGGAGCCAACTTAAAAAGTTAGGAGCCAGGTTCTGTTTTTTTAACTAACAAAGCTTTATTTTCAACGTCAGCCAGGGCGACGGGAGTGCGTGCCCCCTATTGGAAGTGGCAGAATAAAATAAAAAAAATCACATAATTTGCGCATCCATGTGAAAGGAATGGCAGGCACGGCACTTCCAGCCCCCAGCCACAAACCAAACGCAGCGGAAATCATGCAGACCTTCCCCAGTAGGTTACAGGCCCAATGCAGTATCACGGCCTGTCCGTCACCTGGCCACCATATGAACGGCAGTGGTCTCACTACCTGTATTTTCCTCTTTTTGGTGGAGACGGTGGGTAAAGAAACTGAAGCCATTCCAGCGCTCTGCCAGCTGCCCCACACTCCCTTTCTGCTCACCGGAGGTGAATAAATTGTGTCACATTTGTAAGTATTGTGTCTCAGACAAGATCCTGTCTAAAACAAAATTCTGCTTCAGACAACTCTGATAAGACTTAGACCCCTTTCACATTGAGGCGTTTTTCATGCGGTACAGCGCTAAAAATAGCGCTGGTATACCACATGAAAAAATCATGCCCTGCAGGCTTCAATGTGAAAGCCCGAAGGCTTTCACACTGAAGCGGTGCGCTAGCAGGACCGCTCCAAAAGTCCTGCTAGCCGCATTTTTGGAGCGGTAAAGGAGTGGGTGGTTTACCGCTCCTATACCGCGCCTTCCCATTGAAATCAATACCTGCAATGCGGGCGGTTTTAACCCCTTTTCTGCCACTGGCCTTGGTTAAAACCTCACCGCTAGCGCCTGAATATCGCGGTAAATACGACAGTATAGCGGCGCTAAAAATAGCGCGGCTATACCGTCACCGCACCTCCGCTGCCCAATGTGAAAGCAGCCTTTAAGGGGTTGTAAAATCCGAAAGTATTTTATCTTAATGCATTTTTGTGCATTAGGATACAAACCTTATGTGTGCAGCAGCCCCCCCCCCTCAGCCCCCCTAATACTTACCTTAACCCATGTCTGTCCAGAGTTGTCCACGAAAGCCTCGCCTGTGACTCTCCCTCCTGATTGGATGAGACACAACAGCGGCACCATTGGCTCCCGCTGCTGTCAATCAAACTCACTTGCGGCTTGGCTCTTGGCTCAGGTGCCCCCACCCCAGAGAAAACTTCTTGCTGTGGGGGGCACTCTACAGGAGTGAGGTGCCAGGAGCTCCAGTCAGGGACCTGAAAAGAGGAGGATGTGGGCTGATCTATGAAAAATCACTGCACCGAGCAGGTGTTTATTATTTTTATAGAACAAAAAAAAAAGACTTTACAATCACTTTAATATACACCTTACTGACTTGCACATGTGGGAAACAGATTTTCAAACACTCTTTAGGAACTCTAGAAAGTAGTCCCTACATGAGTGGCATGATCTTGTCTACTCAAGGGTGACTACTATACTACCCTCCCCTTTCTCCCCTATACTCTGCCACCTTCACTACTTATGCTGTGTACTGCTCCCTTCGTCTGGAATGCCTATGCACAAGCCATTTAGTATTCTGCACTTATTCAAAATATCCAATTCAGTCCCAAAAGTTACCTTTCTAGATAAATCTGGCACAAGCTTTTGTTTTCAGTCACTGGTCCATCATTGTTCACCCTTGATGCCGCGTACAGACGGTCGTTTTTTGTGATAGAAAAAAACGACGTTTTATGTGATGAAAAAAAAACGAAGTTTTTCAAACTTCATTTTCAAAAACGATGTAGCATACACACCATCGTTTTTTCCAAAAGCTCTAGCAAAGCGCGGTTACGTTCAGCACGTACAACGGCACTCTGTTCCATTCAAACTCGCGTCCTAACTTGCTTCTGAGCATGCGCGGGCTTAAAAACATAATTTTAAACGTCGTTTTAGCCTACACACGGTCATTTTAATTGACACAAAAAACTACGTTTTGAAAAACGACACAAAAAATAGAAGCATGCTTCAATTTTTTTTTGTCGTTTTTCACAAGAAATAAAACAACGTTTTCCCCACACACTGTCATTTTAATTGACGTTTTTAAAAACATTGTTTTTTTTCATCACATAAAGTGATGGTGTGTACGCGGCATCAGTATGTGACAAGACTGGTGCTGTCACCTTAGCTGGGGCTTTATTTTTCTTTCATCTAGGCTGTAAACTCAAGCAGGCAGATCTGATTTTTTTTTTTTATACAGTATGCAATTACATGCTAATGGCATTTACAGCAAATCCATGACCAATGGACATTAAACTAATTAAATGTGCTTAACAAGCATAACAATCCTCTCAAACAAATTATCACTGATTCCAAACCATGCAAGCACTGAGCAGTAATTCAGTCTGGGACTTTACAGCCAACAAGACCTGTCTGCTCAGATCTTTACCTCCCCCCCCCCCCCCCCATTGCAATCTGTGACGCTGCATATTGTTATAATCTCCAGCAATCTCCCTGACAGGTTATGTACAGGGCACCTGTGACAGGCCTATAATGATCTGTGCAGACTGTTAGGTAGATTCAGGTAGAGTTAGGCCGCCGCAGTCGATTTACACCGTTTCCGTAAGGCATTAGCAGGCCTAAATTTATTCCATCTATTAGGTGGAATAACAATGTTAAAGTATGGCCGCCGTTCCCGCCGCGAGATTCTATTTTTTTACGTCGTTTGCGTAAGTCGTCCGCGAATCGGGATTTACGTCGTTTACGTCCACATCGAAATCAATAGGCCCGTGCGGCGTACTTAACCGCAATGCACACTGGGAAATGTAGTCGCCCGGCGAAAGCGCAGTAAAAAAAAAAACGTCAATAACATGAGGTCAAGCCTCATTACCATCAAACACGCCCCCCTCCAAGACATTTGAATTCGGCGCCCTTACGCCCGCCCACTTTAGGCTACGCCGCCGTATATTAGCAGGCAAGTACATTGAGAATCATGTACTTGCCTAGCTAACTTACAGCGGCGTAGCCTAAACAGGCTAAGCTACGCCGCCGCAAGTTTGCACCCAGGTACCTGAATCTACTTATGTGTGTTTACCTGCAAGTACCCCCTCAGTGCTGCAAGGAATTCACATCACTGTGATTCAATAATCAAGAGACGGGGCAGATACAAAAAAGAGAGTCGGTAGCAGTGTTGACAACCATTAGTAGTTTTACTGACAGCCAGTAGAAAACTGGTACTTTTCTCCTGCCAGTGGATTCCCCGGAACAGGAAAAGGTTGCCAGTACAAAAATATGGCTGTGATGCTCGGCTCAGAACTGCACAAGCACAGTTCCGATCCAGAGCTGGCCGAGACCAACCAAAGTGCCTACTACAGTGTGTTCGGGTGGCGTGGCAGGGGGGGGGGGTCTGGCAGAGTCGGCGCTTGATTGTGACATGTGTTGTAATGGTGCAAGGTAGCTGAGCGGAGCGTCCGGAGCCATTGTGTGCAGGTCAGGAGCAAGGCAAGCCAGGAGCGGGACTGTCAGGACTGAAGTGGACTGAAAGGAGCCACCTGGCATAGAGAGAGACTGTTACTGTGACTCAGGAGGGGACGTGTCAGTGAGGTGTCATCATCATCTGTGTTGCCGCACACTGCTGTCAGTGTCACTGTGAGAGTCAATTTCATGTGTGTGCCTGCCCATTGTAAGTCCTGTCCCTGAGCTAAATACTTACTATATCCGAAATAAAATACAAAATATGTTTTTTCCGTATTATCTATCTACCTTAACTACATTTTTAATTGCATATTGTATTTGTTTGTAGCCTAAATACTGAAATTTGTACTTAAAATTAAAATGTTGGAACTTTTGGAAATGCCAGTAAAAACTTAGCTGTGACAGTACATTTTGGGTGTTGTATCAGTACATTTCTGGTAGGTTGGCAACACTGGTCGGCAGTGACTGACTTCTATCAGCTGCCCCTAGGCTCTCACTGAGGAATACACGATGGGTGCATCCATGGCACTGCAACAGCCTTTCCTGAAACCCCAAGAGGAAAAGATCTTGAGAAATACACTTTAGGGTTAAAGGTTGACAAGCAAGGGTCGATAGGATCAGTTTGAGGTGTTTCTGAGATAATTCAGAATACATTGACAGGTACATCTGACTCACAGTTGAACTCTTTGTGAATTGCATTTGACCTGTTTCAAGCAGGAATTACATTCCCTAAAACTTGAAGTGATCAAAACCTGTCGACACAAGCCTTTAACCCCCCTGGTGGTCTGAGTATGTCAGTATTTTTGAATGTCAAAGTGGTACATTATACAAAAAAAAATGTGGCAGAAGAAATCATTGATATTGTAAACAGAACAGTCTCACTAGTTGCGATAAGAATCCACCTCTACTAGTTTCACCACGTGGCTTCATCTATAGTGGTACATTGTTTTGCATGGAAATTTGTTGTTATATATTGTAAGGAATAACTTAAATCTGTCCAAACAAGAGTCTAACGTTTGAAACACAAAATCATAAATTATAATAAATAATTATAAAAAAAGTAATAATATAATATTAATATATTTTATTCAATAATGTAATCAAACCAAAAACACTGAAATGTGTCCAAACAAGGGTGCAATATTAGGCCCTTTTCATACTGGGCGGATACGCTCAGCGGAGTCCGCCAACTCAGCGGGAGATCGCTCCGTTAATCTCCGCTGAACCGGCAGGTTCTTCTCTGCTCACCTGTCAGAGCCCCACTGATTTCTATGGGGAGATCGTACGAAAACAGACAGCATGTCTGTTTTCATCAGATCTCATCCGGGCCGATCCACCAGACAGATGGCTGAACGTATCACCATACTTTTGTTTTGAGAGGATGGGATGGCAGGCGTGTGTCAGCGGACACATCTCCGCTGACATCTGCCTGCCCATAGGAGTCAATGGGTGGCCCGCTCGGATCCACCTGAAAAATGGACAGGCGGATCCGAGCGGGCTTATCGTGTGAAAGGGCCTTACTAGACACTGTGGGCCATATTCTCAGAAGAGTTACGACGGAGTATCTCAGGATACTCCGTCGTATCTCTGTTTTTTGACCCGCGTATCTATGCGAGTGATTCCTAGAATAATTTTCGCATAGATACGCTGAAGATCCGACAGGTGTAAGTCACTTACACTGTCGGATCTTAAATGTAATTCGCAGCCGGCCGCTAGGTGGCGTTTCCATGTTAAGTATGGCGTCGGGTCCGCGTCGTCTTTTCCCGTCGGGTACGTCGTTTTCGTAAGTCGTTCTTGAATACGACTTTACGTCAATGACGTACACGTCGGCGTCATTGACGTTTTCCGTCGAGAACTGGAGCATGCGCACTGGGCTATTTTAAGCCCGTCGCATGCGCAGTTCGAACGGCACGGGGGCGCGCTTAATTTAAATACAAGCCGCCCCCTTGGAATTACGCGGGGATACGCCGGCCCAATTACACTACGCCGCAGCAAACTACGGAGCAAGTATTTGGGGAATACAGCACTTGCTCCTGTAAGTTGGGGCGGCGTAGTGTAAATAGCTTACGCGACGCCCGCCGCAAATGTAGGAGAATATGGCCCTCTATATTGGTTTAGAAAACATCACGGGTATGAAAAAATTTGAAACATGGGAATGCGCAAAGTCCGATGTCACAATCAGGACAATGGAACCTGGTTTCCTTTCTGATTTTCTTTGCACTGTCATCCCGCTTCAAGCAACAAACCACGCACATCCTTGTAGGTGCTGACTTTTTCTTGGTTGGTGGGATGTAGTCCATGAAGTGAAGACCAGTAAGGAATTCCAGGTTGACAACACCAATAGCATGACGTCAAGCTCTATTCACAGCCATTGAAGGTGTTTGGTGGTTCTCAAAGATACGTTTGGCAACTTTCCAAATTAAGTGAGAATGAATCACATTTTTTTTTTAGCAGAATGTAGGCATTTTACAAACATTGCTCAAGAAGACGTCTGAAGATCTTCTTGTAGTACTTCTTATGCTGTTTCCTCATTGCTGGGTAGAATGTCATTGCTTGGTCAGCTCTGTCGACACCTCCCATGGTGTTATTGTAGTCTACCATTACTTGTGGCTTCATGATTTCTTTCCCACCTTTCGTGCGTACCACAACAGTGGAGGTATTATGGATTGTACTCATTAGGCACACATCTTTCTTGTCACACCGACATCACAGTGCCATAATTTTCCTTTTCTGCAAGGCAACCATTTCTCTAGTCTTCAACTTATTATTGCCAAACATTGGTGGTATTTTGCGCCGGTTAGCCCTAACGGTTCCATAGGCATCTGTTTTGTTTTGCAGAAGAAACTAAAATTCAAGAGACGTATAAAAGTTGTTGGTTGTTATGCAATAGCCCTGATTTAGCAATGGCTCAATAAGTGAAAGAACGGACGACGTTGCCATTCCATAGTTGTATTTTGGATTGAATTTTGTTCCTATTAGCCAGTTGACGATTTGCATAGCATGTAGGATTTTACGTACTCTATTTGATGCAATGTATTGTACCCAGCTGAGCCTTCCCTTGTAGGCCATTAGACTTTCATCTATGCTGAAATCTCTTTCTGGCACATGGCTCTGTTGGAAGTTTTTTAGAACCATTTGAGATGCTTCCCAAATGTTATTTTTCGTTTTGGTACAGGATGAGTAGTTTCATCAAATTCTTCATTGTTTTTCGAAGTGTAAATATTTCATGATCAGGGAAAATATGTACTCTGACATGACTGTGCCAAAGAATGGAGTGGCAAGTAATTTATTTGTTTTCCAATATCACTTCTGCACCACTCCACCACTCCCATAAGTATTATTAGGCCCAGAAATATCTGAATGTTATCTTTGGTCACTGGTTCCCACTTTCTGCTTCTTGGAAACTTCCGATGCGTAGTAGCGAAGTGTTTCTCTTTGTACTGGTTTGTCTCAGTAACTATTTTTACAATAATCTCATCGGTCAGAAATAATTTTAAGTATGCCAAGGGGTTGTCGTCTTCAACATCTACTTTGATACTAGGTGCTCCATTTAATGGAAATCTTGGGGGCGCTGCATGATCAATAGAGCACCAAGTTCGCACATCACTGTCCGCACATCACTGAACACATCACATCACTGAGCTCAGTCGCAGAATCGTCGCTGTCTTCATTTTAAGTGTCTGATGATGAATTTCCCCATGAATCTCTATCGCTCAATTCTGCAAGTGATTCTAATTCACCATCACTTTTTTCTAGCTGGTCTAAAACCAATTTTGACATACAGGGACGCTTTTTGGATGCCATGGACTGTCTTAAGTTTCCAGACAGAAAGAATGGTAAAAGTGCAGGCAGGGCATTGGACAAAGCACTGGGGATAAAACTGATGTGAAATGGTTTGATACAGTAATTTAATCCTAACAGATTACAATGTGTATTGTGTTTATATTTTGAACTTTTTTGAATTTCCCGCTGGTTCCGCCCCCCTGAGACGCAGCCTTTGCAGGGAAGAGAACCTGGAAGACTGATGCATTGGCTGGAGGACACATCGGTAGGACATCAGGGGATCATAGGGACAAGGCACACCCTAATCACCCTGTACTATGCAGATTCCCCCTGCTGCCTGGCTGCAGAGAAAGGGACTGGGGAATCTCTGTCATCAGTCCCTTTCTCTGTATCAAAAGTTAGACATCAGGATTCTGTTTAGACCACTGAAATTTCACCAAAGCCCCCAAACAGGGCTCCTAAAAAAAAACAAAAAAAATTATAATAAAAATAGAATTGTAAAAAAAATTATAATATAATACAAATAAAGATAAACTGACACCTATCTCTGCCCTGCTGACAAAGCCCTACTGACTTGCCTACTTCCATATATGGTATATTACACACGCATGTGTGTTTGAGCTTTGGTGTGCACACCCTAATGCAATAGGCTGCGCACACCTATGACAGGGTTACTATGGTGTAACCCTGAGTGAGGCTCGGGGTTACCGCTTTTGGCACTGAAAATTAATCCCAAACCACACTGGATTACCGCCAGGGAGGTTAAAGTGCATGTACAATCTATTATACGTGTTTGTAAAATGTGTTTTAAACAGTATATGATGGTGTTAAAATTCTAATTCTGCTTACTGACAACTGGATTGTGTGGAAATGTGATACTGAGCCCTTAATTCTTCAAAGTAAGGAATCACAACTCTCATCACACCCATCTCAGTACAGTCCGCTAAAAACAATTTTTTTGGCTAGATAAAAGGCCTCCCTTTTACAACTCAGTTCTGCTCCGCATTAATGTAATAATAAAATCTCCTGTTAAAGCTTTCATTCATAAATTCCCATTAAAAAAAGCAGAATATTAACACTTAAAGACCCCTTTCACACTGAGCCGCCCATAGCGTCGGTGGTAAAACGCCGCTATTTTTACCGCCGACGCTATAGGCGGATTTGCGGCGCATTTTGGTCGTTAGCGGGGCGCATTTGACCCCCGCTAGTGGCCGAGAAAGGGTTAAAATCGCACTGTCCCATTAATTTCAATTGACAGCAGCGGTGGAGGAGTGGTAAACACACCGCTCCTTCACCGCTCCAAAGATGCGGCTAGCAGGACTTTTTTTACTGTCCTGCTGGCGCAACGCTCCAGTGTGAAAACCCTCAGGCTTTCACACTGGAGACAATGGAGCAGCTGTTTGAGGGCAGATTGCAGGCGCTATTTTTAACGCTATAGCGCCTGCAATACGCCCTCAGTGTGAAAGCGGTCAAATAGGTCTATTTATAAATGATTTCACACAATTTCCACCCAGGATTTACAAAATGTTCTAGTTTAATTGGGAACATGTATGAAACTTAGATAAAAGTTGTGTGAATCTTGAGTGAAAACATTTAACTAGATCCCTTACTATTATTATTATACAAACCTTATACAGCGCCAATAGATTGAGCAGCGGTTTTCAATAAAGGGAGACAGTACATTTACAAACGCAACTCAATACAGTAGAGTTAGGAGGGTCCTGCTCATGGGAGCTTAACATTGAATATGGAGGGCAAATGGTACAAAAGATAGATGTGAGGGGTGAGTTGATAGAAAAATGTAAAGTTCAGTTGTTAGGTAAAAGAAGGATAGGCTTCCCCCGAAATTTTCAGGGATCACCTAAAGATGGACAAAGTAGGAGACAGCTAGACAGATCGATGTAGTGAGTTCCAGAGGATGGGAGAGGCTCTGGAGAAGTTCAGAAGACGAGCATGGGAGAAGAAGACAAGGGAGCTGAAAAGCAGGTCTTGGGAGAGAGGAGAGGATGGTCTGGGTAATATATTGGGAGAGGATGGTCTGGGTAATATATTGAGAGAGGATTGCTGATGTACCTTTGTATTTGTTTGGATTGGCAGAGAAGGGTGGTGAACACGGAGTGGTTGGTAAGTTAAATGATTCTAGCAGCATCAGCATTTATGATAGCCTGTGAAGAGATAGGCCCATGGGAAGAGAACTGCTAAAGTTGAGGTGAGAAATAACCAGGGGGTGAATGAGTAGCTTGGTGTTTCATTGGTTAACCACTTGCCTACTGGGCACATTTACCCCCTTCCTGCCCAGGCCAATTTTCAGCTTTTAGCGCAGGCACACTTTGAATGACAATTGTGCGGTCATGCTACACTGTACCCATATGAAATTGTTGTCATTCTATTAACACAAATAGAGCTTTTTTGGTGGTATTTAATCATCACTGGGTTTTCTATTTCTTGCTAAATAACTGAAAAAAGATCGAAAAAAAAAAGTTTTTTATAGTTTGTTATAAAATTTTGTAAACAGGTCATTTTTTTCCTTCACGGATGTGCGCTGATGAGGCTGCACTGATGGGCACTGCTGGACACTGATAGGCTGCACTGATAAGGTGGCACTGATGAGGAGGCACTGATCAGGCTGCACTGATAGGCGGCACTGATGGGCACTAATAGGTGGCACTGGTGGGCACTGATAGGCACTAGTAGAAGACACCAATAGGTGAATCATGGGAAAGCACTGATTGACAGCACTGGTGGGCACCAATTTGCAGCACTGGTGGGCACCGATAGGCAACAATGGTGGGCACTGTTGGGACTGCACTGATAATCAGTGCCCTGATTATCAGTGTAGGTGTCCCTTTCACACAAGCCAGTTAAAGGCTTTCCTCTTCTCATGCTAAGGCATGCCGATAACCGTCTTGTGTTTACATTGTGATCAGCTGTGATTGGACACGGCTGATCACATTGTAAAGGGCTGCTGTGATTGGCCCTTTGCTTCAATCTGTGATCAGCTGTGATCACAGAGCGTGCTGCCTGCGTGCCGCAGTGGGCACGATCACAGTAGGACGTCATAAGACACCCTCCCAGAACTGGATGACCATGCTGTATCCGGTCGGGAAGTGGTTAAGCAGGGGCATATTTTTGAGATATTACGGAAGTGAAGTCTACAAGTTTTGGAAAGTGTTTGGATTTGGGACTGCACAGACAAGTCAGAGTCCAGGATTACACCTAGCATGAGGGGAGGAAATAAGAGTTGTATTACTGATTTTAATGGAAAAGGGAGGAGAGCACAGGTAGGGGGGATTCACAAGCTTGGTTTTAGAAAGGGTTAATTTCAGGAAGTGGTGTGACATCCATGCTGATAAGTCAGTCAGTAAGATAGAAATGTGAAGGAGACAGGAGTGAGGTGAAGAGTAGAGAGATAGATTTGGGTGTCACCAGCATAGAGATGGTATTGGAAGCCATGGGAGGTTATCAAGTGACCAGGAGAAGAGGTGGAGATATAGAATGGGTCCAAGGACAGAGTCTTGGGGGACCCCTACAGAAAAAGGAAGTAGAGAAGAGGAGATGGCAACAGTGAAGGAACGCTGTGATAGGTAGGAGAAGTAGGAAAGAGCTTTGTTTCGGAGGCCAAGGGAGTGGAGTTCATTGAGGAAGAGGGAGTGGTCAACAGTATCAAAGGCAGCAGAAAGGTGTACTAGTGTAAGTATGGAGTAGTTGGGCCAGATCCACATACATTTGGATCGGCACAGCGTATCAGAGATACACTATGCTGCCGTACCTCACCTGGCGTATATTTGAATCCTCAGCGAGTTCGCGCCTTAAGTTATGGCGGCGTAGTGTATTTCTGGCGGCGGATTTCGAATTGGGCGGGTTTCATTTAAATGAAGCGCGTTTCCCGCCGTGCTTTACGAGAAATTACGTTGCAACTACGTCATTTTTTGAACTTAGACGTGAGTTACGTCCATCCCTATTCACGGACGACTTACGCAAAAAAAAAAAAAAATTTCAATTCGACACGGGAACAACGGCCATACTTAACATGGCAAGTCTATCTTTACGCCGCAAAATACCAGCTTTAACTATACGCCGGAAAAAGATGACTACAGACGACGTTAGAAAATGCGACGGCCGCGCATACGTTCGTGGATCGTCGTAAATCGATAATTTGCATACCCGACGCGGAAAACGACGCAAACTCCACCCTGCGGGCGCCGAAGTATTGCATCTAAGATCCGAAGGCGTACGAAGCCGTACGCCTGTCGGATCTTACCCAGATGCCGTCGTATCTTGTTTTGAGGATTCAAACTAAAGATACGACGCGGGAAATTTGAAAGTACGCCGGCGTATGAGTAGATACGCCGGCGTGCTTCATCTGTGGATCTGGCCCGTTATGCCTATTTCGTTTTGAATAACTACAACTTCCCTTAGCATTTTTTTTCTATTAAAAAGGTTTTAAAATTTGAATTCCTTTCTTTTTTTACACCAAATGTAATAAAATGCTTTGTACGTGAAACAGATATAGTATCGGTATAAATGGGAAAATTTAAGAATAAAATTCATAATTTTTATGAACTTTTTTAATCCCTTAATAACTTTTAGGCTCCATTCCAAATAGTGAGACTTGTCATGCAGCCCATTGATTTCAACGACAACCATTCCAATCTATGCGACTTAAAGTCACGCATCTTGAAACAGGTTCCTGCACTGTTTTGATGTGAATTTAAGTGTCAGAGAGTGTAAAATTGCAGGAAAGTCGCATGCGGTGTCACACTAGTGAGGACGCAGCTTTTAAAAATTGTGCATGCATGTTTTTGTGACCTTGAATAAAAAACCTAGGAGGGAATGGGTTAAAACCACTTTGGCTTGGAAGAGCTCATCCCTTAAGTTTACAGAAGTTGGATTCTGCTTGATGACATGATTTATGAAAAAATGTCAGCAATTCTGAAAGATGAACTTTGGCTGGACTCTTGGGGCTCTTTCACACAGGCGGTCCACCCGGCGGACTCCACTTTGCTCAGCGGGGGATCGTTCCATTGATTCCCGCTGAGCAGGCAGATGATAGGTCTGTCTCCGCTCACTGTGCAGTGTAGGACCTGTCAGAGCTGTGCTCTCCTCTATGGGAAGATCGCATGAAAACAGAGCGCTTGTCCATTTTCATCTGATCCGAAAAATAGGGTCACCATCTGTCTGGATTTGGTGGACAGGATCAGATCGCATAGCAGCGGATGTCAGCGAGCATTTCATCCTCCATAGGGGTGAAGGGAGGGTCCGATCAGGTCCGCCTGAAAAACTGACAGACAGACCTGATCAGACAGCCGTGTGTAAGGACCCTTATGCCGCGTACACACGATAATTTTTCGGCATGAAAGAAAACGTAGTTTTTAAAGACGTCATTTTAAATGATCGTGTGTGGGCTGCACACCGTTTTTCAGTTTCTGAAAAACGAAAAAAAAAATCGTTTTTCGGGTTGTAAAAAATTATCGTGTGTGGGCTAAAACGACGCTTTGAACCCGCGCATGCTCAGAAGCAAGTTATGAGGTGGGAGCGCTCGTTTTGTTAAAACTACCGTTCATAATGGAGTAAGCACATTCATCACGCTGTAACAGACAAAAAAAGCGCAAATCGTCTTTTACTAACAAGGAATCAGCTAAAGCAGCCCAAAGGTGAATAGAACTTCCCCTTTAGAGTGCGGTTGTACGTCACCGCGCTTTGTTCATCATTTTTGAAAAACGATGGTGTGTGGGCAACGTCGTTTTTAATGATGAAGTTGGAAAAACTTCGTTTTTTGGACATGCTGAAAAACAACGTTTTCTTTCATGCCGAAAAATGATCGTGTGTACGCGGCATTACCCTCTCCCAGCCCCCCTCTTGCTTTTTCTGTTTTCATTGCCTTGTACTTTGTTTAGTTCTGGCATCCATTACTGCATTTTATATTATAAAACTTTTTGTTGCTGTGCTGCTGTCCTTTATATTCACACTATGAAGAGTGATAATAATGATAATAAAGAGAGACCTTTTTTATACTGTTTGCTGAAAATTTGCATGGTACCCAGAAGAGATAAATAAAACCAAAAATAACTTGTGGTTATGAAAATCCAACATTACCAGCAGTGTAATTCATGGACTGTGCTGTAGGTGGAGCTTCTTGTCTATATAATTGAAGACAAGGCTACCTAGCTTCGGCATCACTGCGCCATTAAAATGACTGGCACACACATACTGAATTGGTAATGGGGTAATTTTTTTACAGTATTAGCTCCGCCTGTTGCTCAATAATTGTAAGTCTGGCAAAATGTCCTTTATATTTTTTGCTGTAAAAAGGATAAATCCACCTAAAAGTGATATTTAAAAGTTGATATATTAAAGTGGATGTCCAAGAAACAATGGGAAATAAAATAGTCTACAAAACATTGCAAGTGCTGATGTCTCTACCCCAGGATTGTCTATGTGGAGGAAGAGGCTGGAATAAAGGGCCAGATTCAGGTACAATTGCGGCCGTGTAACGTAACCCGTTTACGTTACACCGCCGCAAGTTTTCAGTGTTAGTGCCCGATCCACAAAGCACTCACCTTTAAACTTGCGGCGGTGTATCGTAAACACGTCCCGCGCAAGCCCGCCCAATTCAAATGGGGCGTGTACCATTTTAATTAGGCGCGCTCCCGCGCCGGACATTCTGTGCATGCTCCGTTCACAATTTTCCTGACGTGCTTTGCGCGAAATTACGGCGGCGCGACGTGTTTGTGAATCGCGACGTGCGTAACGTACTTACGCCGGGAAATTTTTTTTTAAAAGCGATGCGGGAACGACGGGCATACTTTAACATGGTGGAGTAATTCTACACCATGTTAATAGCACCCCTAACTTTGCGACAGGGAACTAAGACTTGTGCCGACGTAACGACGGGAAAAACCTTTGTGGATCGCCGTAAATGCTAATTTGCATACCCGACGCTGGAATACGACGCAAACTCCACCCAGCGGCGGCTGAGGTATTGCATCCTAAGATCCGACAGTGTAAGACAATTACACCTGTCGGATCTAAGAGCTATCTATGCGTAACTGATTCTATGAATCAGTCGCATAGATACTGTGAGAGATACGACGGCGTTTCAGAGAAACGCCGTCGTATCTCTTCTGTGAATCTGGCCCAAAGTTTTTTGGGTTGATCTCCCTTTTCTGGTCTCATTACACTGACCTCAAACAAGTCTGCAGTTAGGGAAAAGTCCAGGGGTCGGATTCAGAAAGAAGATACGACGGCGTATCTCCGGATACGCCGTTGTATCTATGCGCCTGATTCATAGAATCAGGTTACGGATAGATATGCCTAAGATCCGACAGGTGTAAGTGACTTACACCGTCGGATCTTAGGCTGCAATTCCAGGCCGGCCGCTAGGTGGCGCTTCCATATCTTTTACGCGTCAAATATGCAAATGAGCATTTACGCCGATTCAGAAACGAACGACCGCCCGGCGCTTTTTTTTTACGTCGTTTGCGTTCGGCTTTTTCCGGCGGAAAGTTACCCCTGCTATAGGAGGGGTAAGTGCGGCGAATCCTATGTTAAGTATGGCCGTCGTTCCCGCGCCAAGTTTTGAATTTTTTACGTCGTTTGTGTAAGTCATTCGCGAATACGTCCGGACGTAATTTACGTTAACGTCGAAACCAATGACGTCCTTGCGACATCGTTTGGAGCAATGCACGCTGAGAAAATTTGCAGACGGTGCATGCGCTGTTCGATCGGCGCGGGGACGCGCCTGATTTAAATTGTACACGCCCCCTAGCCACGGAATTTGAATTCCGCCGGGGGATTTATGATACGCCACCGCAACTTTAGAGGCAAGCGCTTTCTGAATAAAGCACTTGCCTCAAAAAATTGCGGCGGCGTAACGTAAATCAGATAGGTTACGCGGATCTAAAGATCCGCTAACCTATCTGAATCTAGCCCCAGGTGTCTGCAAGTTTATGTTCCCAGGCACTGGAACAAGGATAAAGATGACAGCCCATGAGCATGAACAATGTCAACTCCCAAATGTTTAACCTTGCAGTTTGTTTTTAATTAAATAAAATAAAATATAATTTTGCTAAATTTTTTTGCATGTCTGAAGGTATTTAACAAAATATATAGTGTGGTTAATTTTTTATACACTATACACCTGCCTTTACACTTTAAAGTGGTTGTAAACCCAACACTTGCACCTTCAGGTAGATTAAGGCTTACGTGTAGGTGCAATAAATATCTCTTTAACACACATGGTTAAGGAGATATCTTCACAGAAACGGGCACCACTGTCTACGGAGCAATGGCGCAGGCGCACTGAGCGGTGCCATTTTTGTGAATTGTATTAACGGGGTTAATGCCGTGTTTTTGCGCATGTGCAGGAGTGATGTCATCGCCGCTCCGGCCAATCACAGCGTCGGAGCAGTGATAACAGAAAAAAAACGATGAGTGGACATGGCGGCAGGGGGCGAGGCGGACTTCGGGGGCTTCGATCTCAGGTAAGTGACACATAAGGAGCTAGTATGCTGTGCATACTAGCTCATTATGCCTTTCTCTTGCAGGTGTATTTAAAAAAAAAAGTAAAAACCGAGGCTTTACTTCCTCTTTAATGGCATCCCGTCTTAATCCGTAGGGTTCAATATTGAGTTGGCCCACCCTTTGTAGCTATAACATCTCCAGCTCTTCTGCGAAGGCTGTCCACAAGGTTTAGGAGTGTGTCTATGGGAATGTTTGACCATTCTTCCAGAAGCGCATTTGTAAAGCCAGGCACTGATGTTGGACGAGAAGGCCTGGTTCACAGTCTCTGCTCTAAATTATCCCAAGAATGTTCCATTGGTTGAAGTAAGAACCAGACCAGTCAAGTTCCTCCACACCAAACTCGCTCATCCACATCTTTATGGACCTCGTACTTTGGAAACCTCCATCATATTACCTTTTTAATATCACCTCCCCCATCCTTTAAATTCGTGAGCTCCATGAGCCCCCCTATTCCTTCTGTATTTAACTGTATTGTAATCTGTCTCACTTTATATTGGCCTTTCTCAACGTTTTCGACACACAGGAACCCATGAAAGATCTTTTCAATCTCAAAGAACCCCAAATAATTACTATATCTATAATCCATGATACATTAGTGTGATGGTCAGTGGGAAGAATGCTCCCTATTCTTGTGGTCATTGGGAAGACGTCTCCCCTTAGAGATAGCTAAAAAGTTCAATGGTGTCAGAAGAACCTTATCTGAGAGCAGCAATTGCTAATAGCTTAAAGCGGAGTTCCGGAGAAAACAATAATAATTAAAAGTCAGCAGTTACAAATACTGCAGCTGCTGACTTTTATTATATGGACACTTAGGCCTCGTACACACGACCGGACCGTTTTCATCGGACATGTCCGCTGGGATCATTTGGTCTGATGGCTGTACACACCATCAGACCAAATTTCCCGCAGACAGGATACGCGGTGACGTGGCCGCGACGATGACACGGCGACGTGCGCGACCCTGGAAGGTCAAATCACTTTGACGCATGCAAGGACTTTCGGCCGAGCGGACATGTCCGGTGAGTCATACAGACGACCGAACATGTCCGACGGACAGGCTTCCAGCGGACATGTTTCTTAGCATGCTAAGACCATGTCCGGTAAGTCATACAGACGACCGAACATGTCCGCGGAAACTGGTCCGCGGACCAGTTACAGCAAACATGTTCGGTCGTGTGTACGAGGCCTTACTGTACCTTGTCCTGAGTGCCCGCGATGTCGGCACCCAAAGCCGATGTGTCCCTCGGCTCTCGGGTGGAGGCGCCACCATCTTCGGTAAGGGAAGAAGGACGTGAAGTCTTGCGGCTTCACGTTCTCGTTCCCTACTGCGCATGCACGATCCCACTGGTCCCTGCTGTCTTCTGGGACCTGTGTGCGCCGGACATGGTGTAGATCGCTGTGGCGAGCTATGCCTGGAAGTGGGAGAAAATACCTGGATTAAACAGGTATCTGCTCCCCCCCCCCCCCCCCTGAAAGGTACCAAATGTGACACTGGAGGGGGGAAGGATCCTGAAAAGCGGAAGTTCCAATTTTTGGATGGAACTCCGCTTTAGGGAACCCCTAGCAACCTCTGGAGGAACCCTGGTTGAGAAACCCTGCTCTTTATCGTAAAGTGCTGTGCAAACTGTAGGCGCTATATAAATCCTGAATAATAATAATACGTTTTACCCCCGCCAAAAGGGAAATGCACAGTTCTCTCCTAATAAGGGCATATTTAGGCACACAATAGAGTTTTAAACTCATAAAAAAAAATTGGCATTTTCCCTTTATCATAAATATTATGATTTGTATTACTGTATGTATAGTTCACTGCATCCTTCCCTGATTCCCATGAAAGAATGGAGTAGCACAACACTGCTCCCTCTCTTCTCTATAGTATAAATCCATAGTGACAGCTGAGGTCAGGCATTCATCTAGCTAACTTAATTACACAGTTTTGCTTCTCCGAAATATAAAATATTGTCTGTTGACACATTACCATTTCTTCATTATTCTAAAAGTCTTATGCCCTGTACACACGATCAGGCTTTTGCCTGGCCAAATCACATCGGAATTCCGATGGAATTCCATCGGAAAAAAATAGAACATGTAGATGAAAAAACTCCGATGGGGCTACACACGATCGGAAAATCCGATGGAAAAAGTCCATGGGAAATTCCGATCGTGTGTACGGGGCATTACTTTATATGCTTTTTTCCTGAATATATTCACCTCCACCTGTAGCATATTCCCAGCCTCAAATCACCCCTGCCTAAAAAAATGCTGATAACAGCCTATGGGTGCATGGACTCATAGGGCCAGATCCACAAAGAAGTTACGCTGGCGTATCTATTGATACGCTGCGTAACTTCTAGGATGCTCCGGCGTACCTTTTTTCTTTATTCAGAAAACAAGATACGCTGGAATTTTGCTAAGATCCGACTGGCGTGAGCCTTTTACGCCGTCGTATCTTAGTTGCATATTTACGCTGGCCGCTAGGTGGCGCTTCTGTAGATTTTTACGCGAGGAATATGCAAATTAGGTAGCATTTTTTTTACGTCGTTTACGTAAGACTTTTTCCGGCGTAAAGTTACCCCTGCTATATGAGGCGTACGCAATGTTAAGTATGGACGTCGGGCCACCGTCAAATTTTTTACGTTTTATGTCGTTTGCGTAAGTCGTTCGCGAATGGGGCTGTGGTAAGTTACGTTCACGTCTAAAGCATTGACGATTTGCGGCATAATTTGGAGCATGCGCACTGGGATTATTTCACGGACGGCGCATGCGCCGTTCGTAAAAAACGTCAAATACGTGGGGTCACGATTAGTTAGCATAGAACACGCCCCCAACCAGTCTCTTTTGAATTAGGCGGGCTTACGCCGCCCGATATACGATACGCCGCTGTAACTTCTTTGTGAATACAGTACTCGCCTTTCTAAGTTACGGCGGCGTAGCGTTTCTGAGATACGCTACGCCCGCCTAAAGATAGGCGCAGGTACGTGGATCTGGCCCATAGGAGTTTACTGGCCAAAAACAGCAGCTGTAAAAACATCCAATGTGCATGAGGCCTGAGTTCCCAAGCACTGCCTGTTATAGATCTTAAATTAAATTGAATTGAATTATGAGACAAGAAAAAGAGCTAAATACGGCTACAAGTTAATAAAACGGTGGGGAAAATAAATATAAAAGTTAAATAAAGATTGAAGAGAATTTAGTTTATCTTTTTTTAGTTGTGATTTAAAAGTGCAATCCTTTTAATTTTCTCTGCTATTTTAGAACTCGGATTACAGGACAAATGTTTCATAGCGCACTGAAGCCAATATGGTCCGTCCATTCATCTTCTCTTCTCACACATTCTCCTCTGCTTATGCTTACCTTTCTGCCCATGGACATCCTATAATAAATCTCTAACCATGTCACATATACATAACAAAGCAGTTAATAGGGTGACTGGTTAGCTTTCGGCTCATTAGTCATTGTGATGGAGGAAAGAACAAAATACTTGAATGGATGTGATATCTTCCAGATAGTCAACCTGTTATAACTCAGATGTTGGAAACTGGCCCTTACTGATGAAACAGGATCTGCAGTGTGGTCATAAAAGTGTTTCTGATCCTGTTTTTACAGATCCACACCGTACAATAAGACATGTTATTTAATTTACAGTACCTGTATCTGTGTAAATGTAATGTGTAAAAGTCATGCAAACAATGGAAGGGGTGAAAGAAGGGACAAGAGGAAAAATACAGGAATGAAAAGGCTGCATAGAGAACATCAATAAACAGCAACATTGTCCAGTCATGGACAATACAAAGAATACTCACTCCTGTTTAATATAAGCCTATCAAGAACATTTTTAAGAAAAAAAAATGTATATTACACTAACACTATATTGTGACTGCAAACTTCCATGGGGCTCCTGAGCAGCTCCAGAACTCCCTGAATCCAGCATGCAGCTTTTTGTATGGCTTGCCAACATGTAACTGAAGCTACTGTATATAGCGGCATAAACACTCAGCATTTTATCTTTCTTTTTTTGTGTGTCTTTGTTTGCCGTGAGGTTTTTTTTTTGGTGTCCGATTTAGTTTTTTTGTTTGTTTCTAATGCCGCGTACACATGGTCGTTTTTCGGCATGAAAAAAAAAGACATTTTTCAGCATGTCCAAAAAAACGAAATTTTTCCAACTTCATCATTAAAAACTATGTTGCCCACACACCATCGTTTTTGAAAAATGATGAACAAAGCGCCGGTGACGTACAACACGTACGACGGCACTCTAAAGGGGAAGTTCTATTCGCCTTTGGGCTGGTTATAGCTGATTCCGTGTTACAGCGTGATGAATGTGCTTACTCCAATAGGAACAGTAGTTTTACCTGAACAAGTGCTCCCGTCTCATAACTCGCTTCTGGGCATGCGCGGGTTTAAAACGTCGTTTTAGCCCACACACGATCATTTTTTACAACTCGAAAAATGACATTTTTTCACAAGCCGAAAAACGATGTGAAGCCCACACACGATGATTTTAAATGACGTTTTTAAAAATTACATTTTTTTTCATGCCGAAAAAAGACCGCGTGTGCGCGGCATCAGGGAATTTCTGATTGGTGGAACCGCGGAAAAGTCCAGTTTTATGGCCCCCTGGTTCTCCCTTTTTACACTGGTCAATATTACTGTCACTTTTTTTCTCACTAGGATAATATAGTGCAAGTGGGGTAAATAATATGTAAGGGGACTCGGTCATTTACAGAACGTGGATCTGGGTGATAGCTAAATGTAGCCGTCTCATTATCTTTAATTTATAAATAATTAACAATGATTTACCTTTTTTATGTATTTATGGCTAATAAAAGGGGTGTGTCTTTGCTCGTAGTGAGACTATCGGTTGTAAATATAGGGAGGCAAATTTGTAGATTTAGGTGGGTATTTTTGATTGGTGGAACCAGTGAGATATACAGTATTGAGGCCCCCTGGTTGTCGATTTTTAAACGGCCGATATTATTGTATCTCCCCCCCTCTTTTTTTCCCTTCTGAAACTAAGAGAATTTTGGAAATAATTGATATTAAAGGATAGTATATACACATGGCACCTTGTTATAATGATATTAAAATATGTTATGAATGTTTTTGTAGTATGCATACTCTAGAAATTTTATATTTATATGCGATTGTGGATGTCATGACATGTTTTAAAAAAAATAAAAAAATGGAAGACAAAAAATATATACATGACCAATTGTAAAAGATAGCACATAGGAATGTATAAAATATACTGTAAAGTGCACAAATGTTTCATCCATATAGGTGGAATTAGGCAGGGTCGTTGTACAGAAGTTGATCAGTATGTTGACTTTTGTACAACCATTGAAAGAGCCCCCAGTTGCAAATGTGCCCTCTGCAAATGCCCCCCCCCCCCCCAAAAGAGGCACTTTAAATCTTTAAATTCACATAAAATGTGAAAAAGCGTGAAGCTCGTTGCCCAAAAAGGTGCATAAGCTTAGGGCAAGTGAATGGGCTGCCCTATGTGTGACACATAGAAATGCGTATAAATCTTGTTAAAAAAATCACCAATACATGAGATGGGAACAGAACCTTAGATTGAATAGCAATCTGTAGCTCAATGCACCCTAAAGATAGAAAAAACAAAGCACTGGGAACTATTCCAATACCATGCAAACTAGTGAGAACAGACTGTAAAAAAAATAGATTTTCTGATATTCGCGCATTTTGCCTGCGTTGGAGAATGCAGCAAAATGCTCACAATATGTCTGTCGTGAATAAGCCCCAAGCATGCAACAACAATTTGAAATGGTAACGTAACTTGTAAGAAGAGTACCAAGAAACAATCTATTATTGATCTTTAAATTGACATAAAAGGAGCTGCTTAGGTTTGTGCACTTTTATGCCTCGTACACGCGGCCGGATTTTCCGAGAAAAAAAAGTCAGTTGGGCTTTTTTTCCAGGAAAGTCCGGCCATGTGTAGGCTCCATCTGACTTTTTTTTCGGAAGTTCGACAGACCTTAGATAGAGAACCTGTCCTCTTTCTTTCCGTCAGACTTCCGACGGACTCACGGCGGACTTTTGCACGGTCAAAAGTACGACCGTGTGTACAAGGCATTACATGTTTAATTGTGAAGTAAATGGTAGTGGTTATACTTTACAATCTTACTTTCTTTTTTTATCAGAATATTTAAGCACAAAATGTACTTCATTATATACAGCAGGGCTCAAAATTTTTGCTCGCCTCCTTGCATTTGGCGAGGAGATTTATGTGCAGTGTTGAGTGCCGCTCAGACACACACAGTGCAGCCGGTATTCAACTAAGCTGCTGCGGCGTCCCTTCACAGGCTAGCAGCAGATTGGACACCAGCTCCGCCCAGGACCGCCCCTATCCACCTCCCATAGGCCAGTACTTTCCACAACTGTACCTGCCGCCCGGGACCGCCTCTCTCCACCTCAGACCGCCCCTCTCCGCCTCTCACAGTCTAGTCTCACAGCACTAGCCACTACTATATCAGACGCCCGGGACCGCCCCTCTCCGCCTCGGACCGCTCCTCTCCACCTCCCAGGCTCCCACACATCCAAGGAGCGCACCAATGCCTGACCCCCGTGGCTGCAGGACAATGGTATGTGAGAATGTGACAGTCTGTTCTGATGTTCTGGAGGCATTGGGGGATTGAACAAGAAGTCTGCTGGGAGTAAGGGGGGATTGAGAGAACTTATGTGCTGGATTATGGGGGGGGGGGTTAATTGGAGGCTTGGGTCTGAATCATCCCCCCCAATCCATTATACCTATGCCTCCATTTCTGCCCCCCCCCCCATTTTATCATGCCTATGCCTCCATTTCTGCCCCCCCTTCCCCATTCTATCATACCTTTGAATTGGAGGCATATGTATGATAGAATGGGGAGGGGGAAGAATTGGAGGCATATGTATGATAGAATGGGGAGGGGGAAGAATTGGAGGCATAGGTATGATAGAATGGGGGAAGGGGGCAGAATTGGAGGCATTGGTATGATGGAATGGGGGGAGGGGGCAGAATTGTAGGCATAGGTACACTGGTGAGGGCAGGTGGGAAGACAAGGTGTGCTGGGGGGTCTTTAAAAGCACAAAGCACAGGTTTGCTGGGGGGGCATTGGAGGCATAGACATACTGGGAAGAGGTATTATAGGTATAGAGGTGTGCTAGGGGGAGGCATTGGAGGAGGTGTTGAAGGTAGGTGTATTGTGTTGGAAGTGGAGGCATACTGGGGGACGCGTTGGAGGTGGAGGCGTACTGGTTATTGTTGTTATTTATTTTTGTCACTTCTGAATAAAACATTTAATAGTGTTGTTATTTCATGAGATCATTTAAAAGAGCGTGTTTAGGGGTGGGACAAGGTAGGGTTTGGGTGGGGCAACAGGTGGCGAGTAACTCTTAAGGCCTGGCTAGTAGCTCAGGACTTGAAATTTTGAGGCCTGATATACAGTATATATGTATAAGGGTACATGATAATGTAAGGAGGTTCTTCTGTTACCAGCACAGATTATTAGCACGCACACTTTAATAAAGTGACCTTTTTCTGTTCCTTTGATTTTCTAAAAAATGTATGTGTTTTGTGTGTATTTTTTTCTGAATATAATTTTTTTCCAAATTCTGTGCTGGGTTTTTTTCAAAATAATTTTGAACAAGAACAGGAAGATCACTGTCTCCAGTCTTCATGATTTGCTTATTTTAATTTGAGTTAGCAATGCCAAAATGTCTTATCCACATTTTATAACTTTTTTCATGACGTTTTTGTGTCTCTTGGCTGTACTTGGAATGCAAATAATTGGATTTCCATGTTCTGTGTACTGTGTGAGACCAGATATAATGAATGCAAGCTCCTGGGTTTAGTAAAATGTTAAGCCCAGATCTATTATGCGTTTAAAGTGTTACATAACCCAGGACTGCATTCACTATATCTGGTCTCCCACAGTACACAGGACATGGAAATGCAATTATTTTTAGTAACTATAAACTGCTAAATACCTTTTCTCATCAGCAGTATATACTGTAGCAGTCTTGTGACTTATAACAGTGTCTGGCTAAGCAGTGGTTAAAGCTTGTAGGAGGCATTTTTATTCTCCTCTGACTGTCCTTTGAGGCTGCATGACCCCTGACCCTCTGTCTTGACAGTGCTTATTGCCCCTGTGCTGATCAAATACACCCTCCCCCCCAAAAAAGAAAAAAAAACACCTCTCTAGCAATACACACGCTGCAAGCATGTGCAGGGTGCCTCCTAGGGCTCTGTTCTATCGGTAGATGGATTAGGGACAGTAACAGAAGGGGAGGATCAGAGAAGACAGGATCAAACAGCCATTTTACAATGCACAGGATTAACCACTTAGGTTCCACAGTGAGTATAACAAGCATGCTTTACTGCATATAAAGACTGATTTTACTGTTGTGAGTTTAGTAACACTTTAAGATATAAAAAACTCTGAATGTCAGGGCAATATGGTGCGCCCTTCAGCAGCCTGCTCTGCGCAGAGTAAAAGATCCAGGTTCTAGCCATGCTCAAGTACGGACATTAAAAACTGTGATTGTAATTGTTTAAATCCAGATCATGGGTAATACTTGGCTTTGCTAGCTCTGGACTACCATAATAAACATCCTTGCTTTTCCAGAGTACATTTAATAGAGATTTTGTTTTCTCCTCCCCCACCTTTTCTTTTTTCCTCCTCTTTTTCTTCTTTTCTTCCCCCTTACCCATTCTTTTTCCCCTTATTCCCCACCACTGTCCTTTAATTACTCTTTCCATTTATAATATCCTGATCAAAGTCCAACTCCACGATATTAGCAACCCCCACCCTCCTCTATCTTACTGCTGGTATAAAAAAAAATGATTTATATATATATTAAAAATTCCCATTTAAAAAAATACATGTAACATTGTGATCCTTATCTTTTCTTTTGTTTACTACCTTGGGTCCTTTTTCGGGTCTCCACATCACAGCCTGCTTGATGTGCACACCTTGGTTGGTTGAGGAATGATTTCCAGCATCCAAGTCCTCTCTCACAGGCCCCAGAGTCAGAAGAACTCATAGGGGGTAAAGGGGACCAGTGGCCAAGACCACGATCAGTGAAAATGTTCTGGTCTCAAGGGCAGCATATTTGCATATAGAGGAAACTGTGACTGATCCACTACACCGTAGGATGGTTTAGGGCAGGGGTATTCAAACTACAGCCCTCCAGTTGTTCAGGAACTACAATTCCCTTCATGCCTAGTCATGTCTGTGAATGTCAGTGTGTTACAATGACTCATGGGATGTGTAGTTCTACAACAGCTGGAGGGCCGTAGTTTGAGGATCCCTGGTTTAGGGAGATGTGTTTGGAATCACGATGGAGGAGTAAGGTAACTGATACACAATGCACTATTTGATAGTCATTTTTTTCATAGAGTTGTGCTCTAGGACATTTCCTAACCCCTCACAATTGCCCCATGGGACATACTGCAACTCCCCCAAAAAAATACCCTTCCCACCATGTTCAGATTCTATCACCTCATAAACTAGGTTTTCCCAGGCACATTAATGCATGATGTCTGAGCTCTACATCATACACATAATACACATTCCAGACTGCATTTACAAGGCTTGAAAACATTTCTCATCTATCCCAGTAAGGAAAAAAATAACTAAAACCAACAGATGATGGTACTCGGAATTACAAATGTCCCCACTGAAAAGCTTTTGGATATTATTGGTTAAAGGTGCATTAACCTTAAAAATTCACTGGAAATCGACTACTACACCAACAATTGCGCAATGGTAGTCTGAGCTGACCTGTCTCCAGCACCTTGAAGAATTAGTGGCCCAACCCCATGACAGATACTCTATTAAAATACCCATGTGTACCAAATGGATCACCTTCTCAAGTTCTCTACAATTAAAAAATGTATCCAGGGCTTTTTTTCTCATAAAATAGATGCAGAAACTCAGCTACGCCCCTACTCCTCCACCAAACCACATCTAATGGTGGGTTTGGCCAAACTGCACTAAAAACAGGAGAATCCTAAAGGGGCAATAAATTCATCATGTGCGGAGTTCAGGGATGCACTTTGTACAGAGTGCAGAGTTCAGGGGTGTGCTATGTATATAGTGCATTGTTCAGGAGTGTGTTATGCATTGAGTGTATGGTTCAGGGGTGCCCTATGCGCAGAGTTAAGAGGTGCACTACAGAGTGCAGTGTTCAGGGATGCACTGTGTACAGAGTGCATGATTTAGGGGTTTGGTATGCATTCACAGTGTGCAGAGTTCAGCTCTCTTTCACAGGCTATCCACTTCTAACTTCCACCCTTCTCAGCTTTGACATCTGCACCATCTACATTCCACAGCCCTCATCTCTCCCCCCAAAAGCTTCCTCGCATCTCATCTACCCAGCCCGGCTCTAGTATCTCCCAGCAGTGTAGGTGGCTCTGCCTCTCTCTCACTTGCAGAGAGATCATTGGTCAACATCTGTACACCCAGGTAGAGATGGGGATAACAGTGCAGCCTACCGCATGATGCCCAATCCCACACTGCACCTGCATCTCCCTTGTCCCAGCCGTGAGTGCAGGGCAGGCAGGGATATGAGAGAGCTAATGAGAGGAAAGTTGTCTTTTTAAACACAAAAGGCTTTTAACACAGAAGGCTTTTGTGTTTACAAGTGACAGTGGTGAGCAAAGAGCAGAGGGTAAGAGCTAGAGGTGGCGGAACTGAGTTCCACCGTGTTCTGTCTGAAAAAAAGCCCTGGGTGCGAGAGCCACATGAAATAGCCTGGTGGTCCAGAACCGGCCCTCGGGCCTTATGTTTGACACATGTGATCGATATGTATGTCAGTATATGTTTATTCTTCTGTATTTCTTTCTCAAAACAGATACATTTTTGTTCTTGGAAATTTTTTAAAAGAACTCATTGTTTTAGGGTCCATTCACATGGGTGATTAGCACACCCTGCAATTTCCAGTAAAAAGGATCTGCAGACTCCTGCATCTAGAATGACAGGTGTGTGTGTGAACAACTGTGGCCACTCTGCCCATACAATGCAATGACAGGCTGAAAGCTATTTGTTACTGTTTACACAGCTAGTAATTACTAGCTTGTCTGGACATTGCATCTCTAATCTAGAGGTTGGTGCTGATAGCTCAATCTCAGTGTTTGCTGATACAAAACTACACAGGGCAATAACTTCGGAAGACCTTGATAAAAGATAGGGAGGGGCAACTACCTGAACAATTAGGTTTAATATTGAAAAATGTAAAATAATGCATTCGGGGGCTAAAAATATGAATGCAAGTTACTCACTAGGGGTAGAACCTCTAGGGGGAGAATCCAGGATAAAAAGGGTCTTGGGGTCCTAGTAGACCACGTGATTAGGAATAACATGCAATGGCAAGCTGCAGCATGAAAAGCTAACAGACCGGATTAGAATGCATAAAAATGGTATTTACTCAAGAGATAAGACTATTTCTACCACATGTCAAAACTCTGGTTTGACCACATCTTGAGTATGCCGTCCAGTTCTGGTCATCGGACAAAAAGTTCGGTCTGCAAACGGACAAACTTTTCAGCAACTAAAGTCCGATGGCGCCTAGTCCGACCGTGTGTACAGCAAGCCATCGGACTTTTGTACAAAGTGCAAATATGCATGCTCAGAACCAATGTTAAAATCAACCAACAATAGCAAAAGTTAACCAAAGGGTGGCGGTAAAGAGCAGAAAAGAGCAGAAAAACCATGTGATGTTGGGAAAGTTTTTAAAAAAATTGCCAGAAAAGTCCGAGCGTGTGTATGCTATGGGTGAGACCGGACAACTCCCTTCGGACAAAAATCCAAGTGAAAGTTTGTTTGATGTCCGACCGTGTGTACGAGGCTTTACACTCACATATTTTATCAGTTCTATTTATAGGGGTTGGGGCAAGCTGTCATGAGACTCCAAGTAAACCGATCACTCACGTCATAAAAACTAGCCTTAAAATAAATTGTCACTGAACACTCCATGTCACATTGTTGATTATAAACTCAGACATACTTTATAAGTCCTTTTTAAATTTGATGTTGTGGCAAGGGTTCATAAACAATGAGATGGATCTGATTCTAATAAATGATCCTCAAAATGTACTGTATATTGCCATGATCCACAGCAGCAATGTAGCTCTGTGACTTCTGACACTGAATTAAAGATAACTCATAATGAGTGTTCTGCTTCTGGAAATGAGTTTCCTGGCTATGATGGTAATTTAGCAGCTTCAATACTTTGATTCACTGGTTTGAATTAAGTAAACTCTGACTTCACTCTAAATGTATTTTCTCAGGCTTATTCGGAGTCAGTGACTCAAAGTACCGGAGCCTTTTGACCAGCACAACACATCGGCAACTAAAACATACTCAAGCAGTCTTCTTATTTCTCTTGGCATGAGATTCCTTTAAATGTAGTTCCTCTACTGAAGCGTGCTCTATTCTAACACATTAGTATAACAGGTAGAAGTTCTTGACCTGTATATGCATTCATGCCAAGGGGGGTGAATACTTTTGCAAGGCACTGTAGCTTCTATAGGTTTGTTCTTAAAGGGTCACTAAAGGAAAACTTTTTTTAGCTAAATAGCTTCCTTTACCTTACTGCAGTCCTGGTTTCATGTCCTCATTGTTCGTTTTTGCTCTGATGTGACTGTAATTCCTCTCTGTTCTGGACACTTCCTGGTTGTCTGTTTCCTGATCACCACAGTACTGGGAGATTTCTCACTGTGGTGACTAATCAAGGAGGTGTGATTACTGTGTGCCAGCACCAATCCAGTTTCGTTTTACAAAGTATCACTGCCCTCTATTGGCTCTTTGTCTCTGTACATCAGAGAACCAGGAAACAACAGCAAAAACTAAACTAAACTGCAGGTACATTATATGATTGATTTTTATCTATTTTTAATCATTTTTAAAGGGAATCAGTTAACTATTATGTCTCTATACCCTGTAAACAGTCATTTCAGCTAAAAAAATGTTTTCCTTTAGTGACCCTTTAAGTAAAATGTGTATTTAAGTTGGAACAAGTACATTTTTTTAAGTGTAACTCCAGCCCAGGTGAAGCTTTAACCACTTGCTGACCAGCCGCCGCAGTTTTATGGCAGCAGGTCGGCTCTGCTGGGCGAGATCACATATATTCACAACATCTCGCCGAGCAGCCAATAGGAGCACATGCGCCCCCCGCTTGTCCCTGACGCCGACACATGTGCCCGGCGGGCACGATCACCGCCGGGCACCCGCGATCGATTGTTACAGAGCGAGAACCGGGAGCTGTGTGTGTAAACACACAGCTCCCGGTCCTGTCAGGGGGAGAAATTCCTGATTGTGTGTTCATACAATGTATGAACAGCGATCAGTCATTTCCCCAAGTCAATCCACCCCCCCTTCAGTTAGAACACCCCCAGGGAACATACTTAACCTCTTCCCTGCCAGTGGCATTTTTATAGTAATCAATGCATTTTTATAGCACTGATAGCTATAAAAATGCCAATGGTCCCAAAAATGTGTCAAAAGTGTCCGCCATAATGTCGCAGTACCGATAAAAATCGCTGATTGCCGCCATTACTAGTAAAACATTTTTTTTTATAAAAATGCCATAAAACTATCCCCTATTTTGTAAACGTTATAACTTTTGCGCAAACCAATCAATAAACGCTTATTGCGATTTTTTTTACGAAAAATATGTAGAAGAATACGTATCGGCCTAAACTGAGGAAAACTATATTTTTTTTAGATATTTTTGGGGGATATTTATTACAGCAAAAAGTAAAAAATATTCATTTTTTTCAAAATTGTCACTCTATTTTTTGTTTATAGCGCCAAAAACTAAAAACCGCAGAGGTGATCAAATACCACCAAACGAAAGCTCTATTTGTAGGAAAAAAAGGACGCCAATTTTGTTTGGGAGCCACGTCGCACGACCGCGCAATTGTCAGTTAAAGCGACGCAGTGCCGAATCGCAAAAAGTGGCCTGGTCTTTGGTCCGGGGCAGAAGTGGTCATGCTGTGATGCGGGATTGCTGACCGGTCCACCGGAAAGTAGGTGGCAGCATGCAGTGAGCAGAAAGATGACGGTCTTGCAGTTTCCGGCACCAGTGTATCATGATGCTGGCTCCATTCTTGAGTATGAATCGTATGCAAGTTGGATTTTTGTAACTTGGCTTGTATATCATTTGGCAAAAGCTTTAGCTTTGTAAATCATAACTGGATGCCCTGTGCTATTGAACCCCAAGCCAGTGACATGGTCCTTAGTTTGGTGCAATGGTCCCCAACCAGCAGCCAATACAGTGGTTGTTGATTAATTTCTAGCCCTTTAGTTACACCAAGGATGAGGTCACACATTGTAAGCACAACCTGAAATACATTAGCCACATTCCGTTTTCTTGAACGGTCCTCAAAGGCACAAGGACTGCCTACATCTCTGGAGCTCTGCTTATAATCCAAAAGACTCTCATGAGAGATGTTATAAAGGTTATTTAACCACTTGCCTACAGGGCACTTTCACCCCCTTCCTGCCCAAACCAATTTTCAGCTTTCAGCACTGTCACACTTTGAATGACAATTGCGAGGTCATGCAACACTGTACCCAAATTTTTGACATTTTTTCCCCACAAATAGAGCTTTCTTTTGGTGGTATTTGAAAACCTCTGCGTTTATTTATTTCTTGTGCTATAAACAAAAGAAGAGGGACAAGTTTGAAAAAGAACACAATATTTTTAACTTTTTGCTATAATAAATATCCTTTTTTTTTTTTTTTTTTACATTTTTCCTCAGTTTAGGCCGATACGTATTCTTCTACATATTTTTGGTAAAAAAAAATCGCAATAAGCGATTGGTTTGTGCAAAAGTTATAGTGTCTACAAAATAGGGGATACATTTATAGCATTTCTTTTTTTTTTTTTTTTACTAGTAATGGGGGCGATCTGTGATTTTTATCATGACTGCGATATTGCGGCGGACACATCGGACACTTTTGACAAATTTTTGGGACCATTCACATTTATACAGCGATCCCTGCTATAAAAATGCATTGATTACTGTATAAATGTGACTGGCAGGGAAGGGGTTAACACTAAGGGGCGATCAAGGGGTCAATGTATTCCCTAGGGAGTGATTCTTACTGTGGGGGGAGGGGAGTGACGGGGGAGGTGACAGATGATTGTCCCTATATGTAAGGGACACACCATCGGTCTCCTCTCCCTGACTGGGCAATCACGTGTGCCCTGCGGCCATCGCGACCTCCGGTTCAGTGCCCCCACAGCAAGCAGATTGCTATGGGGGCACCCAAGCCAAGTCACAACTGAAGCACTGACCTGACCCCATGCCCCCTCTCCCCTGATTGGCTAGCTGACTTTGATTGACAGCAGTGGGAGCCCACAGAAGGCTTTTTATCTTAATGCAAACCCTCTGTCTTTACAACCCCTTTAAAGCGAACATATAGGTGCTGTAAAATAAATAAAAGTATATATGTATATCTTTCTTTTTATTTATTATGATCGGTCTAAATTACAAAATTGTATTTTGTAAAGGAAATATGAAATATGCATACTGACACCATTCATGTATCCCATGTATGGGATTCCTGGACAGAAATTCAGCTATGTTGCAAATAACCACTCATACAATGCCATATTCATTTAAAATACTTCCAGTTCTGAAGATTTCCTGAAACTTCTACATTTTCATCTGTGAATGTTGTTTAAGATGTTACTAAACCCAGGACCCTGAATTTCCCAAATCTGGTCTCCCACAGTATACAGAACATGGAAATGTAATTATTTTAGTAAATATAAACTGCTGAATACCCTTTCTCATCAGAAGTTAGAGGAGTCTTAAGACTTATATCAGTGTCCAGCAGAGCGCTGGTCAAAGCTTGTAGGAGGAGTTTTCATTCTCCCCTGATTGTCCTTTGAGTCTAACCCCCTGTCTGGACAGTGCTGATTGGCCCTGTGCTGATCACATGCCCCCCCCCCCAAGAAAAAAACCTATCTAGCAATATACACCAAACTGAGCATGTGTAGCTTGCCCTCACGGCTCTGTTCTATCAAGAGATGGTTTGGGGACTGTGAAAGAAAGGGAGAATCCAAGAAGACAGGATCAAACAGTCTTTTTACACAATGTAGAGGGTTAACACCATAGGTTCCACAGTGATTATAACATGCATGCTTTACTGCATATACAGTTTAGTAACACTTTAAGGGCCAGTTTACCCAGAAGTGATAGTCTACTTATAGCTCTGGCTTTTAAAATGTCACGGATTATCCAACCATCTACCAATCCTAATTCCACACTTTGGGGGTAATCCACAAAAGGGATACGCCGGCGTATCTACTGATACGCCGTCGTATCAATGTTTCTATCTTTGGAACTGATCCACAGAATCAGTTTCCAAGAGATAGACAGAAGATCCGACATGTGTAATTGAATTACACTGTCGGATCTTAAGGATGCAATTCTAGGCCGGCCGCTAGGTGGCGAGGCCATTGCGGCCG
The DNA here is from genome assembly GCF_905171775.1 of Rana temporaria. NCBI lineage: Eukaryota > Metazoa > Chordata > Amphibia > Anura > Ranidae > Rana > Rana temporaria. The sequence goes on from NC_053489.1 coordinate 81,891,606, forward strand.
GCCTAGAATACGGCGATCCACGAACGCTCCGACGGGCCCGTCGCTCTAATGCTACGTCGTTTACGTCGAGTTACGCCGTGTAAAAATAGGGCTGAGTCCTATTTAACTAAGCCCTATTAAGTATGGCCGTCGTTCCCGTGTCGAAAATTCAAACTCTACGTCGTTTGCGTAAGACGTCCGTGATTGGCACTGGACGCCATTTACGTTACCGTCTAAGCAAATGACGTCGAAGCAACGTCAGTTAGCGCAATGCACGTCGGGTAAGTTACCCGACGGAGCATGCGTAGTACGTCCGCCTCGGGAGCGCGCCTAATTTAAATGGGACTCGCCCCATTAGATTCGGCACGCCTTGCGCCGGACGGATTTGAGTTACACCGCCGCAAATTTCCAGGTAAGTGTGTTGTGGATCGATACCTAACTTAGGAAATTTGCGGAAGTGTAACTTAAATCACTTAAGTTACGTTGCGCTGCGGGGCTGTGGATTTGGCCCTTTGTTCCTGTTCACAAGGGAGTTTTGAAAGTTCTCATCACCTTTGTGTGTTCCCACTCCAGTTATATTCTTCACAATATAAAATAACAGAAAACCCAACAGATAGTGGAAAGTGGGCACCTCACAGAAAATGTGTAGACTTGGAAACTCAGACATAAACAGTCAGATGGTTTAACCTTCTCCAGCAACTACCAACACTTAGAACAGTTTGGCCCCTTTTACACAGGCGCCTCCATTTGACAGATTTCACTTGCTCTGTGGGGGATTGCTCCCCTGATTCCCGCTGAGCAGGCGGATGACATCTCCGTGTTCATGTGATTCTATCAGATCCGCGAGACGGATGGAAAATAGGACCATCATCTGTCTGGATTTGGCGGTCAGGATCGGATAGCAGCGGGTGTCCCCGTTGACATCCGCCGCTCCATAGGGATGAATAGATGGTCCTTATAGGTCCGCATGAAAGACTAACAGGCGGGCCTGATTGGACAGCCCGTGTCAAAGGGCCCTTTAGCATTAAATTGGTCTACAAATCAACTATAGACATAGCTAGACAGAAACGACAGAACAACTCATCTGTACTCCACAGCTTTATATAGGATTCCCCTGTGGCAACAAGCAAAATAAGGCCATTACCTATTAGACACAACGTTATTTTATTAATGTATGAAAAAAAAACTAAGAAAGCATTGTTGACTTACTTTATGTCATAATGTGGAATTTCATTCAGTTACACCTGTAGTTCTTAAAAATTAAACAAGATCTAAATTTCTATATAAAATAATGTCAATGCTCCACATATATGATAACACCAATGTTCCTCACCTTTATATTTGTTCTAAAATCTCACCATCTAAACTTGCCTCTAGTACTCCCAGTTCCCGAGTGAGTTCCACAGGCCCTACACGTGATCTGGGAAGCTACACCTCCCAGAATTCATTGAGGCATTTCATCATAGTGTGGCATTTCAATGGGAGGGGCCCTGGGAAGTTAATTTGGCTAGGTTTAGCATCCTCGTGTGTTCCAGTTGCCCTGCAAAGAATCTAGGCAATTTGATTAGAGTGGAGCATTTCAATGGGAGGGGCCCTAGGAAGTCTTTTGGGCAGGTTTAGCTCTGTGTGTTCTAGAAGCCCTGCAAGTGAATTAGGAGTCAACATCTCTTGAGAAAGCGCAGAAAAAAAAACAACCAAACTGATAAGAGGCATGGAGGAGCTCAGCTACGAGGAAAGATTAGAGGAACTGAATTTATTCTCTCTTTAAAAGAGAAGATTAAGGGCTCTTTCACACGGGTGGCTCGTTCAGGTCCACCTGCCAGTTTTTTTGGCGGACCTGAACGGGCGGCTCCGTGCTCCTCTATGGAGCTGACATCTCACCCGCTCCGATCCGCCAAAGTGTGATGGAGGAAAAACCTACTTTTCCATCCGTCTGGCGGATTGGATGGGTGAACACGGACAGACGGTTTAAATTGCTATTTTTGCTAGAAAATTACTTATAACCCCAAAACATTATATATATATATATATATATATATATATATATATATATATATATATATATATATATATTTTTTAGCAGCCATTACATGGAATAAAATGTCAATTGTTGCAATTTTTAATGTCACATGGTATTTGCACAGCGGTTTTTCAAACACATTTTTTTAAGAAAAAAATAGATTTTAATGAATTAAAAAAACAAAACACAATATATACCCCAATTTTTGGTAAAATATGAAAGATGATGTTACGTTGAGTTACGCTGAGTAAATAGATACCTAACATGTCACACTTTAAAATTAGGCACGCTCATGGAAGTATGGTACATAAAAATTTCCCAAAGGCAACGCTTTTTTACAGGTTACCAGTTTAGAGTTACAAAGGAAGTCAACCTAATGTTCTTGCTCCAACATTCACAAAGATACCTCACATGTGTGGCGCCAACACCATTTACATGTGTGAGCGGAGGGATTGGGGTGCTTTAAAAAATATATATTATTATTTATTTTATTTTTACACTGTCTCTTTATTTTATCTATTTTTTGACCACTTTTATTCCTATAACAAGGAATGTAAACATCCCTTGTAATTGAAATAAGGATGACAGGTCTTTTTTATTGTAGAGATCTGGGGTCAAAAAGAACCCAAAGCTCTTCTTTACCTTTAAAAGCAAAAGATCAAAAAAAAAAAAAAAAAACTTGTTTTGATCCTTTGCTTTCATTTTTTTTTTGTTTACTTACACTAGACAGGAAGTGACTTCATGATGTCGCATCGGTCCTCCAAGGCCATAGAGGCAATAAGACTATCTTGTCTCATTGCCTCTTTGACCAGCCAGCCTCACGTTCGGATCGTTTCTCAGTGCACTGACATTTATTTATTGTTTGACTAAAATTATACTTTATGTAAAATGAAAAAAATAAAATACCCAGAGAAACTAATCAAATATAAGTTTCACTGCTATGAAACCACTGAACTGAAGTCTGACTATTACCATGAGCTATTTGCTAACACCACATTTGGCCATATCCAAAACATACTTATACATTATATTACCAAATGTATTGGGACGCCTGCCTTTACAAACACATGAACTTTAATGGCATCCCAGTCTTAGTCCGTAGGGTTCAATATTGAGTTGGCCCACCCTTTGCAGTTATAACATTTCCAACTGTTCTGGGAAGGCTGTCTACAAGGTTTAGGAGTGTGTCTATGGAAATATTTGACCATTCTTCCAAAAGCGCATTTGTGAGGTCGAGCACTGATGTTGAACGAGAAGGCCTGGCTCGCAGTCTCCTCTCTACTTCATTCCAAAGGAGTTCTGTCGGGTTGAAGTCAGGACTCTGTGCAGACCAGTCAAGTTCCTCCACCCCAAACTCGCTCATCCATGTCTTTATGGACATTGCTTTGTGCACTGGTTCAAATTATTTAGTGGAGGGAGGAATATGGTGTGGGGTTGTTTTTCAGGGGTAATGGTAGGGCTTGGCCCCTTAGTTCCAGTGAAGGGAACTCTTAAGTTCTTAAGGTGTCATTTTGGACAATTTCATGCTACCAACTTTGTGGGAACAGTTTGGGGATGACCCCTTCCTGTTCCAACATGACTGCACACCTTTGCAAGGTCCATAAAGACATGGATGAACGATTTTGGGGTTGAGGAACTTGACTGGCCTGCTCAGAATCCTGACCTAAACCCAATAGAACACCTTTAGGGTGAATTAGAGCGGAGACTGTGGGCCAGGCCTTCTTGTCCATCAGTGCCTGACCTCACAAATGAGCTTCTGGAAGAATGGTCAAACATTCCTATAGACACACTCCTAAACCTTGTGGACAGCCTTTCCAGAAGAGTTGAAGCTGTTATAGCTGCAACGGGTGAGCCAACTCAATATTGAACCCTACGGACTAAGACTGGGATGTCACAATACTTTTGGTAACATAGTGTATGTCAACTAAAAGAAATCACTCAGAACTCATCTTGTACTGGTCTAACTTTAGCACTGTGAATTATAATTTTTTCAGCACTGATGCATTAGGAAGTCTGCACCGAATTGACCCAATTGTGTAATAGCTGCAAAGCATAAGCCACTGACTATTAGTTTTATGCTTACAAAAACTAACAACAAAGGGGCAGATCCACAAAGAAATTACACCGGCGTATCTATTGATACGCCGGCGTAATTTCAAAATTCCTGTGTCGTATCTTTGTTTTGAATCCTCAAAACAAGATACGACGGCATCTCGGCTTGATCCGACAGGTGCACGTCTTCGTACGCTTTCGGATCTTAGATGCAATTTTTTCGGCGGCCGCTAGGGGGCGTTTCCATCGTAATCCGCGGCGATCCACGAACGTACGTCGGCCCGGCGCATTTTTTTCCGTCGTTTGCGTTCGGCTTTTTCCGGCGTATAGTTAAAGCTGCTATATGGTGGCGTACTCAATGTTAAGTATGGCCATCCTTCCCGCGTACAATTTTGAATTTTTTGCGTTGTTTTCGTAAGTCGTTCGCGAATAGGAATTTGCGTAGAATGATGTCACCGTCGTAAGCATTGGCTGGTTCCGGTTTAATTTCGAGCATGCGCACTGGGATACCCCCAGGGACGGCGCATGCGCAGTTAAAAAAAAACTTTGATTACGTCGGATCACATAGTATTAACATAAAACACGCCCCCATCACAGCCATTTGAATTTCGCGCCCTTACGCCGCGAGAGATACACTACGCCGCCGTAACTTACGGCGGGAATTTGTTGAGGATTCAAACCAACAAAAAGTAAGTTACAGCGGCGTAGCGTATCTTAGATACGTTGCGCCAGGCGCAGATGTATGTGGATCTGGCCCAAAATGTCCACAATCAACTACACAAACCACTTCTGCATGTCGAAATGGTTAAACAATACGATGGAGTACAAACAAAAATGTTCTTACCAGACTCCTGAAGAAGGCTTGAGTGAACTGTACACACAATTACAGCTATATAACAGAAAAATACAACACATGCTTCAAAAAGTCATAAGTATATGACATATTCATCCTACTACACACGAGTGATGGATGCTATGTACATCTCTGCTCTACCACTGGGCTACACAACTAGTTTAAATGATGGATTTTTGGATAATGGAGCATGCATGATGAACATTAATACTGTACTAGAAAGGTTCTAAAGCTTAAAGTGAGCCTGCCCCTTTCCCAATCAGGTCACATGAACAGGCCCCCTCCACTACTTACCTTCTGCTCGACACCCATCCCACCACCACCTCCAACGTGACAGTACTCAAACCTAGTGATGGGCCGCTCCTGGAAGGTAAGTACCCGAAGAGGGGGCCTGCTTTTGACCAGAATGGTGACAGCCCACTAAAATTGATATTTTAGCTTACAATAGATTTCTTATATCCCTCAATGACTGGCGGTGAGATCTCTTAGCATTACTTTCCAGGCCTGCATACCTTTTACAAACACAAAACGTGCAGGGAGGAAGCACGGGATGCTTCTGTGTTCTTATCCGGCCGGCAATTGTACTATGTGTTTTATGTTACTTCTGCAACGTAAGTGCAACTTATTTTTTTAAATAAAATAACTGTGGAGCTTCTCTCTTCATGTGGATTGCGGTATCACTTGGATTTCATTGCAATGAGAAGTACAGCCATTTATTTATCTGAGTGGATTTTGTGGAAGAGTTTTGCAAATACCCCGGCCAGTGTGTCTGGCCACATGCTCATCCGACATCTTTTTAATTAGAAGGTCCACCCACTAAATTGGGTAAGCCTGCATCTTTACTAAGGTGGTGGTGTCACAATTTGGAGACCTAAATGGTGAATGGATATTTATTATTCTCATCTGAACAGAAGAGGATCGCGATCTGTTATTCCTTTCCAAATGCAGTTTTTGAGTTGGTACAGTAGTTTCAAGCAAACCTGTCAAGTTTTACAATATTTTTAAAGAGAAGATCCACCCAGAAGGGGAAGCTCCACTTGTTTACTTCCTCCCCCTCTCCGCTGCCACATTTGGCAGTTTTCAGGGTGGAGGAGGGTGGATACCAAAACCAGGTACCGGCTCCCACTTCCATGTAAGATCGCCCCTCCTCTTCCCCCACACTGCCTTCTGGGAGACACACAGGTCCCAGAAGACAGCAGGACCATTCAGAAAGCACAGCGGCTTATACTCGAGTATAGGGTTGTACCGATACTAGTATCAGTATCGGGACCGATACTGAGCATTTGCTTTTTTTGCACAGGGTAAGAGTATTTTATCCTCTCTTTGTGTGAAGTAACCTTGATGCCTTCAGGCAATTCGTCATACAACATCCTATGCTCCCATTTGGAAGAAGCATTTTCATGTTGCGTGGTCACTATATACATATTGACTTCACATCATTGTATTCAGTTGTGATATATTCACATAGCATTTATTGCTCTTATGTTACTATATCAGTCACTTTAAGTTTTGTTCATTTCAGCGCTGCACTATTTGTTCTCATTCTTGATATACTTTGTTTGTTGGAGTGTCGGCTGCTTTACATTTTATTTTTTATTTATTTTTTCACATGTGGGTTTAGCGCAGTTTTTTTCCTTTTTCACATAGACCAGGGGTCTCCAAACTAAACAAAAGGCTAGTTTACTGTCCTTCAGACAGTAGAAAATGCTCCAGTTTTAGCAGGAGTTAAAAAAAATTACATAGCCAGAAGGAGCAATAGTGACCCATCATTTGTATTAGTGGGGGGGGGGGGGGGGTGGAGTGGAAGAAAAAATGCCCTGTTGTTGGTGTCAGTGAGAGGAATGGTTTCCCACTGTTGGTGTCAGTGGAAGGAATGGTGAGCTCCTCGTGGGTGTCAGTGGGAGGAATCGTACCCCAAGGGTCGAATAAAGTCAAGCAAGAGGCCACATTCAGGCCGCAGGCCACAGTTCAAACACCACTGCTATAGACAACAAAACATTTTCCTGCAATCCTCAGGAGACATCAGTTCCTGTTGGAGCGTACACAAGGTAGGTTGCTTTACATATGGCTGATTTGTGTCGTTATAAGCCATTCAGTTTACTATAGACTAATCCATATGATACAGACATGACGTAAGTGACAAGCATTTACAGTAAATATGCTTATCATTCTGCTAATGTTTGCAAGGCATTTTTTTTAAACAATGCCAGAAGGTAATAATAATGGGCTTAGTGATTTAATAACCAGTCCTCTATGGATAAAAACACATATTTAAATGTCATAAACTAATCACTAAATACAAGCAAGAAGATGTGGTACACAAGGTCAAGCTATACTATAGACAGTTAACAAGTGTTACCTGTAGGACTTTGAAAACCTGAGTCTCATCTTGGTTCTGGGTGACAGGCGGGGGCCGGGGGCTCCGGCTGAATCCCAGAGGAAGGCCATGAGGAGGGCAGCGTTATTGCCGAGTGGAAAATGTGATCCAGAAGGTGATAAATATCCAGGCAGACATAGAGGGGGCACCATGCAGAGACCATGAAGCCGTCCTGGGACCCTTGGGGATTCTTCAGGCACTCATGTACCAGGGTAAAAAACACGGGAGCCTCGCACACACGCACACACTGAAAGGATAACCGGGATTTCCTGCTGAGTGACACCTGCCCTAATAAAGAGCTGTCACACACGGGGAATCTCTGCAACCAGACACTTCTTTATTAAAGTGGGAATCTCTGTAGCTAAATCTACTGAGCTGTTTACCAGAATAGCAGCTGATAAAAAAAAAAAAAAAAAACAACCCTCACGTGTGGCAAAGTGATTTCTTAATGGCACTGAGCCCATAATAACAACCTCATCCAGTAAACAGTGCAATATGTGCAAAGAGAATTAGCACCTGTTGTCAGAACCGTTGACATGATTTCTGATTGGCTACAGCTGATTTCTCCTGACTGGAGCCTAATCAATAAAGATGAAATTTGAAGGGCTGTTGTACTTTGCCCATAGTTACAAAACCTTATTATTATATATTATAAAGAAGCCCATGTATGGTGCCATAGAGCATACGGCAATACAATTACTAGACATGCGTCATTCGGTTTGTTCACATTCGTTTTTCGGACAAAATTTTGTATTTGTATTTGAATATCTGAATTGACATAGGAACGAATTAGAAAAAGTTATAACTAGATTTTCGGATTAATTTGTTTCATTCGGATTCATTAAAAGTGTTACTAAACCCACAACAGTAAAATCTGTCTGTATATGCAGAATAGCATGCTTGTTATACTCACTATGGAACTTAAGAGGTTAATCTTCTGCATTGTGTAAAAAGGCTTTTTGACACTATATGAACAGATCCTTCCCTCCTGCACGGTCCAACTTAGCAAGGCCATATAATACAGTGAGGGTAGCCATCCTGCACATGCTCAGTTTAGTCTCGCCTGCTGGAGAGAACATTTCTTGTTTCAGTTGATCTGTTCAGGTCACATGATATTGACATCACACATGTGGGTATGTATACAGGCTGTAGTGGAAATCTCCTCCTACCTGAAAACTCAGCACTGGACAAACTGTGCAGTTCATCATGTGACCGTGGTATACAGATCAGCAAAAAAGGTATACAGGGGCAGTATTTTCATGTAAAAAGACGATTTATAAGCTATGGGCTAGAGAAACTATTTTCATATTACTGGGTTTAGCAACACAAAGAGTCGGTTGTTAAGGAGTGGGCAGCCACTGCATCTTTAACTAACATGATTTATCTGCTGTCAGCGGAATGTGAATAAAAAAGGGGAGGGAGCGGTGAGATACCGATATGGCAAGCGCGACAGGTACGACACTTTCTGGAGACTCTGGATGGTGCAGAAAAGTATAAACGGGCACTCACAAAGTTTGAGGAGTACTGTGGAGGAAAGGAACCACTAGCCCATATGGTCTCTAAAATGTATATATTATTGACTGCACCACCAGAAGACTTTAGAATGTCGAGCCTAGTAAAATGGGAGAGAGATTTAGGCCAAGTTTTTTCCCCAATACAAAGCCAAAATATTATAAATTTAGCATTAAATTCTTCAAGATGCACGAAAATACAAGAATTAAATTATAAAATATTAACAAGATGGTACTATACGCCAGCGCGTTTAAACACATTTTTTCCTGAAATGTCAGATAGATGTTGGAGAGGCTGTGGGGAGAAAGGGACAATGCTACATACATTTTGGGGATGTCCAATAATACAACAATTCTGGGAAACAGTACGGAGAATTACACAAGAATTTACGGAATATCATATTCCAGATGACCCCTCGTTTTTTCTACTACATCATGCTGAAATATATCCGGTGAGATATAAGGGATCAATGATGTGTCATTTGATAAATGCGGCGAAAAGTTGCATTGCAACAAAATGGAAAGACCCCGAGGCACCTCCAATATCTATGTGGCTGAAAAAAGTAAGGAAAATAGGGATAATGGAGAAACTCCTCCCAAAAACAATAGATAAGAAACAGCAAATTAAAATGATATGGGCACCTTGGGAATTATTTTTACAGTCGGAGGAAGGTAAAAAGCTAATAGGAGAATAAGATAAAGGGTAGTAGATGGAAGAAAGAAGGAAAATAGGAGAGAGAACATTTTGCGCACGGTTGGAGGACAGCGGAGGAGGGGAGGGGTGTATTGTATTGTCTTATTAAGAATTTTTTTTTTTTTTTTTTTTTTTCTCTTCTCTTCTCCTAATTCTTCTCTCCGGCCTGAGGATAGACGGCTGGAGGAGGGGAATGGGGGAAGAAGGGGGTCTAGAGGTAGGGATAAGGGGGGAGGGAAAGGGGGGATAAAATGAGGAAGGAAGTGCTGCGGGAATAAGGAGGGAATTAGTACTTTAGATAAAGAATAAATGGATATTTAGTGGGAGATGGAATACTCGGGTAGTCTGAAATTTAGTTTAGAAGTAGAAAGTATTTGGTCTATTATAGAGGAATGGATTGAAACTAGTAGTGATACAGATATTATGAATAGTAAATAGAGTTGAAGAGAGAGAATAAATATAATTTCCATACATATGTTGATGTATAGGACTATGCTTAGTCCTCTTCTTATGTTTCCTGTATCACTTTCTTGCTTTTTTTTCTTGGAAAAGAAACGAAATAAAAAGGAAAATTAAAAAAAAAAAAAAAAAAAAATCCCTGGTATAGATTTTGGAGGGAACCCCATGCCAAAATGTAAACAATGGTGTAGGGTCCCCCCAAAAATCCATACCATACCCTTAGGTCTAGTATGGATTTTAAGGGGAACCCCATGCTAAAATAAAAACAAATGGTGAGGGATCACCCCCAAAGTCCACACAAGACCCTTATCCGAGCATGCAGCTTGGCAGGTCAGGAAAGGGTTGGGATAAGTGAGCGCCCCTTAAAAGGGTTGGGATAAGTCAGAGGCCTGCTGTGGATTTGGGGGGGGCACGCTTTTTTTAAAAAACATTTTTTTTACCAGCACTTGTTTTGATTACATTCTGCTGACAGCTGGGAATCCCGCTGACAGCAGACGAGTCATGGTTGTCCACTCCTTCTCATTGAATCCAACTGAAACTAAATGAATGCCGAATATGCAAAACAAATTCCGAAAATGTCTATCATTAATAAATTCATCAAAACTGATTTTTCAATTAACGTATGCATCCGAAAATGAAACTAAACTAAATTTCCCAGTGTTCACTTGTCTAAAACTTACTAGTGTCATTGTGTATTGTACTGGGTTAAAAATCCCAGTATGTAAATCTAAGAGCCCATCATAAATATAAACATAATAATGGAACAGATTACCGTATTTATCGGCGTATACCGCGCACTTTTTTGCCCTGAAAATCACCCGAAGCCCGCAGACGGACCCCGGACCCGACGAAGAGGACACCCGAAGCCGCAGAAGGACGCCGGACCTGACGAAGAGGACACCCGAAGCCGCATGCGGACCCCGGACCCGACGAGGCCGCCGATGGACGCCGCGCAAGACACCAAAACTGCAAGTACAAAAAAAAAATTTTTTCCACAGGATTCGGGCAACTTTAGGGGTGCGCGGTATATGCGGGAGCGCGTTATACCGCGATAAATACGGTAAGTGACTTTGGTATAAATGAGCACCTCCCATTCCATATTTTACAGATCTGACTGTCATCAATTACAATCCAAATAAACTGCTGCTGTGCTGAAAACACTGCAGTTGTACTAATCAGAAAGTCAGGGGCTTTGGAAACACTGGGATGATTTCTCATTGGTTTAGTTTCAGTGTCATTCAGAAAATAAGAACCACCAATGCAATACTCCCAACAAAATGCTGTATCTTAGATCGGGTGCTGAAATGACCAACGGCTGGAACCGACTGCAGTCATAAGAAGGAAGTGTCACCAGCATACCAGGATCTCCAAGCAAATAGTATCAAAAAATAAAAGCAACGTTTCTGAGCCACGCAGGACCCCTTCATCAGGCATGTGACCTTCAGGCATATGCCTGATGAAGGGGTCCTGCGTGGCTCTGAAGCGTTGCTTTTATTTTTTATTTTTTGATACTATGTGATTAAAGTTTTGGACCCAATTTTGGAGATCCTGGTGTGCTGGTGACACTTCCTTCTCATAATTCAGAAAATAAGGACGCCAGCAAATATAGGGTATTTGGGCATGGGGCAGTCATGCCTACAACATGAATACTAAAATGAAAGTGCCGCATAACTGGGTTTAAAGGAAGCATGTACCTTCAAATAAATACTTTCAAACTGGTACAACTGTCTAATGTGATGGTACATGCCACTGGTTTGTGAAAATTTCACTACTATGCATCCCCAACTCTGGGCATACTTAGTAAACAAATCTTGACTACATCTCAGACACACTACCAGGACTCCTTAATGTCCAGGGCTTACACTGCATTCCAGGATGAGGATGGGTTGTGTCTTAATCCAGTGTGAACCTGAAAGCCGTATTTGCAGACTGTATGTACCTAGGTCCGGGGTCCTAGAGGGCTCAGCAGAGAAATTTTAACTAACCAACAGTATTTTCTGGCACTTTATGGTCTATATCATACAGATACTCCAATGTGTTTTATCTTTTTTTTTTTTATGTGACAGGTTCACTTTTGTTGCACAATTATCACCATGTGTAGTGTAATAAATACTGCAACGACTCTCCAAGCACTACTGTATACAACCGCAGTGGTCTCTTGGGTCCATGCCATACACTCTGGCACAGAGAGAGCTCTGATCTCTACTACCACCCTCCTGCGGAGAAGGATTAGACCTGATTAGCTGTTTCCTGCTCAAGTAATCCGGTTGTAAGTGTGTTATGAATTGCTTTTACATATCTAATTTCTTATAATTAACTTTATTGAAGCACACAGGCTGTGTAGGTGTGCTTGTATTTTTAAACATTGATTCAACTGCACTTGGAGCATAAACTAAATACACAGACATACTTGAGAAGGTATACAAAAAACATGGGGATGCATGCCAAATATCTGAAGCTAAGAATGAGATTCAGTATACTGAATGCCAGTCTTTCTTGCTTGCTACTTTTTATCCATGTAACTTTACTGTTACACAGAGGCTATTTTTACAGGCCCATTCACACCAGCACCCATGTATGGTGTGATGACAGCGGTGCATCACGCTGTTTATGTTTTTTTTTTTACTTTATTGCAATTACACAAAGTGCATTTTACTAAGTTCTACTAGCTGCAGCATGGTGCAATGAGGTGATCTGCATAGCAATGTGCTGCACTTATATAAGTGCTGCATATACTGCACGGTATGGCAAACAGACCTGACACAGGAAACATTTTGCCTGTCTTGCATTGGGACTGTGCTAGGCAAGGCTGTCCAAACTTACCTGGTGTGAACAAACCCCAAAAAATTATAAATTCAATTAATTATTATGCTTAAAGTGATAAGTAAAGAGCTGCCCAGAGTCTCCTCTTCTCGGGTACCTCGCTGGTGCTCCTGGCCCCTCCCTTCTGCCGAGAGACCACATAGAAAGTTGCACTTGAGTCGACCCGCTGCTCTGTGTGTCAATTCAGACGTGGAGTCAGGGTTTGGCCCCGCCCCCTCTCTCTCCTCATTGGCTTTGATTTAAAGCAATGGGAGCCAATGGTGCCACACTGCTGTCTCAGCCAATAAGGAGGGAGAGTCCTGGGCAGCCGAAACTCTCCTGCAACATTGCTGGATCGTGATCAACTCAGGTAATTATTAAAGTTGAGTTCCACCCATAATTATAACATTACATCAGTAGTTTTAAAAAAAATGTCATTAGTCCTTTAAGATTTTTTTTTTTTTTTAGATGCCTTCAAAGTGTTGTTGCTAGGCAGAATAGTTAATCTTCCCTCTTCCTGCACCTAGGTGCTTAAGCTTCCTAACCTACACCGCACAGACTCCTGGGAATGTAGTGGGTGTAACTTTCCAGGAGTCTGTGCACTCCCCAGTCTCGAAGAATCACGTGACTTGGACAGTACAGGTGCTGAAACCTGATCTGAAACCTATTACACTGCGTGTGCAGCACTGAGCATGTGCGAGATCTGCAAGGCTGAAATCCAGGAAGTCATACAGTCTGGCTTCATGATGCCCACACTTAAGATGGCCCCAGTCAATTTCTATTTTATAAAGTGTCTAAAGGCTGTAACAACCTAACAAAACAGACCTTAGTTTACAGACTAACTTTACTAGAATACATTAAGCTTGTGTATTACAGGGGTATTTATATTTAAAAAGTGAAATTGTGGCCGGAACTCCGCTTTAAAGGGACTGAGGGGGTCTACTGCACACTGAAGGGTTTTTATCCTAATGTATAGAATGCATTAAGTTAAAAAAAACTTCTGACTTTACAACCAATTTAAGATTAAAAATAAACATTGAGAAAATACTTTTCTGTTGTTTTAGTGAAAGAAAAACAAAATATTGCATAAAAGCAAATAAAGGAAGTGACTTATATCTTCTTGTCCTTATTGCCCTGAACACATTTTTCATATAGAGTACCAGTCATGGGTGAATCTTAACATTCTATCCTAAATTATTATATTTCAGTTGAGTTACCTGTTAAAGATGTATATGTGCTCCCTATTTTAGATTTATGTACTTTTATTAGCCTAACATTTCAGCTTCAAGTGAATTTCCACTTTTGCAGCCAAATTGGGATAACACCTACCTTATATTTGCTTCATGGTCTCACTCACATATCATACCTTAAAAAATATGTAGGCCTCAAACACTGTGACACAGCTCTATTTCAACCTATGTATGTAATTAAGGACTGGTGCAACCACAATACTTGCACCTCTCTTCTAAATATAAAAAATGGTTCATAAGCCTCTTCGTTAATTAAGAGAACATTAGACGTGGAGCTCCGGTCTCTGCTTTTTTCCCCACCTCATGTTCAGCTTAGAGCAGGAGGGAGAAAAAGAGTTGTTCGCTCTGCAGGTTTTGCTTGTGTAGTGTAGTCCCTGCACGGGCAGAGTGAGGTCACTCCTTGCGGAAATCTGTGGCAGTACCTATATGGAAAACTATCACATTCCCTGCAGACATGTGCTAGTTTCTATTTTTTTATGAAATGGAAACTGACATTGGTGGAGAAGACAGATCTGAAACAGGTCCATCTGCTTAGTTAAAGTGGAAGTTAGGTCTAATTCTAAATCTGCTCCCACCTCCCTTCTAACTCCAATACTAAATAGCCTGCAAAAGAAAAATGTCTATAATTACCTATTCTCAGGGTGCTTTGGTCTGATAACGTGATCTCCCCAGCACCCAGCTTCAGGGGAGAGGAGAGAGCAGCGACAATGGCTGCAATCCCAGGGTGGTGACATCACTCACAGACTTACTATGCGGTATCCATTGTCTGCTGTCCCCTCTCCATGAAGCCGATGCTTGGAGCTGATCATGCAACTGGAACTGAGCGCCATGGTAATAAGTATATATTTTCCTCTACAGGTTAGTTAGCCTAGGAATTAGAATGTAGGTGGGAGCAGATTTAAGATTAAATTTAGCCTGGACTTCCACTTTAATGTGGCACACACCATTCTAATGGCATAGAGAGTTTAGTTAATTCTCTGGAATGTGTCCATACATATTGTGGCATTTAGATTTGTACTCTCGAGCAGGGCCTAAAAAAGAAGCAAATCTCTAAATTTGTTTATGTACATGTCTTCACGCATAAACATTTGATGTATTTGTTCACACATTTTCTGAATATGGAAGTTTCAGGTTTCTGAAAATATATGATGCACAAATATGCAGATAAACGTTGATACACAGAAGCATTAGCCTTTTACTTCTATGGTCAACTGTATACTCCACCTGTGACTTTCCCAGGCAGTGAAGAATGCCAGGAATTTTACCTTAGGCATATTTTATGCCTGCAAATTTCTCTGTGTGTAGCGAGGTATCACCTTTCTCGTGTGATTAAAAGACTACCATCTGTTTTTCCAGAAGGATCTCAGCTCCCTCTGGTGGCCAAGTTTGGTTATAGCCACCTTTTACTTTTCACACTGGTATAGCAAGGAATGTTGGGAAACTGAGTACAGGGAGAAAGAGACTCCATTGCCTTGGTCTATTCATAGACTATGATACCCAGAGAGCAACTGTACAACCCCAGAGTGCTTTGCTTCCCGCACAGGCTGCTTAGGGATTTAATTTAAGGGAAAGGACGTGTTGAGTGCGCTCTCTCTGGACCGCCTCTTCAACCCAGGAGGACACCTGTGTTCACCTTTGTTTCTTCTGCTTTTATCTTACTAAGTAAAGAATTATACTGGTTAAGCTGAACCTGTGTGTACAGTTCCTCTATCATCCTGCGGGATCAATACAACTCAAGGTAACCATTAGTTCACATAATGTGAATGGTGTGCCAAGGTATTGTGTTTCCTAACAGTTACTAGGGTCCACAATTCCCACTGATACCAGTTGTGCCAAGGGAGGGTTCGAGACAGTTTTAGGGGTTGATAGCCAGAGCATAGACCCAAAACAAACCAGCAGCTCCTTCGGGGGTAGTGCTACATGTGCATATGGCCTTAACCTGAAAGAAGTTTCATTTGTAAAAGTGCTATTACTAATTTAGTGTAATCCACCTCGGTACAGAAAGTGAACTGCCATTTATATAACTTGCAAAGTAAGAAAAACCTCAGAAAAGCATTAAAGCAGGGGTTCACCCTAAAACACCAATAGACCGTTACATCCAGCATACTGCTGACATCTACAGTATGCTGGACTTTTTTTTGTACCGCTGTACTTACGGTCTTATGGTTTTTTTCACGGGGCTTCCGGGTTCTCGCTCCCCCGGGGAGTAGGCGTTCCTAAGACGAGGCTTAGATGATTGAGGTTCGGGTAAAGCGCGTCATCGCCTTCCGAAAATATCCGAGAGGGACTCGGCACTTTACGGCGCCTGCGCAGTCAGCTCTACACGGCAGGCGCAGGCGCCGTATAGCACCGTAAAGAGCCAAGTCCCCGTCGGATATTTTCGGAAGGCGATGACGCGCTTTACCCGCACGTCAATCGTCTCCTGGGAGGATCAACACTCACTCCCAGGAGACATTGCGCAGAGCTTCCCGTCGGGGGAAAGGAGCGACACGCCCACTCCCCGCAAGGAAGAAGACCCGGAAGTGCGGCTGAAGACAGGTAAGTGTACACATTTTAAAAAAAAATTACAACGCTACAAGCCTTTATTAAGCTAAAAAGTTAATTTTGAGGGTGAACCTCCGCTTTAATTTTAACCAATTTTCTATATACAGTACCACTGTGCTTTTAAATCCTGTCGTTTCTATTCTGATAATCTAAAATAAATGAAATCTGTGTCATTGAATGTCATTAAAAGTAGTTGAGCAGAATTAAGATATTTACTGTATGTTTTTTGGTTATTATTAAAAGCCAGCAGAGAGAAGTAATTTGGGGACAGCAGACAAGGGTGATAGTATCCTGACATAGAGTGCTCAATGCTACTGAATCTAAACCTGTCACCTTGCATTACCCCAGAAGAGAATTTATAAGCGTGTCATGTTGCGCGTTAAAATGTCTGCCAGACTCCTGTAAATAATTTATATATAAGTGCAGCATTACAGTGCTTGAATAAAATAAACCAAGTCTATTCGGTAACATCAAATTTTACCTATAACTGTAGAAACATCATATTATGATAGCCAACCTGGCTTCTCTTATCTCATGGAAGCTTCTTTTGTGTTGAAAGAAAAAAATCAACAACCAAAACAGTAATTTAAACTTTGTGGATTAGTCAAGCTAACGCGCATTTTAAAGTACTGCATATGCCTTATCAACTGAGTTATCTTGCAATTTGCATACACACTACAGATTTAGTTGACTCTACCAGTTAACCCCTTCCCCGCTACATGAAATCTTGCCCTTAAATTTTAACAGCTTTTAGTACAGATATCCTTTGAAGATTACCACAATAGCAAACAACCAAGTCTCTTGCTTAGTTTTACCAACACCTCCAAGAACTTAGTAGGACAGCCTACTGGAAGCCGCAGGGTATCCTTGCCAAAAGTCTGTGGACCAGAAATGGAAACACCATGGGGGTTGATTTACTAATACTGGAGCACACAGAATCTGGTGCAGTTGCGCATGATAGCCAATCAGCTTCCAACTTCAGTTTGTTTAATTAAGCTTTAAAAATGAACCTGGAAGCTGACTGGCTACCATACACAGCTGCATCAGATTTTGCACTCTCCAGATTTAGTAAATACTCTCTCATCTATTATTCATTGCAGGGGTGGATGTGGCCTTTCCCATTATCTGTCTCCTGGTAATCAGAACAAATATGAAGGGTAAATCTCCAACCTGGCAGTTGTTTAAGGGCCGGTTCACACCATGCCCTCACATGAATCACACAGGAACGCGCTGGTACAAATGTACCATGCAATCCCATTAACTTTCTATTGACGCCCACTGCAAATGGAGTATGTTTTACACGTAGTCTAAATTGCACAGAAAAAGCACAGTGTGTTTCTGTGCGATTCATGGGTGGGCATGGTGTGAACCCGCCCTGAACCCCTTACTCTACCCAAACAAACAAAGTTTTGGATTTAGATATCATTTAACATGTTGAAGCGGAAATTCACCCAAAAAGGGAAGTTGTTTGCATGTTCCCTTCACTTTTTTTTGGGGGGGGGGGGGGTACCTGGTTTTGACAGGTACCCGCTCCCACTTCTGGTCAGATTGCAGTGGCGATCTGTGCTGGAACTTGGTCCCCCTCCTTCCCCTGCAGCATTCTTGGATACATCACAGGTCCCAGAAGACTGCGGGACCATTCACAAACCGCAGTGTGGCTTGCGCATGTGCAGAAGGAAACTGTCTATGAAGCGGGAAGGCTTCACGGACGATTCTCCTTACCTAAGGTGCCGGCGCCTGTGTCCAAAACCGATTAAAGAATTGGCTTTTGTGTGGGCATCGCTGGATCCCTGTACACATAAGTGTCCTCATATTAAAAGTCAGCAGCTACAGTATTTGCAGTGGCTGACTTTTTTTTTGGGGGGGGGGGGGGCTGGAGCTCCTCTAAACACCCAACACTAACTTAACCGCCGAAAACCTTCACTTTGCCAAGTGCTAAAACTATAGACTAATAATCCTGCAACAGGATCTACCAGCACCAAGAAGCTTTCGTTTTACAAACAGGTATTAAGATTTTTTTTTAGTATCTTTCTTATTTTATTGCAAAGCAAACTGAAAAGATCATTTGCAAGCAAGAACATTTGGTTCTAATAAAGTGTTCACATCTGTGGAAACGTAACATGTGGCTGCTGACAATCAAATATCCCTAATAACTTGTACAACTTGTACAATAGCACTTATCTTTATTTTTATATATATTCATTAAGTTTTCACTGGGGATGCATAAAAAAGAAAGGGCCTCTGTATCTCTTATAACAAGCATATATATACAGTAAGGTACTGATGACGGAGGAAAAATCATGGCATCCCATACATTTAGGCCCTGTACACACGGTCGGTCCATCCGATGAGAACGGTCCGAAGGACCGTTTTAATCGGTTAACCGATGAAGCTGACTGAAGGTCTAATGTGCCTACACACCATCAGTAAAAAACCAATTGAGTCCAACGCGGTGATGTAAAACAAAACGACGTGCTGAGAAAAATGAAGTTCAATGCTTCCAAGCATGCGTCTACTTGATTCTGAGCATGCGCGGGTTTTGAACTGATGCTTTTGCGTACTAACCGTCAGTTTTGATCAGTTAGGCGTCCATAGGTTCAATTTTAAAGCAAGTTCTAAATTTTTCGACCGAAGGATAACGGACCGATGGGGCCCACACGCGGTCGCTAAGAAACATGTCCGCTGGAAGCCTGTCCGTCGGACATGTCCGCTCGGCCGAACGCCCTCACATGCGTCGAAGTGATTCGACGAATGCGTGGAAGCATTGACCTTCCAGGGTCGCGCACGTTGCCGCGGCCACGTCATCGCGTATCCTATCCGCGGGGATTTTGGTTTGATGGTGTGTACAACCATCAGACCAAAATCCGGCAGCGGACATGTCCGATGAAAACGGTCCGGTGGACCATTTTTATCGGACAGTCCGTCCGTGTGTACGAGGCCTAACAATCAGCATGCCACATTTCTTTTAGCTCACGCTTTGTTTAGCTTGCCTTCTCTATTTAAATCATTACATTTAAACCAGCCAACACAGACGGTCTCAACGAGGTCAGATAGATAAGCTCCTTACAATTAAGATTATTGTGGTGTAGTAGTCTTAAGCTTGATTTCACAAACTGACTGTTCTTTGCACCTTGTAGTATTATTGAGAAGAACATTAGAGTCCAAACACTCAGATGATGTTCTGAGATAGCTCACATCTAATGCCGCGTACACACGATCAGTCAAACCAATGAGAATGGTCTGATGGACCGTTTTCATCGGACCAAACCGATCGTGTGTGGGCCCCATCGTTTTTTTATCCATAGGTAAAAAAAAAGCAATCTTGTTTTAAATTTAACCGATAGATAGAATAAAAAAACGATCGTTTGTAGGCACGTCCATCGGTTAAAAATCCACGCATGCTCAGAATCAAGTCGACGCATGCTTGGAAGCATTGAACTTCATTTTTTAGCACGTCGTTGTGTTTTAAGTCACCGCGTTCTGACACGATCGTTTTTTTAACCGATGGTGTGTAGGCACGACTGACCATCAGTCAGCTTCATCGGTTAACCGATGAAAAACGGTCCATCAGACCGTTTTCATCGGATGGACCGATCGTGTGTACAGGGCATAAGAGGTCTGCTGAGAAAAATACAAAAACTAAATGTCACTATTATTTTTACAGAACTTTCTTTTAAATAAAGTAATTATTAAATATAAGTGAGAAGCAAGGCATGCCTGAGTAAGTAAAAGGCACGGTCATGCAAGCTTGCATGAGAAATAACTCATTATGAGGTTGAAGTAGACCATAATGCATCATCCAACAAATCTTATGAATGATACTCAACATGGGCTACCAGGGTCCCCCCCACATATAATGTATATACAGTATATTTTTAATGTAAAAAGAGAAGGCATGTTTAACCGTCTAGTAAAGCCGTCCACTTTGAAGAATAGTGTGCAATAGTGGAAAAGGAGATTAAAAGGAAGAGAAACATAGATGCAGTAAAGCAAGGAGGAATAACAAGCAGAAGACGTGAAGAGAGAGAGAGAAATAAAGGAGTTGTTTCTGAAGGTTGGATCCAGCCAGAACTCAACGTTGTTGTTGTTGCTGGGTAGAATCCAGGGCTCTGGTCCTCTAATGCCACGTACAGACAGTCGGATTCTCCAACAACAAATGTTTGATGTGAGCTTGTTGTCGGATATTCCGACCGTGTGTATGCTCCATCGGACATTTGCTGTCGGAATTTCCGACAACAAATGTTTGAGAGCTGGTTCTCAATTTTTCAAACAACAAAAGTTCTTGTCGGAAAGTCCGATCGTCTGTAGCCCATTCCGACGCACAAAAATCCTATGCATGCTCAGAATCATTGAACTTAATTTTTCTCAGCTTATCGTAGTGTTGTATGTGACCGTGTTCCTGACGTTTGGAATTTCCGACAACATTTGTGTGACCGTGTGTATGCAACATTCCGTCGTAAAAAAATCCATGGTTTTGTTGTCGGATATTCTGATTGTGTGTACGTGACATAAGTCACCCAGGGCCCCTGTCAATGGAAAAAATTGTTCCGATAGAAACAAGAACCCCAGAGCAGAGTGAAACTTTGATCATTTGATCCTGCTGTTCTCTATCCCTGCCTTCTGTCCATGTCCCCAGCACAGTTGGGAATTTCGCAGAGCAGTGTTGGCAGCTTCCTCACATGCTCAGTTTTCAGTAAATTTCTATGCTGAGCATTTCCTCCCGATCACATCTGAGCAGCCCATGTGACTATAGAGTCACACATGTGGGCGTATACACAGTGGTAAATGACAGCCCACTTCTATCCTCCTCCATGCTCACTAACCAGCTAAACACAACAGGGTTGGGATATTACATGTAGATTGATGGAGGCTTCACCTAAGACACAGGCTGGAGGGGCGTGACAAAGCCTGGGACTAGCAGAAATCCACCCATGCCATATTATTGTTACAAAATAATAAATAAATACATTTATATTTATATGACTGTTTAAAACAGTTTATTGATATTAATGATTTGTTTTTACTTAATTTATTTTACTTTTGTAACATGTGACCAGCAGCAAAGCAAGTGGAGCTTCACCTGCTTATGTTTCCCTGCAGACAGGCTTGCCACAGTATAACTGTGGTGGCTGGTCGACAACTGGTTAATGTACTTCTTTTGGAAAAATAAAACAGCTTTCCATTTATTCTACCCATGCTTACCTCTCTCTCCTTACGGATGTTTAAACACACTGGCCCAGATTCAGTAAGCAATTGCGCCTGCGTAACCATAGTTACGCAGTGCAATTGCTGACTTGCGCCGGCGTACAGTAAAACCTTGGTTTGAGAGTAACTTGGTTTGAGAGCGTTTTGCAAGATAAGCAAAATGTTTTAATAAATGTTGCCTTGATATTCAAGCAATGTCTTGATATAAGAGTAGCGTCATGACAAAACGGTGTATAAAAAAAAAGAGAGGAGCCTCTAAGTGTAGCAATATGGTTATATTTAATGAAGGTACAACATTTAGCAACGTATTGCTACACTTAGAGGTGCCTCTCTTCTCTTTATACCCTGTAAAAAAAATGCTTTGATATACAAGTGCTTTGGATGACAAGCATGTTTCTGGAATGAATTATGCTTGCAAACCAAGGTTTTACTGTATCTTTATTTACTTGTAAGGTTGCTTTAAAGTGGCACTTAAGTCTGTGAATTAAGTCCTGCTAGTCCTGCAGGTATAGCTATGTAAACCATTAAAAATAACTGCCTATACTGTCTCACCCTGCTCTGCACATGCTTAGTTGCTCTCTATTTTTTGGCACTGTGCAGAATTTGTAGAGGCCGATCTGCTGACAGACTAAAGGTTTAATGCTGCTCAGGGGCTCTGGGCTTTAGCAAAATGGCAGCCTCCAGCAAGAAGAACCAGGAGCAATGCTGGAGACAATTTACAGCACACAATCATTTTGGTAGCATAATTATTAATGTGGAATGTATGTTCCTTATTAAAGAAAATGTATTTTACCAAGTTGTTATGGGTAAAGTTCCACTTTAAGGAACATCATATGCAAATTAAATGTTGCCCCTTTGATCTGCACATGAATAAAACAGAGTAAATACAATATCACATTGATGTTACATTGTATTAATCAATTAGGCTTCTGAAAGCCCTTCAGACACTGTTCAGAAGCCTCATATCACACAGCAATATTGTTCAGGGAAGGAGAGGCAGGAAATAGGAACAGATCGTATGGTGTATGCCCAAGGTACTTAAATTCGTTTTTTTTAGAAAGTATGCAGGGCTAGTGCTGGAAGTGGAGGCACTAAGTACCGCTGTGCTCCAGACAAACAGAAGCCCTGCAGACAGGAGTCTCACTGCTGTAAATGACAGACAAGGGAAAGGGAGCTGCTGGAGCACCCAATACACACCCCCTGCAAATAGAGCCAGAGCTCCCAGGGCATGTGTCCCTTCTGCACCCCAGTCCTGGCACCAGTTACAAACAACTAACCACTTCACACAATATAGTTTTATCCAGCAGTATATTCCACAGACCCCTACCATTCCAATTTAGAAAAGCTGATTTCTTAATTGAATCCTGAAATATACAGCTACTGCTGTAGCGCACTAAACCCATAATTTAAGAGTACAAATAATTTGATACCATGTAGGCTTACTGGTGACTTTTATCCTGAATAATGTGATTGTTTTTCCTAAAAACAATCAGAAAAACTATAATTCCATGCATACAATGGGTTTTCATGTGATGAATGAAATTGGCGTACACATGCATTTATAGTAAGGACATTTTAACACAGTTCATAATCATCCTTTTTGTTTAGGAAAGGATAGATTCAAATAGCTTCCACAATACCCTTTACTGTCCCATAGGTGGAGACAAATCAACATGAATGAAAATTGTATTTTGCTATAGAAGTCTCTCTCTCATTCTCTTAATGTGTGTGTATGTATAATATATATATACATATATACTGTGTATGTGTGTGTGTATATATATATATATATATATATATATATATATACACACACACACATATATAATATTAGAGGTTTATGAACAAAATCAATCTATCTACTATTAGAGGTTTATGAACAGTATGTATCTATCTACAATTAAAGGTATCTATCTAAAAATGTATCTGTTTAAGTATCTATTTACAACATATCTATGTAACTTCCCAGCCCAC
This sequence comes from Rana temporaria, assembly GCF_905171775.1. Classification (NCBI taxonomy): domain Eukaryota; kingdom Metazoa; phylum Chordata; class Amphibia; order Anura; family Ranidae; genus Rana; species Rana temporaria. The sequence continues at coordinate 81,915,326 of NC_053489.1, forward strand.
CTTGGCTTGAAAGGTACCAGCTAGAATCTCTATGATGTCTAAGACCCCTTTCACAAGGGCACCTCCCTCTTCCAGAATCCACTTGCTCAGCAGGGGATCGCTCCGATGAATCCCGCTGAGCAGACGAATGACAGGTCCGTGTCCGTTTGCTGTGCAGAGCAGACACAGACACAGTCCCTTTCTCATCTATGGGGATATCAGATGGATATCCCCATCTGATGCCATCCGATATGGTCCGCCGGACAGATGGAAAATAGGACCACCATCCGTCTGTTTTTTGTAGTCAGTATTGGATCGGATGGCAGCGGGTGTCAGCGGACGTTTCCGCTGACATCTGCCACTCCATAAAGGAGACTAGGGGGGCAGTCAGGTCTGCCTGAAAAACTGACAGGCGGACCCAATTGGACAGCCCATGTGAAAGGACCTTAACTCACACTAGAACTATAGCTGAGATCTGTTTCTATTGGAGTACACAAAGGATAAAAATGCAATTGGTGATCATTCTAAAAGACCCCACCAAAGACTAATATATTACTTTGCATGGAGTCTTAGGGCCAGATTCACGTAGGGCAGCGGCGGCGTAACGTATCGTAGATACGTTACACCGCCGCAATTTTTCATCGCAAGTGCCTGATTCACCAAGCACTTGCGATGAAAACTACGCCGACGGCCTCCGGTGCAAGGCGGGCCAATTCAAATGGGCGTGTGCCATTTAAATTAGGCGCGCTCCCACGCCGGACGTACTGCGCATGCTCCGTTTCCTAACTCCCGCCGTGCTTTGTCAGGAGATACGCCGTCGTATCCCTTTTGTGAATCTGGCCCATAATTTTTTTAATGGTTTCCATTTTCTTACCATTTTCATAGTGTTTTCCATGTACACAATGACTCTGCAGTTGGGTGTTAGGACAAACAGCAACAATCATATATAATTTGTCTATCTATCCACTGGGCAGATAGAGTTCCTGTTGAAGTGTGTTCCAAATATCAAGCACTCCCACATGTCAAGGACTTACGACTTTACATAACCCCATCATGTGGTCAGCAGGACCTCCAAGAAATGTGTCTCCTCTAGGCATAATCTCTTTGTACCAGTGTTGTAATCAGCAGTCGTGTCAGCAATCACCAATCACAGGGACGACTTGACGTGGACCGACTGGGCACCGAGGTCTAGTTTTGTTTGTGTTTAAAAGGTCCAATTAATAAGACCTGTTTCTACCACAACTGTTCATCCTACCTTGCTTGTATATACTGCAGGAAAAAAATAACCATCGAGGTACACTTACCTGCAAAACAAAAATATGGGAAAAATAATTATTCATACAATCCAGTATACAACTTTCTGATTTATTCTCATGTTAAAGTAAGTAAAACTCCACTGAGCAGTCATATTACAGTTTTGGGTGGGAGTAGATCATCTGTTGACTTCTAGAATCTGTCTAAAACTCAAAATGCCAGATGCCCCCTTACATATGTCACTCTGACAGGGGTACTATGACTCACAAGGTCCATTATGAAAACAAATCTTTACCTATATTACTGTTTAAGACCATAATAAACCTAAAGAAACCAATTACAATTTAAGAATGTTGTCACCAGGACAGGAATTTCAGGAAAACCAGGGGAAATATCAAGGAGTCCCAGAGAGCATGAGAAAGTATCTTCATTTTTCACATACATGTTAAAATCTGAATTTTTTTTTTTGCTAGAAAATTACTTAGAACCCTCAAATATTATTTATTTTCTGAAAGATTAGGCCCTGAAGAATAAAATGGTGGCTCTTGCAATGTTTTATCCCATATGATATTCGAGTAGTCATTTAAATATCAAGCACACAATTTAGAGGAAAAAATAAGCTTATATAAATTTTAATGCACACAAAAACATACAAATTGTTGGTATAATTTAAATGATGATGTTGTATCGAGCAAATAGATACCAAACATGTCAATATTCTAAATTGGGTTATATATGTATTTGCATCCTCACAGGGTGCTACTGTGGATGTGAATATAAATAGTGAAAAAAAACACAGACTTTATAGGTGAAGTGCAGTGGTGCGAAACATGTAGAGCTGGATACCTGGATACCAGCAGCCGTAACACTTTGGCGCTTATACTGTGAAATAGGATGGGTTTATGGTGTTGTAGTTGGTGTCAGCTTAATTTGGGCAACAGGCCAACTGTGAGATTTTAAATGTACTTCTATGTTTTAGAAATATTTGTAATAAAATTTATGATTTTTTTAAAGAAATTGTTGTACTCCGGTGCCTATAAAGTTCATGAATTTCACAATCGCTTTTAAAGATTCAAAATTGCACAACGCCAGTGAAATTGCAAAATTGTTCATAGTCAACTCTTTAAAAACCTTTACAGGTTATTAGTTTACAGTTAGCTACGAAATCCTGGCACTAAAACCTTTGTACTTTTTTTTTACATTCGTGGCAATACCTCATGTGTGGTGACCAAGACCGTTTGTGATAGCTGTGGGCCATTACAGGTACTCTTTATGAGAGATCTATTCGATTACTTACTAAAACGATAAAAATAGGCGATCAAACTGCTGTTTTTACACCTGCCCCCCTTCAACCACCTACAGTGCCTTGAAAAAGTATTCATACCCCTTCAACTTTTCCACATTTTGCCATTTTACAACCAGAAACGTAAATGTATTTTATTGGGATTTTCTATGATGGACCAACACAAAGTGGGATATAATTGTGAAGTGAAAGCAAAATAAAAAAACGGTTTTCCAAATTTTTGTCTCCACCAGAGAGTGACATTTTTGCCTATTCTTCTTTGCAAAATAGCTCATGCTCTGTCAGATTGGTGTCTGTAAACAGCAATTTTCAAGTCTTGTCACAGATTCTCAATTCGATTTAGGTCTGGACTTTCACTGGGCCATTCTAACACATGAATATGCTTTGATCTAAACCATTCCATTGTAGCTCTGGCTGTATGTTTAGGGTAGTTGTCCTGCTGGAAGGTGAACCTCCGCCCCAGTCTCAAGTCTTTTGCAGACTTTAACAGGTTTTCTTCTAAGATTGCCCTGAATTTGGTTCTATCCATCTTCCCATCAACTGTAACCAGCTTCCCTGTCCCTGCTGAAGAAAAGCATCCCCACAATATGATGCTGACATCACCATGTTTCACAGTGGGGATGGTGTGTTCAGGGTGATATGCAGTGTTAGTTTTTTTGCCACACATAGCGTTTTACTAATTAGGTGACTTTTGACGACAATTGGTTCCACTAGATTTTATTTAGGGGAATCAGAGTAAATACAATCACACAACACACTTTTCAGATATTTATTTGTAAAAAAAAATGAAAACCAATTTATCATTTTCCTTCCACTTCACAATTATTTGCCACTTTGCATTGGTCTATCACATAAAATCTCAATAAAGTACATTTACGTTTTTGGTTGTAACATGACAAAATGTGAAAAATTTCAAGTGGTATGAGTACTTTTTCAAGGCACTGTAACTTAAACCTATGCAGCCTGAGGAGGCTGTACAAATTACATTTAAAGCAGTTTCTCAAGCTGCCAGGTGGCATCGCCTGTCAATCTTGCCCACTCACTTCAATTGAACCGTGCCACGACCGTGATCCAAAAGCTTGGCTTCCAGATGCAACACATTACTCCCATTCACAATAGCCCTTCAACAAAAAAATTACAATGCTGATATTATAAAAATTAAAGTGTATGCTGTGACAATGGACCCCCTTTAAAAGAGAAGTTTGGTATTGTAAAAAAAAACAAATACACATACTTACCTAGGTGGATGCCGCATTGGTCCGATGTTGCATTTGTCCCCTGCTGCTTCTAAGACCAAGAACTGAGCAATCAGAAAACATTGATCACTCAGTTCTCGGTCATCAGTAGGCAGGGAGCGGTGACTCTTAGTCTGTGCCCCTACAACGCTCACTAGAATGCTGGGCTGTGGAGGGGTCAGTAGCAGCTGGCTCAGGCTCTCATCAACTTGCTGAGAGGCTGATTCAGCTGCCAGTCTAGACATCTTGGTGGATCCCGACAGTAAAATGGCATCAGCTGACACTGGACTTTAGCCCACTTTTGGCTGAACATGGGTCAGAGGGGTGCGCACTTCTGTGATCCCCAGGAGAAGTATGGCTAAAAGAGCTTTGGCCATACTCTTTTAAGGCTGGCATTTTTTTTTTTTTTAGAAAATGTATCCTCCTGTGTTGTGTGAGTGAAATGATAGCTTCTATCACTGATGGAAATTGATTTTAATACCTTGGAACTAATAACAAAGTATGGTGTATATCTATGGAAATATGTACCTGAACTCTAATATGCACTGTTATTTCCCTGGGGCTGGACTGGAAAAGCTAAACTCATATCTTCAAATGATTAACACTAGGCATATGGTTTTCAGAATGCACTGGATTTCACTTCATATATATATATATACACACACACACACACACACACACACATATAACCAGTAATATCAGCAAACTGGCTTGATACCATTTTGATTACTAATTATAAGTAAAAAAAACGGCCATTTAATAGCACCTCTATCAGGCTGTGTGTCTACCATGGGTCGGAAATGTGGTGATTTTAACTCCCACTGACCCTAACAGCAGGCATTATATTTTCCCCCTGACCAGCAATATAAGGAGCACTTTGACACATACTCCTGACTGATGCACATACACTTCATATGTTACTCTATACATTATATTGTCCATTACAAAGCGATAACCATGGTATACTGCAAGCGGTGCTATAAATGACATTAAAGATGTAGTAAACACCGCTTGGACACTTGTACCTACAGGTAACCTTATAATAAAGCTTCAATAATAAGTTGCGCTAAACTTTCTAATAAAGTGAGCCTAGTGCAAATAACATTAGTGAATATTGCATATATGTATAAAGTGACTCAGTGCATAAAATTATTGAATGATAACATACATCTAGATATCAGTTATCCCATACTGTTACACAATAAATAGTCCAACTAGTACAGTGGACCTGGTGCAAATAGCAATGGTGAGTACTGCATATGAATATAAAGTGACTCTGTGCGAAGAAGATTAATAGGGGCACAAATCTGGATAACAATTATCACACGCTGTTACACAGTAAAGTCCATTTCGTAGGAGTACGCTGCAGATGTGAAATTGACACACGATGACACGCGGTACACCCAAGAAAAAGTGGTGAGAATAGAGTTGTAGCTTCCACCTCTGCACACACTGCCGCTTACCAGCTGGGAATGATCTCCTGTTATGGGACATCACATATGCTTTTGGCTTAATACCCAGCCCAGGCCTCTCTGGAGCAAAACAATGATCTCAGCATCCCCCTCAGCAGAGTTCCTCAAAGGTGTATGAATCCAATAGGTCCCCATAAGAAAATAGAAGCTTCCATAGTGTAAAAACTTTAATGCATGTTCAAATAGTAATGCACTTACATTTAGTCAGTCAGTGTCAGCGGTGGAGTAGGGCGCTTCGGATCTTCCGCATACGAGCCTGCTTCCACCCAGACCTGGCAGTCAGAGGCTAGGCAGCTGCTAGGCTAGACGCTCCATGAAACAAGCTCCCTGGAACCTGGAACCAGCATCTCGCTCTCCACGAGGACTCCTCTCTTCCGCAGGTAAGACCCTGCCTCTCAGGGCCTGACATCCTGGGGATCCACTGACGGCCGTCCTTATCAGGGCAGCCGTCACACAGACCCCACACTGCGGCTTTCCATACTACCTCTCGCCGGCATCTATCGCCCGCACGGCCACCCACTTTGTGGTGGTCCCAAATCACCCCCCCTGGGTGTATTTCCGGCGTTTCTGGGTGTTTCTGGGTGTTCTTTCACCCCCGCGCCGGCCCGCTCCTTCTCGCGGCCGCCGCACCTTAGGAAAGTCCGCGGCTTCGGCCGCGGCCTACCGGCGCGCCGCTCTTTTTCTCCTACACTTAATTCCTAAGCACAGTTTGCTCTGGATATTCACCCCCACACCCCCAGAGGCCCCCTGCTCAGCAACTTTATCGGTAAATAGCATTTTTACCAAGCTGACAGCCCCCCCCCCCAGCCCGGGTCCTGTGCTTTGCCTGGCAGCCATTATTTTGGTACACCCAGCAGCAGTGACACCCATCTTCCCCCCCCCCTTTTTTTCCCTCCACAAACCGTTAGTCTTTTGATCCAGGGTTTTGAGCCGATCGCCTTTAGGGATCAGGAAGGAATTTTTTCCCTGCCGCAGCACATTGGCCAGCTTGCCCAGGGTTTTTTGCCTTCCTCTGGACCAAAAAAAAAAAAAAAATAAAATCCCATTTTCCCTTGAGCTAGGATTCTCGAATCCTCTCTCACCCTACGCCCGCACCCCAGCCCTTGGAGACTGGCAACAATGGTTAAGTTGCGTTACTCTGCAGAAACCATTTGGGGTCTGAGACAATTCGCTACTACATTGCCTGCCGCCACCACAATAACCTTAAAATCAGATCAACTTTTGAGGTTCGATCATCGATCGATCATCAAATATTTCAATCATTCAACACAGCTCAAGCACATATCATGTGCTTTGCTTAACACTAGATCAGCAGTTAAACACCGATCAGAAATCCATGATTTCTTACTACAATACGATCTAGACTGCCTCTTTATTACGGAAAGTTGGCTGTCAGACGATTGCAACACCATTCTCGGAGAACTGGTGCCAGCAAACTATCGCATCTTAACGGAAAATAGAATAGGGCAAAGGGGAGGAGGACTGGCGGTGATTCATAAGTCGCATATTGCAATCACTAAACCGGTCCTTCAAAATCCTCTTCCTTTCATGGAAACCCTTACGCTTCAACTTCAAGCTCATTCTCAGGAGACCGTTCATATTCTCCTCTGCTATAGGCCCCCTGGGCCCAAATCGCAGTTGATATCAGCATTAACGGAGTTCATCTCCACCTACACCCTTAGCGGTAATCATCTTTTGCTGCTCGGGGATTTCAATTTGTGGGCTAACTCCTCACAGGATCCCATCGCGGATGCCTGCATCAACCACCTGGAAGGATTTGGACTTCAACAACTTATACGCGGACCAACGCATGCTTCAGGTCACACACTCGACCTAATTTTCAGACAAAATCTGAAAATTAATATTGTGGGAAATGAACCTTTGCCATGGACAGACCACCATGCAATCAGCTTCATAATCCCCAGAACTCCATTAGTCATGAAAGTACCCAAGCCGGTGACAATACACTGGGCTAGATCTCAGAGGAAGCTCCACTCGGAACTCTTCAGATCTACCCTGGGAAACCGAATTGGGGCTATTCCTCCTCAGTTAGCAGCCTCAGATACTTTGGATGCCATTAATGCAGCTCTGCTACAGTCAGCCGACTTAGCAGCACCAAAGCGCAAACTTCGCAGCCGGGAAAATAAGTCCAGCTGGTTCAATAACCAACTGTCGCTATTGAAGCAAGAGCGCAGAAGGGCGGAAGCCTCCTGGAAAAGAAGTCCGTCAGAAGACCACCTCAACATCTACAAAGCAGTAACTACGCGCTATCACAAGGAAATTTTCAAAGCCAAAAAACTTCACTTCTCCAGGGTGATTAACAGCGCACTGAATCGCCCTCGCGAACTCTTCAGGATGGTCACCCAGACCATGAATCCTGGATGTCTAGAAGTCCCCACTTCAGACACCCAAGAGTTCTGCAATGAACTATCGGATTTCTTCATCGACAAAATTGAGAAAATTCGGGTAAGTATTCGGCAAAACAATACTCCACTCAGCCCCGTCTTCAATCAAAACAACGACCGAACGCCTCTACAATCAACTAAGTTCACTTTGGAACCCATCTCCATCGATACAACAAAAAAATTCATTGGCCTGCTGCGCGACAGCACAGCACCGAATGACATCATTCCCACCAAGCTACTGAAGGAATGTGCCGACATCCTGGCGCCTCCGATCACGCAGCTTATAAATCAGTCATTTAAGGAAGGCATAGTGCCTTCCCTGCTGAAAGAGGGCACAATCCTGCCGATCTTGAAAAAACCTAATTTGGATCCTATGGACCCAACTCACCGCCGTCCCATAACAAGTCTAAATGCTCTGTCCAAAATAATGGAGAAAGTGGTGGTAAATCAGCTGCAACAGCATCTGGACACCCACAACCTACTCGATCCATTTCAATCCGGGTTCCGTCCCGGACACGGGACAGAAACGGCCTTACTGAAAATTTGGGACGATGCGCTCGAGGCCGCAGACGAAGGAGAATCATCTCTCCTGGTTCTGCTGGACCTAAGCGCTGCTTTTGACACAGTAGACCATGGACTGCTACTGAGACGACTAACAGAAGTCGCCGGAGTCTCAGAAGATGCCTTACCATGGTTCTCCTCTTTTCTAGGAAACCGATCACAAACAGTGAAACTGGGATCCTTCACGTCAGAAAAACGCACGGTGACATGTGGGGTCCCCCAAGGATCCCCCTTATCACCAGTGCTGTTTAATATCTATCTTCGTCCTCTCTTTGATATTATCAGTAGCCATGAACTACTTTATCACTCTTATGCAGACGACACGCAGTTGTATTTTCGCATCTGCCACAAAAAGGATCATCATCTAAGTTTAGAGAACTGTCTCTCTTCAATAGAAAACTGGATGACTAAGAGTTATCTCAAACTCAATAGTGCTAAAACAGAACTCTTTATCTTCGATGCCAGTCGGAAGAAATCACCGACAACAAACTGGACACCATCTCCCATCCTGGGACAAATCATCGCCCCTAGCTCCAAAGTCAAAAGTCTGGGAGTCACGTTTGACACCTTCATGACAATGGACGCACAAATAGGGTCAGTAGTCAGCGGGGCGCACCATTTGATGCGCCTACTACGCAGACTGATTCCATTTATTCCCAAAGAAGACGTAGCAGTCGTGGTGGGATCTATCGTGAATTCCAGACTGGACTATGCAAATGCCCTTTACCTCGGGCTACCCAAGTACCAAATCGCTCGTCTCCAAGTCGTACAGAATACGGCCGCTAGACTGGTGACTGGGAAAAAATCTTGGGAATCAATCTCACCTTCACTGAGATCCCTTCACTGGCTGCCAGTGAAAGACAGAATTGCATTTAAAGCACTCTGCCTGACACATAAGTGCATCCATGGGAAGGCTCCTAGATATCTATGCGACAAGATCAAACCGCACAATTGCAGCCGCATTCTGCGTTCCACCGACCAAAATCTGGTCAAGGTTCCTATAACCAAATACAAGTCCAAAGGAGAAAGAAGGTTTGCTTTCCAGGGCCCCAGGCTTTGGAATGCTTTACCAACCAGCATTCGGTTGGAGCAAAACCACCTGTCTTTCAGAAGGCAGATCAAAACCCTGCTTTTCTGAAAGGCATGAGACACTAACAACAAGCGCCCAGAGGCGATTCAGTCCGCATGTGCCGCGCTATATAAGTTTTTCATTCATTCATTCATTCATTTAACAATAATAAAAATGGCGATGAAAGTACTGAGCCAGACGGCTCTCGTTTGCAGTCTGTCACTCTGGGACCTGCGTGAACGCAGTATATATCAAGCTTCGTGAGTTGGGCAGGGCAAGGGGAGAACTTCTATAGGAAGAAATAAATTCTTCAGGCGTAAAAATGTCTGCCAAAATGGCATATTGCATGTTTACAGGCGTTCACTTCACTTTTTTTTAACTCTGGTCCGGCCACATCTGGAGTATGCCATCCATTTCTGGTCATCAGTCCACATTAAGGGTATGCTGAAGCTGGAGAGAGTCCAGACAGGGACAAAAAAATTAATGAGGAGACTGAAGGACCTCAATTACAAGGAACGATTACAAGCACTAAATGTATTCTCCCTGGAGAAGATATGCCAGCTATATACATATAGCTCACTGGTGATCCTCACGTAGGTAGGAAACTATTCAGTCTCAGGGAGTGTAAGACATGGGGGGTCACACAATGAGACTGGAGAAGAAAGGTTTTAACCTTAAGCTATGTAGTGGGTTTTTCACTGTCAGGGCAGTAAGGATATGGTATCCTCTTCCACAACTGGTGATTTCAGCAGGAAGTATTGATAGATTTAAAAGACTCTTGGATGTGCATCTTAGCTCATGTACTGTATGTATATAAAAAAAAAGCTCATGTACCGTACTTTATTGAATGTGAGATGCAAAGTGTAGGATGAGTATACAAGTGTGATCAGGGACAATTAGAAAAAAAAAGAGATTATGTGTAGTCAGATGTACTGTACATCCAGGGCATTAGCGTTGTGTGATAAGGTCACCCCAGAAAGCAGGGCAATGATAGCTTTGGCTCATAGGAAGTGGGTTGGATTACTAGCTGTCCTGGAAGGCTGATGACATCTAGTATCTGTTTTTCTTAGCCTAAAAAGCAAGTTATACCTTCCTGCTAATTCCATTTCCAGGTGCAGAGGACCAGTTACCAAGTGCTACAGATGTGCTTGAAGCTAGATTCACACATAGCATTGCGTGAACACGTGTTTCTGCTTGCTGCGTTTGGGGTGCCGCAACTGCAACACATGCGCAAAAATGATCGCTTTTGTGTATGTTCACGGAATGTTCAGATATGTATGGAGCCTGAGCTGCCACATGTACAGTATGTAGCCGGTATGTATTACACACATCATTGGCTGTCTAGGAGAGGTTACAGGTATGAGATGTGTAATATACTGTACCACATTCACAAATATACCTGCAAAAACTGTAAATATATTATATACGTATACGGCATTCACCAGCAGCAGTGTTGCAATCATGTTGTGAATAGCCTAAGATTGTATTGTGCTCTGTGACATATTTGTGCCTGGTTTTAGACTAGCCTATGCGACAGATTTGTCTGTCGTGTGAAATCAATACACCTATTTCTGTCTAACAAGACAAACAGGGCTTAGAGTATTCCTGTGGAATCCATAGTAACTATAATCAGTCCATCATGCCTCATGTTGTGTATGTGTGACACATCCAGAACTATATAATCACCTCAGAACACATGTCCACTTACACACACACACACATATATATAAAAAGTATAATTTAAAGCAGGGGTGCCCAACCAGTGGCCCGGGGGCCACATGTGGCCCGCGGAGCCCTCTGATGTGGCCCGCGACCTCCTGCTCTGGGATGGTAGTTTGGCAACCCCAGATCGCAGGTTGCTGATCCACCATGCCAGAGCATCAGTGTTGTGAATGAAGCTTCCTGTATAGCACCGGCTCCTGTCACAAGCAATACCAAATACACTCCGCTTCAGATGGTGATACCTGAATGGAAGACTTATTAAAGGTACATTTATTACTGAAATCACAGTGTATATATGGGCATATTTGATGTGCAGTGGTTACCGGGCTGCTTTCAAACTGATCCACAGATGCAGTGCAGACTTTTGTTATTACCTGCAAATTTGGTGCACTTTCATAAAGTGCAGCACACCTGCAGGATATAGTAGAAGTCTATAGCAAAGTCCCGCTAACCTGCAGCAAAGCCATAGGTGCATGCATGTGGCGCATCAGTGTGAAAGCAGCATTAGACCCCTTTCACATGATTGGTCTGACCTAATCGGACCCTTCATTCACCTCTATGTCCATTTACCCCTGCTTATCTCCAATCCAATCTGCAAAAAAAATAAAAACAGAAGGGGATCTGTTCCTTTCCATCTGGGCGGATTCAATTGGAGGTCCCATAGAGTAGCATGGGCTGTGTCCATGTCCATTCTGCATATACAGCATGACACATACCTTTCATCGACTTGTTCCACTCATTGTGGCCGGCGACCAGTTACCAAGTCACTTCGGTGGCCCTCACTCTTCAAAAGGTTGGGCACTGCTGATTTAAAGTCAAACTAAACCCATCTGTCCTTTACAGCTAAGGAAACAGCCACCTTGGTCTCTGTTTGATCTGCAGTAGCACATGTGATGAATTCCGATAAGCATATGTGAGAATAATCATTCACAGATTGCCTTGAATGTAACTGTTTTGGGAAAGCATTAAAGTTGAACTAAACCCTCCTATCCCTTCTAGCCAAGAAAGCTGCCATCTTGGTCTCGGTTTGACCTGCAACTGCAATGGTGCTGGACATGTGATCAATTATATCGGACATTTGATGGTTTCACAGTCTGGTTGGGAGCACAAGCAAATGTGACAGTTAGCATTCCCAGCATGCCGGGAATGTAACTGTTTCTTCATACCGTTAAATCAATGGGTTTAGTTCCACTTTAAAATATGGGCCTGACCAGACTCCACTTTCTATGCCATAATTCCAAGTCCCCCTGGCATACTTTTCGCTCTAAGGTCAAACGCTAAGATATTAGCAAACACTAACTAACCTCTGATATTAAAAAAAAAAAAAATCATTCAAATGCCCATTTTAATGAACTGATGCTACGGTCACATATAAAACCTTCTCTCTTTGTCTGTTTATTTCCCGAGGTCCTTTTTTTGGTGTCTACATCACTGCCTGCTTAATGTGGATACCTCTTATTGGCGGAGGAGGTGACACTTCCGGTGGCCGGGTCCTCTCTCATAGGCTCCAGATATGGCACATGCATACACATACATACTTACACTGGTGGTTGATTTATTAAAGGCAAATAGACTGTACACATTGCAAAGTGCAGTTGCATTCTGAAAGTCCAATTGTTTCAAAGCTTATTGAATGAGGTAAAGCTTCACTTTGCAAAGAATACCCAATCACTTCCAAGGGAAAAAAAACACAGCATTGTTGCTTGCACATGATGATGGAAGTAAGCATAGCTTCTGCTCATTTACTAAGCTCTGGAGCAACTGCACTTTTCAAAGTCCACAGTCTATTTGCCTTTAGTAATTCAACCCCAATTTATGTGAAAATTGCCCATATCTGGAATACAGTTTTAAATGCTATGAGCTCTTGGGACACAAGAGATGTCTATCTCAAACCATAGTGTAGGTTGCAGGTATAGTTGCCTGTTCCAATGTCCTGTGTGAAAAATGTGAATATCGTGCAAAAGTTAATTTCACTAATGCAACTTAAAAGGTGAAACTAATAAATGAGATAGACTCATTACATGCAAAGCAAGATTTGTCATAATTGTGATAATTATGGCTCACAGCTCATGAAAACCCCAAATCCACAATCTCAGAAAATTAGAATATTACACGCAATCAATAAAACAAGGATCGTACATAGAACAATGTTGGACCTCTGAAGAGTATAAGCATGCATATGTACTCAGTATTTGGTTTGGGCCCCTTTTGTAGCAACTTCTGCCTCATTGCAGCATGGCATGGAAGCTATCAGCCTGTGGCACCGCTGAGGTGTTATGGAAGACCAGGATGCTTCAATAGTGGCCTTCAGCTCTTCTGCCTTGTTCGGTCTCATGTCTCTCATCTTTCTCTTGGCAATGCCCCATAGATTCCCTCTGGAGTTCAGGTCAGGCTAGTTTGCTGGCCAATCAAGCATAGTAATCCCACGGTCATTGAACCAGATTTTGGTGCTTTTGGTAGTGTTGGAAGCTGTTGGAAAATGAAGTCAGCATCCCCATAGAGCTTGTCTGCGGAAGGAAGCATGAAGTGCTCCAGAATCTCCTGGTAGATGGCTGCGTTGACCCTGGACTTAATAAAGCACAGTGGACCAACACCAGCAGATGACACGGCTCCCCAAATCAACACAGACTGTGGAAACTTCACACTGGACTACCAGCATCTTGCAGTGTGTGCCTCTCCATTCTTCCTCCATACTCTGGGTCCTTGGTTTCCAAATGAGATGCAAACTTTTCTTTCATCAGAAAAGAGGACTTTGGACCCCTGAGCAACAGACCAGGTCTGTTTTTCTTTAGCCCAGGTAAGACGCTTCTGACGTTGTTTGTTGTTCAGGAGTGGCTTGACAAGAGGAATACGACATTTGAAGCCCATGTCCAGGATCCGTCTGTGTAGTGGCTCTTGATGCACTGACTCCAGTCTCAATCCACTCTTTGTGAAAGTCCCCAACACTTTTGAATGGCCTTTTCCTGATAATCCTCTCCAGGCTGTGGTCATCCCTGCTGCTTGTGCACCTTTTTCTTCCACACTTTTCCCTTCCACATAACTTTCTATTAATGTGCTTTGATACAGCACTTTGGGAACATCCAACTTGTTTTGCAATTACCTTTTGAGGCTTTCCCTCTATATGGAGGGTGTCAATGATGATTTTCTGCACAATTGTCAGGTCAGCAGTCTTTCCCATGATTGTGATTCCTACTGAATCAGACTAAGACAATTTAAAGGCTCAGGAACCCTTTGCAGGTGTTATGGCTTAATTAGCAGATTAGCGTGGGACACTTTGAGCCTAGAATATTGCACCTTTTCACAATATTCAAATTTTCTGAGATTGTGGATTTGGGGTTTTCATGAGCTGTAAGCCATAATCATCACAATTATGACAAATCATGGCTTGAACTATCTTGCTTTGCATGTAATGTGTCTAATCTAATGTATTAGTTTCACCTTTTAAGTTGCATTACTGAAATAAATGAACTTTTGCACAATATTCAAATTTTTTAAATTGTACCCGTATTCTCAAAGATGAATATGTGTCAGTAACAGGAGGCATCCAGGAGAACGGTAAGTCCTGTCCCTTGATGGCAAAAATAACCAAACCTCCCTGGCACTGGTGTACCAGAAGCAATAGATACCATATCTGTGAGTTCAGGCCTTGCTAATACAGAAAAATGCTCTGCACAAGCACACAATTAACTTAGTTTGTTGATAAATGATAGTGCCACAGGGATGCTGTCTGCAACCAGGAAATAACATTAAGAAGAATTAAATTAGCAAGTAAGTAATATCCAAATATCAAGCTAATGGATCTGGGCAGAGAAAAGTGAATGATTAAATGCTACACATCAAAATGCCTCAGCACTGTAACACAGACAAATAATGCATGTTTTCTCACATGGGGCCTTATGCATTAAAGCAAAATTCCAGGCAGATATAAAATACACAAATTATGCAGCTAAATATTCATTAATACAGTAAATGTTTTGTTTAAATGCATCTAGTGTAAGTACCTGAATTTGACTTGGTATCAGTCTCTTGCAAACTGTGCACAGCCACACTCAGACTAGGAGAGGAAGAGGCAGGACTGGGAACCAATAAGAGTGGTGCATACTAATACGCTGACAAATTGACATGCTGAAAGGAGACGAGGAAAGAGCTGCAGAAAGATGACATCACCAGTCTAATGCTGCTCTTCCATTGTCCAATCAGCAGGCTGATCGTTGCTGTCTTGAAGAGATGCTGCTGTGGAATAATCTTCTCTGTCCTGTAGTGACCAGACATCCTAAACCTAAAAGGGGTCTCAAACTGGCGGCCCTCTAGCTGTTGCAAAGTCATCATGCCTCTGCCTGTGGGAGTCATATTTGGAACTGTCAGCCTTGCAATGCCTCATGGAACTCGTTTTTTGCAGCTTAAAGTTGAAGGGGTTCTGTTTTCCTTATGCACTTTCTGTTGTAGGGTGACTTCTCCATGAAATGAAGTTGTCACCCTATTAAAGGAATTGCGTTACCTGGATCATCAGGTGAAAACAAAGATAAAACAAGCCTAAAATACTAGTTAGGCCCCATGTCCACAAACGTTTTTACAGCCACTTTTCTGAGCGTTTTTTGCAGCTTAAAAAAGGCTCTCCATGTTAGCCTATGGACTCATGCCCACTATGATGTTTTTAAGCTGTAAATGACTTAGCCGTTTTTAAGCTGCAAAAAAAAAACCAGGACCAGTGCGTTCTGAAGCTCCAGCGTTAGAGCTGTAAAGACGTCAGTTGCCGGAAAACGTGATTTAACAAGGCTTAACGCTGTGTTAAGCCTCGTCTGGCGTTTCTTTCTCTATTCAAAATCAATGGTTCCCTATGGGAGCCCATTGATTTAAATAGAGGTCGCATCAGAAGTCGGATCAAGATGATCCGACTTGCGGGGCGGCTCGTGTGCAGAGGATCTTGAAAAAATGTTTTTGCATGAGGTCCCACCCAGGATGATACCAAGCCCTTCGGTCTGGTATGGATCTTAAGGGGAATCCCCCACACCGAAAAAACGGTGTGGGGGTTCCGCCAGGATCCATACCAGACCCTTATCCGAGCACGCAGCCCGGCAGGTCAGGAAGGGGGGCGAGCGAGCGCCCCCCCTACACCATACCAGGCCACATGCCCTCAACATGGGGGGGGTGGTGCTTTGGGGCACTGCGCCCCCCACCCCAAAGCACCTTTCCCCTCATGTTGATGGGGACAAGGGCCTTTTCCCGACAACCCTGGCCATTGGTTGTCGGGGTCTGCGGGCAGCGGGCTTATCGGAATCTGAGAGCCCCCTTTAATAAGGGGGCCCCCAGAATCCGGCCCCCCACCCTATGTAATTGAGTATGGGGTACATCGTACCCCTACCTATTCACCTGGTGGTAGGAAAATGTCAATAAAAAAACACTACACAGGTTTTTAAAGTAGTTTATTAGGCAGCTCCGGGGGTCTTCTTCGGACTTCGGGGGTCTTCTGCCGGGCACCACCGCTGTCTTCTTTCAGCTTTTTTACCAGCGGCAGCCCGGTCTTCTCCCTCCTTTGGGGGGTCTTCTGACTTCAGGGGGTCTTCCGACTTCTGCGCTCTCTTCTCCCACTCTCCGGTTCTTTTACTCTTCTGCCGGGCACCACCGCTGTCTTCTTTCAGCTCTTTCACCAACGGGGGCCCGGTGAGGACCCCACCCGGAGAATGCTGGGACTGTGACGTCATAAGAGGCCTATTTAAATCATCGCGCACCGCACACCCGGCATTACAGCGGCAGGGAGCATCATGGCAACATTGAAGAGGAGAAGAAGAGAAGGCGATGCAGAAGACCGAGCCCCCACTGGTGAAAGAGCTGAAAGAAGACAGCGGTGGTGCCCGGCAGAAGACCCCCGAAGTCGGAAGAAGACCCCCCGGATCTGCCTAATAAACTACTTTAAAAACCTGTGTAGTGTTTTTTTTATTGACATTTTTCTACCACCAGGTGAATGGGTAGGGGTACGATGCTCATACCCCATACTCATTCACATAGGGTTGGGGGCCCGGGATCTGGGGGCCCCCTTATTAAAGGGGGCTCTCAGATTCCGATAAGCCCGCCGCCCGCAGACCCCGACAACCAACAGCCAGGGTTGTCGGGAAGAGGCCCTTGTCCCCATCAACATGGGGGCAAGGTGCTTTGGGTTGGGGGGTTAGTGCCCCAAAGTACCAACCCCCCCATGTTGAGGGCATGTGGCCTGGTACGGTGTAGGAGGGGGGCGCTCGCGACCTGCAGGGCTGCGTACTCAGATAAGGGTCTGGTATGG
Organism: Rana temporaria; assembly: GCF_905171775.1. Classification (NCBI taxonomy): domain Eukaryota; kingdom Metazoa; phylum Chordata; class Amphibia; order Anura; family Ranidae; genus Rana; species Rana temporaria. Next base: position 81,932,603 of record NC_053489.1, read on the forward strand.
GTCCTGGGGGAACCCCCAAGCCATTTTTTTTTTCGGTGTGGGGGATTCCCCTTAAGATCCATACCAGAACGAACGGCTTGGTATCATCCTGGGGGGAACCTCACGCAAACTTTATTTATTTTTTTCACGGTGGTCTCGCTTCAAGATTCTCCGCACACAAGTCGCCCCGCAAGTTGGATCATCTTGATCTAACTTCTGGTGCGACCTCTATTCAAATCAATGGCTCCCATAAGGAACCATTGATTTTGAATAGAGAGAGAAAAACGCGGCTGAAAACTAGCGCGGCAAAGCGTGCATTGAGTTCAATGCAAAACGCGGAAAAAATTGCGTTTAAAAACGCCACTTTTTTCCTGGCGTCTGTACTAGCTTTACAGTCGTTTTTAAAAATGTCCATGAAGCCTAATATGCAATATATTTACATTTTTGCCCAGTCGCTTCTTGAACAATCAAGGGTTATTATCACATATTATAATGGTGAAAATCTGCTTTCTTAATAAATCACCAGATACCATATCTTCATGTGTTTTCTTGGTTTACTAGGAGAATATAACAAGATAACACTATGCTTTATTTATAAAACTGTGACACATTATGCAGCACGGTACATGGAATAGAACAGACTTAAAAGCTACAAATACTAGACAAAATAAAATCAAGAAATGGCACCGGATTCAGAGCAAGCTGCCTAAATTAATTTGCAGTCTAATGTTGTTCACAGACGCTAAAGGGCGGCAGACAGGAGAGAGGTGGTCATGATCAAACCGCTATGAAGAGCAGTATATCTCATGCTGCAGGGTGCTCAATTCATTTACAAGGCTGACAACCTAGTTTATATGAATGTAGAGTTGAAAAAATGGGAAAAACAGGTGGAACTGACATCTCAGGGAGGAACAGTAGTCAATGGAATTTGTTTTTAAATCTACAGACAGGAGATCATCTCCCATCATTACCCATAAACAGGTCTTCTTATAGGTAGCAATAGATATCATAGAGATTTGTGGCTAATGCGATTATAATACCTGTGAATACTATTTTATAGAAATGCATATTGGTTAAAAGTCTGAGACTATATAAATATGCCTTTCAGAACTCTGTAGACCAGGGCTCTCGGTTTATTGTCCTTCAGACTTTAAGGGGGCCGGAGTGTGGCGAGTGGGAGTGGAAATTTTCCTGGCATCTGTGGGAGTAAAGATCACAACATTTGGTATTATGCCACGTACACACGACCATTTTTCACGATGTGAAAAATTGAATTTTTTTAAATGTCATTCAAAACGATCGTGTGTAGGCTCCAGAGCATTTTTCGTGACGTGAAAAGTGGCCATTAAAAATTTAGAACATAAACGAATACATTTTCGTTTTTCACGTTGTCGTTTTTCATGTCGTAAAAAATGGTCGCGTGTAGGCTTTAACCACTTGACCGTCGTTTTTCACGTCGTAAAAAATGGTCGCGTGTAAGCTTTAACCACTTGACCACCGGGCCTATTTTGCCACTTCTCTCCTTCATATAAAAATCTAATTTTTTTTGCTAGAAAATTAATCAGAACCCCCAAACATTATATATATATTTTTTTTAGCAGACATCCTAGGGAATAGGATGTCGCTCTCCGGGTCCCCGATGGCACGGGAGAGCCCGGAGAAGTACCGGATGGCGGTGGGAGGGGGGAGTCCCCTCCCACTGCCTATAAGAACGATCAAGCGGCGGAACTGCCGCTTTGATCATTCTTATTGTGCACAGAATCGCCGGCTGAAGATGGTGATATCTGAATGATTCAGTCTATACGACGAAACATGTCGGAAATTGGCAACTAAGTCACTTTTTACAAGTCTACCCTGAATTGGTTTGGCTATGGAACTTGTTTAGCCAGGACAGACATCTCAAATTCAGCATTTTCACTCCATTACACCATAAAGATCGTGAGTACGTGCTTGGGCTGTTTTTTTGGTCCGCCGTGACCACTGTCATATCTGGAGAAGTTTTTTTGTTCATCACCTTGATTTACATTTGGATTTATTCACTGCCTGATTTTCAAGTTTGTTTGTGAGTGGTTATTTTGGAGGATTTGCAAGAGTTGTGTTATTAAAGGTGTTTTTACTATATCACACTATTGTGTACTTTTTTTCCTTTATCCATGTGAAAACCTCCCTGAAACGCACTGCCTGGAATCGGATACCTACCTGTTTGATCCTAGGGATCCTATTTTACTCATTTTGCCAAAACACGAGAGTGTGAGGCAAACTGTTGCGGTGAGTGCGCAGTCTATAAGGGTGGAGGATTCACCTTCAATACTTGTGGTGTGGTGGAAGAATTTTAGAAGATTTTTTTTTTTTTTTTTGTGATAAGATCACTTACTAAACACAGTTTATTTGGACTCACTAAGTTTCATGGACTTATAGACTTTATATATATATATATTTTTTATATATTATAACTCTTTGTGCAGCTTTTCTTATTGCCGTTGCACCGATTTCTTTCACATTAAGGTGGCATATTTTTTTGTTTATTTATTTAAACTGTTTATTGTGAATACGATTTCTTCACAGGCGCTGCTTTGTTCACTCATATTGTTGCACCACACATTTAGGTGTCATTATAGGGATCATTTGTCACATTGATATCTGAATAATGCCTGTAGCTGCAGGCATCATTCAGATATCACCGCACAAACACAGGACGTATTTTCTCGTACTGCGGTGGGCAAGTGGTTGACGGCGTGAAAAAAATGTGCATGCTCAGAAGCAAGTTATGAGAAGGGAGCACTCGTTCTGGTAAAACTAGCGTTCGTAATGGAGATAGCACATTCCTCACGCTGTAACAGACTGAAAGGCACGAAGACTGAAAAGCACGAATCGTCTCTCACCAAACTTTTACTAACACGAAATCGGCAAAAACAGCCCCAAGGGTGGCGCTATCCAAATAGAACTTCCCCTTTATAGTGCAGTCGTACGTGTTGTACGTCACCGCGCTTTGCTCGAGCATTTTTTTTTTCACGATCGTGTGTAGGCAAGGCAGGCTTAACAAGAATCCAGTTGAAAAAAACTTTGTTTTTTCGAGACCATTAAAAATGGTCGTGTGTACGCGGCATTAGGGGAGGAATAGTGTCCCATCATTGGTATCATAGGGGGGTATATTGCCCCATTATTGGTGACAGTGAGAGAAATGAGGCCCCATTGTTGGTGTCAGAGGGCAGAATTATATCTGGTATCAGTGAGAGGAGTAGTGCCCCATTATTGGTGTCAGTGGGAAAAATGATGCCCCATTGTTGTTGTCAGATGGCAGAATAGTGCTTCATACCAGTGAGAAGAATAGTGCCCCAAGGGTCAGATAAAGGCAAGCAGAGGGCCACGTTTGGCCCCCGGGCCGCAGTTCGGAGACCACCGCTGTAGATGACTGCACAATAAACCACATACAGTGAGGGGAAAAATATTTGATCTCCTGCTGATTTTGTACGTTTTCCCACTGACAAATAAAATAAACCTACCATTAAGACTGACCATTTAACAGTGAGAGACAGAATAACTACAAAAATATCCAGAAAAACACATTTAAAAAAAGTTATTAATTGATTTGCATTTTAATGAGTAAAATAAGTATTTGATCCTTTATAAATCAGCAAGATTTCTGGCTCCCATGTGTCTTCTATGAGCTGAGATTAAGAATACTCTCTCAGGCTGGGTTCACACTACTACACTACTTTCATCCTACTTTGCTCTGTGTTCAATGTTTCCCTATGAGAGCGTCTTGTAGCGTCCTACACAAGTCGGTCCGACTTTGAAAATGCTCCCTGTACTACTTTTGGTCCTACATTGATCCTACTTCAGGCCCATTGAATATCATTGAAGTCGGACCAAAGTAGTATCCTGTTCATGAAAGTAGGATGGATGTAGGACCAATGTAGGATCAATGTAGGACCAATGTAGCAGAGCAAAGTAGGATGAAAGTAGTGTAGTAGTGTGAACCCACACTCAGGCTGGGTTCACACTTGTCCTACAACGGTCCTACATTGGGAGCTCATGTAGCATGACGTGTGAAAATCAATGTTTCCCTATGAGAGCTGTCTTAGGCTGGGTTCACACTACTACACTACTTTCATCCTACTTTGCTCTGCTACATTGGTCCTACATTTATCCTACATTGGTCCTACATCCATCCTACTTTCATGAACAGGATACTACTTTGGTCCGACTTCAATGATATTCAATGGGCCTGAAGTAGGATCAATGTAGGACCAAAAGTAGTACAGGGAGCATTTTCAAAGTCGGACCGACTTGTGTAGGACGCTACAAGACGCTCTCATAGGGAAACATTGAACACAGAGCAAAGTAGGATGAAAGTAGTGTAGTAGTGTGAACCCAGCCTTAACTGGTCCGACACAAGTCGGTCCGACTTTGAAACTACTCCCTGTACTACTTTGGTCCTACTTTGATCCTACATCAGCCCATTGAATATCATTAAAGTAGGATCAAAGTAGGAGCCTTGTCCTAACCATCCGACTTTTGACATCCGACTTGTGATTACAGCAGCAGTAAAAGGAATTTATCTCACTCTGGGATTGTTTTGATTGGTCAAAGAACAAGTCAGACTATCACAAAGTCGGATCAAAGTAGTATCCTGTTCATGAAAGTAGGATGGATGTAGGACCAATGTAGGATCAATGTAGGACCAATGTAGGACCAATGTAGGATCAGTGTAGGACCAATGTAGCAGAGCAAAGTAGGATCAAAGTAGTGTAGTAGTGTGAACCCAGCCTGAGGCTGGGTTCACACTACTACACTACTTTCATCCTACTTTGCTCTGCTACATTGGTCCTACATTTATCCTACATTGGTCCTACATCCATCCTACTTTCATGAACAGGATACTACTTTGGTCCGACTTCAATGATATTCAATGGGTTGAAGTAGGATCAATGTAGGACCAAAAGTAGTACAGGGAGCATTTTCAAAGTCGGACCGACTTGTGTAGGACCAGTTAAGACAGCTCGCATAGGGAAACATTGATTTTCACACGTCATGCTACATGAGGCTCCCAATGTAGGACCGTTAGTCAGAAAAAGGGTGAACCCAGCCTAAGGCTCATTGGGAGCCTCATGTAGCATGACATGTGAAAATCAATGTTTCCCTATGAGAGCTGTCTTAACTGGTCCTACACAAGTCGGTCTGACTTTGAAAATGCTCCCTGTACTACTTTTGGTCCTACATTGATCCTACTTCAGCCCATTGAATATCATTGAAGTCGGACCAAAGTAGTATCCTGTTCATGAAAGTAGGATGGATGTAGGACCAATGTAGGATAAATGTAGGACCAATGTAGGATAAATGTAGGACCAATGTAGCAGAGCAAAGTAGGATGAAAGTAGTGTAGTAGTGTGAACCCAGCCTCAGGCTGGGTTCACACTACTACACTACTTTCATCCTACTTTGCTCTGTGTTCAATGTTTCCCTATGAGAGCGTCTTGTAGCGTCCTACACAAGTCGGTCCGACTTTGAAAATGCTCCCTGTACTACTTTTGGTCCTACATTGATCCTACTTCAGGCCCATTGAATATCATTGAAGTCGGACCAAAGTAGTATCCTGTTCATGAAAGTAGGATGGATGTAGGACCAATGTAGGATCAATGTAGGACCAATGTAGCAGAGCAAAGTAGGATGAAAGTAGTGTAGTAGTGTGAACCCAGCCTTAGGCTGGGTTCACACTACTACACTACTTTGATCCTACTTTGCTCTGCTACATTGGTCCTACACTGATCCTACATTGGTCCTACATTGGTCCTACATTGATCCTACATTGGTCCTACATCCATCCTACTTTCATGAACAGGATACTACTTTGATCCGACTTTGTGATAGTCTGACTTGTTCTTTGACCAATCAAAACAATCCCAGAGTGAGATAAATTCCTTTTACTGCTGCTGTAATCACAAGTCGGATGTCAAAAGTCGGATGGTTAGGACAAGGCTCCTACTTTGATCCTACTTTAATGATATTCAATGGGCTGATGTAGGATCAAAGTAGGACCAAAGTAGTACAGGGAGTAGTTTCAAAGTCGGACCGACTTGTGTCGGACCAGTTAAGACAGCTCTCATAGGGAAACATTGATTTTCACACGTCATGCTACATGAGCTCCCAATGTAGGACCGTTGTAGGACAAGTGTGAACCCAGCCTCAGGCTGGGTTCACACTACTACACTACTTTCATCCTACTTTGCTCTGCTACATTGGTCCTACATTTATCCTACATTGGTCCTACATCCATCCTACTTTCATGAACAGGATACTACTTTGGTCCGACTTCAATGATATTCAATGGGCCTGAAGTAGGATCAATGTAGGACCAAAAGTAGTACAGGGAGCATTTTCAAAGTCGGACAGACTTGTGTAGGACGCTACAAGACGCTCTCATAGGGAAACATTGAACACAGAGCAAAGTAGGATGAAAGTAGTGTAGTAGTGTGAACCCAGCCTTAAAGGGAGTGCTCCTAATCTCTGCTTGTTACCTGTAAAAAAAGACACCTGTCCACAGAAGCAATCAATCAATCAGATTCCAATCTCTCTACCATGGCTAAAGAGCTGTCCAAGGATGTCAGGGACACGATTGTATATCTACACAAGGCTGGAATGTGCTACAAGACCATCGCCAAGCAGCTTGGTGAGAGGGTGACAACAGTTGGTGCAATTTTTCGCAAATGGAAGAAACACAAAATAGCTGTCAATCTCCTTTGGTCTGTGGTTCCATGCAAGATCTCCCCTCGTGGAGTTCCAATAATCATGGGAACGGTCAGGAGCCCAGAACTACATGGGAGAATATTGTTGGGACCATTGTCACCAAGAAAACAATTGGAAACACTACCCCGTGAAGGACTGAAATCCTACAGCAACTGCAGGGACAGAAAGTGTCAGACAGTGTAGTTGGTGAGGTGACTAATAAATAAAAGGAGCACCAAGATCTGCTGTCATTTCACGGAGGTCAGATGTGAGGGATCGCCAAGGGCAATCTTTTCCATATGCAAAGACTGAGCTCCCTTCAGAGTTACTAATATTTTTGGAGTTGTTCCATCGTGCTTTGTTAAACCCCTTTGGGGGTTCTTTTCCATCTCTCCTACACTCGTTGGAAGCAGGGCGGCTGCCCCTTTCATTTCTGCCATCCATCAATCTAGAGTCTCCAGTCGAGGACTGTCGGGTCCCAACAGGCTAAGTTTGTGGTTCCAACTACATAGAGTCGATATATATTCATATTAATACAGGGTGATGTTATATAATCATATTATTACAGGGTGGTGTTATATAGTCATATTATTACAGGATGGTGTTATATGGTCATATTATTACAAGGTAGTGTTATATAATCATATTATTACAGGGTGCGGTTATATGGTAATATTATTACAGGGTAGTGTTATATAATCATATTATTACAGGGTGGTGTTATATGGTCATATTATTACAGGATGGTGTTATATGGTCATATTATTACAGGGTAGTGTTATATAATCATATTATTACAGGGTGCGGTTATATGGTAATATTATTACAGGGTAGTGTTATATAATCATATTATTACAGGATGGTGTTATATGGTCATATTATTACAGGATGGTGTTATATGGTCATGTAGTGTTATATAATCATATTATTACAGGGTGCGGTTATATGGTAATATTATTACAGGGTAGTGTTATATAATCATATTATTACATAGTGGTGTTATATGGTAATTGTCAGGTCACCTGTGGCCAGGTGACAAGTGCACCCCGTTGGGGTCAGGGATGCACCACAGGGTAGTAAACCCTATGGCCGACTGCTGCGATCAGAGAGGAAGCATGAGCCCAAGATTCCCCAGGGCGCGGAGTCTAAGACCCAGCTTTGTGTTCACCAGAGCTTCTGGTGGTGAGGATGGCCTTCGCCGCAGCTGGATCCAGGTCGTGACCCCTGGGGTCCCCAAGGTCACGCTCCGCAGGGAGAGAGGGGAAGCAGCAACCAGGACAAGCGATAGTGATGGGTAAGCCAAGGTCAGGGCAACAGGCAGACAAGTGTAACCAAGGGACAGGCAAAAGGTCAGGGTCACAGGCAAACAGGAGAAGTCAGGGACGAGCCAAAAACGGTAAACAGGAAGGTAATCGTAGCACACTGCAGACAGGAACTAAAGCTAACAACATGGTTGAACAGCAAAGCAGACTAGCAGTGCAGCGGTTAATATAGGATTCCTGGAATGGCTTGGGGTGGAGCCATACAGGAAAGAAGGTGATAAAAGACAGCCAGAAAGAGGGTCAGGCCTCTAATGAACACATGAGACAGGTAAGCTGCCAGACTTATTGCATATCCATGACAGTCATTTTATTACAGGGTGGTGTTATATGGTCATATTATTACAGGGTGGTGTTATATGGTCATATTATTACAGGATGGTGTTATATGGTCATATTATAACAGGGTCCTGTTATATGGTCATAATACTATTGGGTTGTGTTATATGGCCATTTCCAGATACATATTCCAATTTGTAGATTTCGTATACCTGTGTCAGGAAGTGCAATCACCAACCTTTCTGAACAACTGCTGCAGTAAAATCATCTACAGAATACATAACTGACTGCATTCACTACATAGGGTTGGCTCTGAGGAAGAGATGGCTTTAGTTAGCTCTGAGGAAGAGACGAGCCCTCAAAATGCATTAGCCTATTGGACGTCCAAGTGTCCTGTCATGCAAAATGACGTATCGCTGACTGGATGTTGCCGTTCTTGTATGATGAGCCTTTGATACACAATTTGTGAGTATAACACTTACCATTTTTATAAAATAAAAACTATGTTTTAAGGATAATGCACTAGGCCAGGGCACCCTCTGTTTGCTTTATGGTTTCAATGGACTACAGGGTGATAACTTAAATCTAATAACGAACTTGTGGACAGCAATAGGGACACCTGCTTAAAAACAGCAGCTGTAGACCAATGTTCTTTTATGGAGCCAATAGTTCAATGGTCATGACTTGATGCCTGTTAGGTGATAAGCAATGCCAGCAGGGTTTACCTGTGTTACCACCCAAGATGTGAAAGCCAGAGCAAACATTACGTCATCAGTTCCAACACGGCAAACAGCTACATCTGAACCGGGTCCTTTGGACCAAGCATAATCAGTGGGATAGGTAATGGAAATGACGGTGCTGACCTTACTTACAAAGTCATATGTGTCAGACCAGTCCGACTTTTTCAGAATTTTACATTATTGTGTCCATCCTTATTTATATTTAATAAACATAGTGGACTATGAGGATGTGTGATTGGTTGGCCCTTCTTCTCTGGTTCTAGACTTCCTGTATACGGGTCATGATGATCTGTATTCTATCTATAAAAAAACGCTGAGAAGAAAAATTTAATTAACCGTTATAAGTGGCTGGAAAGGAGTGTGAGCTATGACAGATGTGAGATTTATCACATCAAGATCACAACTAGGCCTATGTGTGTCTGTGTGTCGCTTTCAAATAGAGACGGGATCTAATCAACTGCACTCTCAGACAACTGCAGTGTTTTCTGTTCTGTGTTATCATAATGCCATTCTGTGCCATGACAAATAATACATACAATGGGAACTGCTACCTGGACAGCATCTCACCCACCTGGTGTAACAGACCCAAAATCTCTTCATAAAGAGTACCTGTCACTGCCTATTGCTGTTACAAAGGATGTTTACATTCCTTGTGACAGCAATAAAAGTAATAAAAATAGAAAATTTTAAGGAACGGTGTAAATATATAAAAAAAGCGGGTATTATATTGTGTTTATGTGCATTAAAATTAATTGAAGTGTATTCTTTCTCAAAAAATGAACATCTGCACAAATACCATGTGACAAAGTTGCAAAACCCACCGTTTTAATCTCTTTATCTTTAATCCTCTGTTAAAAAAATATATATAATGTTTGGGGGTTCTAAGTAATTTTTAGCAAATACAGATTTTTACAGGTAAACAAAAAGTGTCAGAAAAAAGCCTGGTCCTAAGCCAGCACTGCCTATGGTCAAGAGATTGAAGTGAGATTTGGTGATGTCACTGATGTGCTGCTCACTGTTCTCCTTGCTGGAGGCTCTGACATGAGGAAGCAGACCCTGCCTCTACTGAGATGGCCACCTACATACAGAGACAGTGCAGAACAAGAGACATGGTAAATCAGTAATGTGGAAAGATCAGCTGCATGATGATGAAATAGTGGTGACTAGTGCTTTGTCCTCTCCCTGGCTTTCCTGGGAACAGCTTACAGAATTCAGATCCTCATTCAACATTTTATCAATAAAGGTAAGATAACGATCACAGCATAAATAGGATACATTCTTGTCATTCAATAGATCTACTGCCTGTGCAATACATGACCATTTGCTTATCGAGCCCAGAACAGCAGAACAGCTGTTGTACTATATATGGTGCTTTACAGAGATTTTCTCTCTCCCTATTTATTGTAATTATCTTGACTAACAAATGTTCTACAAAAAACAAATATTAAAACTAGCAATCAAATAAGCATTACTAATAGCTATTTGACTGTGCAACGTTTTCACAATCTCCTATTAATATCAGTGCAGGTTCAGCCTCTCTGATTGTGCAGGATTTTAAGGACAATGAAAAGGAAACACTATTTCTGATAAACTGGGTGGGCAAACATTTTTATTACTCCATTAAGAAGGGTAAAATTAAAATAACTGTCCCGGCGGCCGCAAGCCACTTCTACTAGCGGCTTGTGCTGGAAAGAAAACTCAAGGTTGACTGTAAAGGACAACCCACAATCTAAAATGCCATCATTCTAAAGGTATACATAAACATAAAGCAGGACTTCAGGCAAAATATACAACATTCCATTTTTTGTATCTATTACAGAAACGTTAAATGCTTGTATAACGACCGGAAATTGAATATTGAATTTAATACAATCTCCCATACACATATCCTTTTGTTCTTAAGCCCCATTCACACTGCAGCGTTTTGTAGTTTGAAGCACGAAGTTCCAAAATGCTGAAGGACAAAAAAAATCAATAATTCTCTATGGAGATGGTTCACATCTCCACTACAAGTCGCCTAAAGCCAAACACCTTCAACTCAAAAGAGTTCTAGAGCTTTATTTGTAGATCAAATCGGGCAGATTGGTGTGTTTTAGAATCGTTTTGTCAAGCGTTTCTGAGCATTTGTCTGCTCAAATGCAATAATTAAATACAAATAGATACAGCCTGTTGTAGATGTGGCACAGTGGCTGCTGATTGGTTTCATATGTTCTGGACGTGTCCAGGACTGTCGACGTCCTGGAAGGATATCTTCGCCTTTTTTGCTGACAAGTTACATCTACAGGTGCCTCATATTCCGGAAGTTGGACTCTTGGGAGTGCTGAATGATCATATTCCCCGATCTCACCCCAGGACTCTGTTACGTACAGTATTTTGTTATTCTATGCTAGGAAAACCATACTGCTCCATTGGAAGGATGTGGGTCCTCTCTCGATTTGTGTTTTTCTTTAATCTTGTTCATAGTCTCCAAATTTAAATTGGTGTATAAAAGTAGGACGTGCCCTAATTTTTTTTCGAAAAGTATGGCAGCTGTGGTTGGATGTCTTATAGAACTTCTGGGGGGGTCCTCTCCTCACAACTCCCCTATTGAATTGGTGATGTTGAGGGACGGTACCTCCCAGGTGGTCATTCTTCTCCCCACGCTTGCTCTCTATGCCGTGTAAATACTTTTATATGTGCTTCAAGTATACTACTGTTATGCGGTCGCTGATGCTGCAATTTTGCATGCGTGTGTGAGTGTCTGTATGTTCGAGTGTACGAATGTCTGTGGGTTTTTTTCCCTATGTGTAGACTGCTGTTATTTCAGGTGTATGTTGCTTACTGTTATAGCCGTTTTACTTTTGTGTTATGATAGCAGCCTGTGCTGGCTTATTGTTACTTTGTAATTTTCTTTACAAAAATCTAAAATAAACACCTTTAAAAAAAAATTGAAATAAATAGTAATAATTCATAATTAAAAAAATAAAATACATAAATAAATAACAATCACAAACAAATACTAACTAAATATAAAATGAATACTAATTTAAATAAATAAATAAAATAACCCTAGTCCCAGCCCCTAACACTAATGCCGCGTACACACGATCGGACATTCCAACAACAAAACAAAATTTTTTCAATGGATATTCGCTCAAACTTGTCTTGCATACACACGGTCACTAGTGTTGCTCACGAATATTCGCATTGCGAATATTCGACTCGAATATAGCATATTCGAGAAATCGCGCTATATTTCGAATTTCGCGGTGAATATTCGCAATTCCGAATATTCGCAATTCCGAATATTCGCATTTTTTCAATTTGATTTTTAAAACAGATCACATCCTATCGACGTCTAAAAGCATTGCTGGTATGATTAGAGACCCTGGGCCGAGTAGCTAAGCTGAGGCGATCCTTTTATGTTGCCAAATTGAAAAAAAAAACATTGCGATTTTTCGCTATTGCGAATGCGAAAATGATTGCAAATTTTCGATAACTGTGGTAGGAGAACTCTGATTGTCTCTGATGCAAAAGGGGGGGGCTTTGTGTATGTTTCTGTTATGAATATTTGTATGTTTGATATTATTTTTTTTTGTAAGAAGGAAAAAATTGCGCATACCTTAAAAAAAGGGGAGAATACAGCAGCAACTCAAAAATGTTATACAACATAATTTAATACAAGACAGAAAATGGAGTCGCTCTACAAGAATAAAAAATATGTCTAGTGACAAGACATGTGGGCAAATTATAAAATAAGCAAGCGCAAATAACTTGTGAAATACACAGTGAAACAAATATATAAAGAAATATAGTCCCAATAATAGAAAAATAATCTTTCATAAAAATGTCTTTGATATGTGAAGTGAAAAAAAGTCCAAAGCATGCAGCATGAACGTGTTCAATCTTCAAGGTGTTTGATTGACAAATGGCTGTGACAGATGGATAGAGTAAAGAATCACCACCAATGCAAAACACTTTTTATTTTGTATTGTAAAATATCAAGAATATTCTGAGCCAATCAGAGTGCTCCTTCTGCATTTGCCGAATATTCGCAATTATTTTGTATTGTAAAATATCAAGAATATTCTGAGCCAATCAGAGTGCTCCTTCCGCATTTGCCGAATATTCGCAATTATTTTGTATTGTAAAATATCACGAATATTCTGAGCCAATCAGAGTGCTCCTACAGCATTTGTCGAAATTGCGCAGTAAATATCGCATTCGCATGTTGCGATATTTCGATAAAATATCACGAATATTCTGAGCCAATCAGAGCGCTCCTCCAGCATTTCTCGAAATTGCGCAATAAATATCGCATTCGCATGTTGCGATATTTCGATAAAATATCACGAATATTCTGAGCCAATCAGAGTGCTCCTACCGCAGTTATTAAAAAAATCGCAATTATTTTCGCATTCGCAATAGCGAAAAATCGCAATCATTTAATTTCGATAAAATATCACGAATATTCGAATTTAGCGAATATATCTCGAATATTCGAATATATATTCGAGATATATCGCGAAATCGAATATGGCATATTCTGCTCAACACTAACGGTCACACAAATGTTGTCGGAAATTCCAAACGTCAAGAACGTGGTGACGTACAACACTAAGACGACCTGAGAAAAATGAAGTTAAATCATTTTTGAGAATGCGTAAAATTGATTCTGAGCATGCGTAGAATTTTTTTGCGTTGAATTGTGTACACACGGTCCAATTTTCCGACAACTTTTTGTGTCGGAAAATTTGAGAACCAGCTCTCAAATTGTTGTTGTCGGAAAATTGGAAATTCCGACAGCAAATGTCCAATGGAGTACATACACACGGTCGGATTTTCCGACAAAAAGGTCACATTGGAATTTCCTAATCTGAATAATAACCCCTAACTCTAATATTAACCCTAATGCCGTGTACACACGATCGGTTTGTCTGATGAGAACGGTCTGATGGACCGTTTTCATCAGACCAAACCGATCGTGTGTGGGCCCCATCGGTTATTTATCCATAGGTTAAAAAAATAGGAACTTGTTTTAAAATTATTTGATGGATAAAAAACCTATAGAAAAAAACGATCGTCTTTCGGCACGTCCATCGGTTAAAAATCCACGCATGCTCAGAATCAAGTCGACGCATGATTGGAAGCATTGAACTTCATTTTTTTCAGCACGTTGTTGTGTTTTACGTCACCGCGTTCTGACACGATCAGTTTTTTAACTGATGGTGTGTAGGCACGATTGACCATCAGTCAGCTTCATCGGATAACTGATGGAAAAATCCATCAGACCGTTTTCATCAGATTGACCGATCGTGTGTACAGGGCATTACCCCTAACTTAAAAAAAAAAAGTAAATAAATACTAATAAATAAATTAAATCCATACTGTTTAACTCCTAACAAAAGTTAAACATATTACAAATAAATAATAATAATAAAAAGCTGAAACACATAGCAACAAATTATGAGACAGGATATTTTTCTCTATTAGTTAATAAAAAAAATGGCAAAAAAGCTCGAGAATGCTGTACAAAGTAAAAGTGCTTGAAAAAATGGCCAAAAAACTCCCAAAAACTTGATGAGAAAAAAAAAGGGCCACAACAAATGCTTGGTTCCAATCGCTGTTGTTACTTACATGTCTTTAATGTAATGAGCTTTATGTCTTTTCCAGTCTTTTTACTGTAAATTATGTTCTTTTTCTGCCATGTCTACTTTTGTGCAACTCTAGTGCTGTCATGTAGTTATTACAAAATTTCACTGTTGCCACACATTTGCTGTTGTCCGTTTCTCACCGGAATACACATATTGTAAAATTCCAATGTTGCCATGTATTTATTGTGTCTCCATTTATTGTACAAAATTACAGAAAAAACTGTAAAGAGCAAAAAACTTGAGAGATATGGCCAAAGCTTTTTTGACCATACTTCTGTGGGTCACAGGAATGCACTTAGTTCTGCACTCTTGTGACCCAGATTCAGCCAATAGCGGGCTACAGCCTCTGCAGGGATCATGACAATAATATTGGGATCAGCCCAGATGCTTGACTGGCAGCTGGCTCAGCCTCTCAGTGCTGCACCAAGAGCCTCAGCAAGCCGCTCCAGCCCTTTTCCCACACCGGAGTTCCAGTGAGGGGCAGAGCAGTGGTGGCTAACAGTCACAACTCTGTGCTGAGGGCAGACCCCAGAATTGAGCGATCAGCAGTCTTTGACTGCTTAGTTCTCGATAAAAAACCAGCAGGGGACAGCTGTAGCATCATATCGATGCTGCAACCACCTAGTTGAGTATGTATGTTTATTTTTTTTCAATTTCCACACTTAAAGAAATCTAGCTTGCCTTTACCCAAACAAATAGAGCATCCCTATTTTTTCTAACTGAATTAAAATGTTTTTACCACTTTAGGAGAAGGTCTTGGTGTCAACAAGATCAGAATTTTTGCTCTGAACCATGACATATGATCCTAAAGCTGGGTCTTCCATGAATCTCGGACTTCCATCAGACATTTCTGTAGAATTTTGTCCGAAGGGGCCTTGGCCGTGAACTTGGTATGCATACACACAGCAGAACATTTTTAGCCAACATTCACCAAATCACATGTTTTTTCAGCTCTTTACCGCCACCCTTTGGGCAACTTCTGCTATTGTTGTCTGATGTTTAGCATTGGTTCTGAGCATGCGTGTTTGTACTTTGGATTTTAGTCCAATGGACTTATGTACACACGATCGTATGATCCGACGTAACACATTTGTTGTCGGAAAGTTTGAGAGCACGCAGAGCGAACATTTGTCTGTGGAAATTCCGACAACAATTGTCCGATGGAGCATACAGACGGTCGGATTGTCCGATAAACCACGTCCGTCAGACCATTGTTGTCGGAAAGTCAGATTGTGTGTATGGGCCTTTACAGATGTTGCTACTAAAGTGTGTTTGATTGGTGGTGTAATAAATAATAAAAACCTCTTAGAGACGGTTCACACAGGGGAAGCACGACTCTGGCTGTGTTTTTGCGAGGCGACCTGAAAACGACCTGAGCGTGCACTACAGCGCGACATGGGGGCGACTTACAAGGTGACTTCTAGTCGCCTCCAGGACAGGAGGCTTTCCAGTGGCCAATCGAACAAGAATCAGCTCTGGGGGAGGGAGGGGTTTGCCTGAGAAATGTATGTTCACTTCCTGTATTGTTGCTTCTGTTAAGGCAGTGATCCGACTTCTGAGGCGACCTCCATTGAAATCAATGGGTACAAGTCACCTAGAAGTCGGATTGAATTAGTACAGGAAACTTTTCTGAAGTCGGAGCGACTTCAGTAGTGTACATTAACTTCAATTGCCTTTCTCAACAGCGCGACTTGGGACGACTTTAAGTCGGATCCCAAGTCGCCCCTGTGTGAACCGGCTCTTACCAGCCTTGTTTTTAATACAGTTTTGGGTAATAATAAAATTGATTGTTTTATAATGGACAAGAAGTTGAATATTTATTTCCTTTGGTGCCCTGTAACCATTCCCTAGCATGTTTTCCACCTGGTTCCTGGTTTGAGGAGCCTCAGTAGTGAAAAAACATTGTCCAGCTTAGAAAAGTAGAGCTTATTTACATGACATACCTGTAGCCAATCTCTGCTCCCCCCCCCCCCCAAGCAAGGGACAGTGCATTGTGCATGTGCCAGTTTGTGAACGAGGGGCAGCATTTGTTATTGTTATGCTGGGGGCACACTAAGTGATCGTGTCCCAGCCTCTAGACCAGGGCAGGGCAGGGCAGATCAGTCAGGATGGTGGCTTTTTTGCCCAGGTTTGGGGAAGCAGAGATTGGGCTACAGGTAGGTCATGTAGTCTGGATGAAGTCTTTGCGGACTAAACGTTTAGGGTTAATACACCGGGTCAAGCCACCCTACACTGTGCTCTTTAAGGCCTCGTACACACGATAGGTTAACCAGAGGACAACGGTCTGATGGACTGTTTTCATCAGTCCAAACCGATCGTGTGTAGGCCCCATAGGTTATTTAACCTAGGGTTAAAAAAAAAAAGACAACTTGCTTTAAAATTTAACCTATGGATTGGTAACCGATAGGTAAAAACCGATCGTTAGTAACGAACAACCATCGGTTAAAAATCCACGCATGCTCAGAACCAAGTCGACGCATGCTTGGAAGCATTGAACTTCGTTTTTTTTCAGCACGTCGTTGTGTTTTACGCCACCGCGTTCTGACACGATCGTTTTTTTTAACTGATGGTGTGTAGGCGCGACGGACCATCAGTCAGCTTCATAGGTTAACCTATGACAATGGTCCTTCAGACCGTTGTCCTCTGGTTAACCTATTGTGTGTACGAGGCCTTACTGTTCAATTGAACTTGTTTTTACTTAATTTTAAATATTCATTTGTTTGCATATTTTTTACTTTAAAATAAATTCCATCATTGGATTTACGCTATGTGGAGGCCCTCTTCTCTCATTTATATACCTTGATTTATTATCAACACTTGGAGGTGATACATCTCAGGAGAACTGGATCATTCAGTGCTCAGAACACCATCCATTTCCGGAATCACCAGCCCTCTGTATCCATTACCTGCTTGCAGAGGAAGGGATTAAAGGATTTGTTGCGAGAGCCTGATTCCTTGTGATTGGATACATGCCTGGCAGATCCAGCGCCATAAGCTGAGTTGGGTCCATCACTTCAGGTAAGAGTACCCTTTTTTCTCCCCCATCTCTGGAAGGTGAAGGCACTCCCGGGTGTTGTTATTCAACCATCTACTGTGCATTTTAGTCATCTGAGAGATGTTCGGAAACCTGCAGTAGCAGCGTTTTATTTCCCTTCATACGGCACTTGTGACCTTTGATGCCTTGTTCTATGGACTACCATGTTTTCAGTTTTTACTAACACTGATATTGGTATTGTGTCTATGGACTAATACGTTTCTAGTTTTACCAGACCAAGCGCTTCCGTCTTGTACTTGATTCAGAGCATGCGTGGAACTTTGTGCGTCGAAATTGTCTACACATGATCGGAATTTACGAAAATGGATTTTGTTGTCAGAAAATTTGAGAACCAGCTCTCAAATTTTTGTTGTCAGAAATTCAGACAGCAAATGTCTGATGGAGCCTACACACGGTCGGAATTTCCGACAACAAGCTCCCAATCGAACATTTGTTGTCGGAAATTCTGAGCGTGTGTACGCGGCATAAGACTATATGTAGATAGGTAGCAACCTCAAAAATTTAACAAAGGTACCAAGAATTAGAGACAATCCTGAGTGGATCATGTAGACGCCAACCCAGGTTCAGAAAAGGGTACCTTAGGCTGGGTTCACATATATGCGAACTAGATGTGATTTTTAACAGCATCCCATTCGCATAACATGTGAATGTGAACGGCTTTCAATGCAGCCGGTTCACACATGTCCGGGGTGGCTGCGTTACGATCTGAAAACGTGCCCTGTGCATTTTTGGGTCTGGTTCAGGTGAAAATGCAGGTAAAAATTTGCACTTAAATCGCACCTGAACTGCTGAACAGAAATGCACTGGACTCCGGACTGCAAACCGCAGGGCGGACATGTGTGAGCCTGCTCCATTCAAAAGCCCCTCACATTCACATGTTGTGTGCGAATTGGATGTGGTTAAAAACACATACAATTTTCAAATATGTGAACCCAGCCTTAGGCATATACACAGAGGAGAAGACTGGTGCAGGACGACAATGTTTGTTACACTACCTTGACTGCCCCTTGGCTGTACAGAATTGTATTTTATTTTTTTTAAGTGAAAAAAGTGATGAATGACAGTGCAGCACATATTAAAAACAATTACACCATTACAAGAAGGGAAGGAAAATATAGAAAATAACATGAATAATCAAACAATAGTCACAAGGTAGCAGCATAAAAAAACAGTTAGGCCCAGATCCACAAAGAAATTACGCCGGCGTATCTATTGATACGCCGCGTAATTTCTAAGATGCCCCGTCGCATCTTTGTTTTGTATCCACAAAACAAGATGCGACTGAATGTGGGCTCGATCCGACTGGCGTACGTCTTAGTATGCCGTCGGATCTTAGGTGCATATTTACGCTGGCCGCTAGGTGGCGCTTCCATCGTTTTCCGCGTTGAGTATGCAAATTAGCTAGATACGCCAATCCACAAACGTATGTCCGCCCGGCGTTTTTTTTTTACGTCGTTTATGTAAGGCTTTTTTCGGCGTAACGTTACCCCTGCTCTATGAGGCGTACGCAATGTTAAGTATGGATGTCGGGCCAGCGTAAAATTTTCCGTTGTGTACTTCGTTTGCGTAAAACGTTCGCGAATAGGGCTTTGCGTAGAATTACGTTCACGTCGAAAGCATTGGCTTGGTGCGGGTTAATTTCGAGCATGCGCACTGGGATACCCCCACGGACGGCGCATGCGCCGTTCAAAAAAAATGTTGATTATGTGGGGTCAATAGGAATTACCATAAAACACGCCCCCATCTCATCCATTTGAATTGCGCGTCATTACGCCGACACAGTTACACTACGCCGCCGTAACTTACGGCGCAAATTCTTTGAGGATACGGAAAATACGCTGTAAGTTACGGCGGCGTAGTGTATCTGAGATACGCTACGCCGGACGTATAGATGCGCCAAGGTACGTGGATCTTGCCCTTAAAGTGTTACTAAACCCAGGACCATACATTCACTATATCTGGTCTCCCACAGTACACAGAACATGGAAATGCAATTATTTTAGTAAATATAAACTGCTAAATACCCTTTCTCATCAGCAGTATATAGCAGTCTTGTATCAGTGTCTGGTTAAAGCTTCAGCTGCTCACAGTTAAAATGATTGCAGCCAATTAGTAACTTTTAATAAAAATGTATTGTTAAAAAAATATATATATATTGCAGCCCAACTCGCAGCTTGTTTGCCAAGTACAGAATCACAGTATATATAAAATAATATGCAAAGTGATTGGAGGGAAGCTTGAATGGCAAAGATGTTTTTATTACAAATTACGTGAGCAGACTGCAGTTCCTCTTTAACTAGAGAACAGTACAGGCTTTATACACAAATACAACTGCATATACTGCCAAGGCAGCACAGTCAGGATTTTACTGCTATCTGGGGCTCCCTTAGGCCCCATACACACGAGAGAATTTATCCGCGGATACGGTCCAGCGGACCGTTTCCACGGATAAATCCTCTCAAAGATTTCCGCAGATTTCTATGCGATGGAGTGTACTCACCATCGCATTGAAATCCGCGCGGAAATCCTCTGGTGATGACGTGTCGCGCCGTCGCCGCGATTATGACGCGGCGACGGGCGCGACGCTGTCATATAAGGAATTCCACGCATGCGTCAAATCATTACGACGCGTGCGGGGAATCCCTTTGGACGGATGGATCCGGTAAGTCTGTACAGACGAGCGGATCCATCCGTTGGAATGGATTCCAGCAGATGGATTTGTTGAGCATGTCAGCAAATATTCATCTGCTGGAAATCCATCCCAGGGGAGATTTATCCGCGGATAAAGATCCGCTGGCGTGTACACACCATAGGATCTATCCGCTGAAACCCATTTGCTGGGATTTATCTGCGGATGGATTCTATGGTGTGTATGGGGCCTTAGAGAGATGTACCTTCACTTCCTGTCCTGACATTTTACCAGACAGGAAGTGGCAGAAAATCTGCAATGGCAACACAGCCAGAACTAGAAATAGATTTTTTTTTTTTTCAACAGAGTAGTGAAAGGCTAGGACCCCTGTCAGATTTTTACTTGTTTCTGTTCACTTTTATAAAGCATATCTGAAAAAAGTATCTTACAAATTATAATTTCACGAATATAATTTCAGGCTTATGAATAATTTCTGCATGAAAACAGTGATGATGAAAACTCATATTCATGAAACAAAGCTCATCATTCTAATTATATCATATTCCTCCTGGTGTCTGAACAGGCACCACTGCTTAGCTATGGATCTTCTCATTAAACAAACACATCAAGGTATTTTTGTTGAAGATTATGAATTGATTTCCAATCAAATAAATAATGGTAGCCATATGTCTTCCATGAGAATGACCTTAATACACCTCATAAAAAGGTATATTTACCTGTAGTTTAATGTCCACTATGAAGACACAGTGCTTATCATTTCAGCCATAAGGAGAAAGGTATAATGTATTTGTATTATAGAAAGGACCACAGCAGCACAGTAACATCAGCATTAGCCAAACGGAATTCACAAATAAAGAAAACATTTAATCTACCCCAAGCAAATACAATTATGAATTTAAAGCTATTTTGATGTATTTTGTTATAATGACGCTGACTGGGAAACTGAACTGCAGTCCCAACTACAAAATAAAGGTGGTAGCTTTTATACCAAGTTTTTTAAATATTTATTCCTTCCTCAGTTTTTTTAATGGTACTTTAATTTAATCTAAATAATGAAACTGAATCGTCTTACAAATACATGATTTCCAGTAGCCATACAGTGACATTAAAGTAGAATAGGCAAACTTTTTTTTAATTTTAGAGAAAGGGAGGGTTATAATCCATGCCAGTTTTTTTTTTTTGTGCCATCTGTATCTTATTTGGGAGATTTCTTTTCACTTCCTGTCCCATAGCCAAACAGGAAATCAAGGAAAATGTTTGTAAATTAGGGGAAACCCTTGGTGCCCATCAGGTCACCAGAACTAGTGTCCCCATTGGCTGAGCAAAACCCAAAATGTGGGATTTTCTTTTACTTGCTATGATAATGGTAGGCAGGACAAAAAAAGGGCACAAAAAGCAATAAAAACAGGTGTTCTAATCCCTCTCCACTCTATCCAAGAAAAAAAAAATTGTCTTTAGTTATACTTTACCACTTGCCGACCAGCCACCACAGATATACTGTGACAGGGTTTTTTTTTGTGCACAAATCGCCCTACCGGTACGGCAGTTCGTTTAATAGCTATAACAGGCCCGCGGCACCGGAGCCACATGCGATCGCTCCACAGAGAGCCTGAAAAGGGATCGGCCAGTGTAAACAAAGCAGATACCTGTTATGTCAGGGTAGTACAGTGAGATTGGCTGTTCCTAGTGATCAGGAACAGCAATCTCTCTTTACTCGTAGTCAGTACACTCCCCCCACAGTTAGAAACACCTTCCTAGGACACACTTAACCCCTTTGATCGCCGCCTAGTATTAACCCTTTACCTGTAGACAATCAAGGAAGCTGAATGGCCGCACTCCGCATATCCACTTTTATTTTGTCAAAAAACAGTATTTAAAGCGCTGCTATTCTTAGCAGCGCTTTACCGCCAATTTCGCGCCGCTATAGAGGGGCGGTTTTACCCCCTGCTAGTGGCCGAGAAAGGGTTAAAAACCACAGTGTCCCATTGATTTCAATGGGCGGGAGCGGCGGAGGAGCGGTATACACACCGCTCCTTCACTGCTCCAAAGATGTGACTAGCAGGACTTTTTTTTACCGTCCTGCTAGCGCACCGCTCCAGTGTGAAAGCCCTGACACAGTAGTGGCTGCTTAGGGTCAGTTTGCAGGCGCTATTTTTAGCGCAATAGCGCCTGCAAAATGACCCAGTGTGAAAGGGGTCTTCGTTCTTTCCATAGATTTTCTATTGGATTCAGGTTAGGTGATTGACTGGGCCATTCTAACAGCCCCACACCATGATGTTCCCACATGCAAACTTCAATGTTGGTATGGGGGGTGTTTTTGTGGTGATGTGCCATTTGACCTCCAAACATGGTATGTATTATGGCATCCAAAGAGTTCAATTTTGGTCCCCCTCTGATCAGACTATATTCTCCCAGCATTTCACAGGCTTGTCTAAATGGTGTGCAGCAAACTTTAAACAAGCTTCCACATGCTTTTCCTTTAGCATTGGGGTCTTGCGTGGTGAGCCTGGATACAGGCCATGGTGGTTGAGTGCATGCTTGTTTTCTTTGAAACAATTGTACCTGCTTATTCTGGGTCTTTTTGAAGCTCTCCACAAGAGGCCCTTGGCTCTTGGACAGCTATTCTGATAATTCTTTTCACTCCTCTATCAGAAATGATGTGAGGATTACCTTGTCGTGGCAGGTTTATGGTGAAATGATTTCTTTCCACTTTTGGATTATGGCCTCAACAGTGCTCACTGGAACATTCTGAAATTTAGAAATCCTTCTGTAAACAATGCCATCAGCATTTTTTGCAACAATAAGGTTGCAAGGGTCTCGAGAGAGCTCTTTGCTTTAACCCATCATGAGATGTTTCTTGTGTGACACCTTGGTAATGAGACACCTTTTTATAGGCCATCAGCTGAGACTGAACCAGCTAATATTATTTGCACTGACAAGGGGCAGGGTTGTGTTATAATTACTGACAGATTTCAGCTGGTGTCTTGGCTTTCCATGCCTTCCTGCACCTCCCTTTCTTCATGTGTTAATACATTTTCCCTGTGTCATTCCATATTATTACACATAACTTAATTTCTGAACTTATTTGTTTTGATATTTATATATATATATATATTCTACAAGTTTTATTAAGTTTCATACTAGATCATACTGAAGCATTTCTAGCAATCTCCTCCAATCATTGCTGGTACTGATGCTGCCTGTCAGAGTTTGGCACCAGTCAATTCACAAAACTTCCCTGGTTTTAGTGCTCCTGGTAGTTATCCAAAGGTTATACAGGTACCTACAGGTGCCCACTTTCATAAACTGCTGACATAGTATACAACCAATCTTATGTACTTTAAAAGCTATCACAAAACTGCGCAATTCAAAATGACAATATAATGAAACAAATTAAAAAATAGGATATCTTTATTGAAAACTGTATGCCAAAACCATTAGTAGATGCAGAGATATAGGCAACTGAAGTTCTAGGCAAATCAACTTCACCCTGCCTCTTCTCCCCACCCAAGATTTCCTATTGGTTGTTTAACCTGATAGTCATTCTTACTGACCAAACGAAAGGTTGGGGAGCTTGGCGTGGCAGGGTCAAGCCTGAGTTTTTCAGTTGAAATTTTCATATAGCATAAAAAACAACAGGAATAGTATGGCCCTTGATGTAAGTAATAGACACAGCTGAATACTCTAATACATATTTTAACTAAATTATAAGTTTTGGTTGGATTTAAAGTGATATTAAAGTTTTTTTTTTTTTTTTTATTATTGAATAATGTCATACTTACCTGCTCTTTGCAAAGATTTTGCACAGAGCAGCCCTAATCCTATTTTTCTCGGGTCCCCCTACCGCCTCTCCTGGCTCTTGCCCCTTGCCCCCAATAGCAAGCCCCTTGCTATATGGGTACTGGTACGTGCCTTGCTCTCGAGAACCGCTTTAAGCGTCCATAAGAAACATAAAAGCTGTGCCTTGGCCCTGCCCCCGCTCTCTCCTCATTGGCTTACTATCTGTGATTGACAGCAGTGGGAACCAATAGCTCCCGCTGCTGTCTCAGCCAATAAGGAGAGAGAAAGCCAGGACAGCCAAGGCTCCCGCTGGATTGAGAGGGCTCTCAGGTTAGATTTAGGCAGGGCTGTGGGGGAGCAGCACACAGAAGGATGTTTACCTTTATGCATAGAAGCCTTTATTACCACTTTAAGGTGGTTCTAAAATGGTTGGAAATCCCAATGAGAACGTTGGACAGTGAGACATCTGCCCATCTTTCAGTAAGTTGGATGCTACCAGAGCCAACCCCAGTCTTATTACAGATTTAGCCCATGAGTGATAATAGCATGTGTGATAAAATCTTTATTTCCTTTTCTCTGCAGAAAAGGGAACTGGCTATTGGTCACATATAATATACTGGAAAATCTGTTCATGTGAATCTCTACATAGTCTGCCAAAAGTAAAACACATATTGGCATTGCTTTTATTTTACACATATGGCCTTCAAACCTTCCTCTGCTTTTTTATATTGATCTTTAAACTTTTTTATTTTATATTATGAACTTAAAGTTGGACAAATGTTTTTTGTTTTCTTGTTGCACTTGTGCAAAATCCACTTCAGTGAGCAAAAGGCGTACATTCATCTTCTGAATCCTGTTCCTACTGATGAGGCAATACAGCTAATTACATTAGAGCCTGATGCAGGCCCCATAATGACCAGGGGCAGTCGTTGCAATGTGAATCACGGCCTTCCCATCAAATGTTAATATGCACAAACTGCTCACAACCGCTTCCTATGTTTTTGTTCAGCTAATATTGATGTGCACCAAGGCCAGCCAGCGAGAGAAATAGTGGGATTCTCAGAAATCCATTCTTTAGCATCATCTATTGCTTTTGCCATGAACAAACACAGAACCCAATAACAAGATTCAGCAGTCTGTCTGGACCTTGACTAGGTTAAATGAACTCAAGTGGCAGAAAAAAACATAGGACCATAGCAACCGAATTGTGTTAAAATGGAAAATGCAAGCTTGATTTATTGCAATTAATGGCATATCCATTTTTCTTGTACTGTGTGACTCTTAGGGCTGATCTATGAAAAGAGCAGCAAAACAAATCGGGGGGAAAAATCTGAGTTATTTCCTGTAGCAACCAGTCTGGATTCACCTGAAATCGTCTAGGAAAACAGAACAAGGGAACTGGTTCCTATAGGATACAGGTTCACTGCTGACTTATTTTTCTCCAAATAAATCACCTTAACAAGTATCAAGTACACATATACAGTCACACATGTGTACCTCTAAATGTTTCTCTATATGTATATATATATATATATATATATATATATATATCCCTACAGTGTAAAACAAAAAATTTGACATCATTTGATTAATACATTTACATTAAAATGTAAATGTATTTAATGTAATTAATTACATTACTTAATACATTTACATTAAAAACATAAATGTAGTTAATTTAATACATTTAAATTAGAATGTATTTAATGTAATTAATTACATTACTAATACATTTACATTAAAAACATAAATGTAGTTAATTTATTTAAATTAGAATGTATTTAATGTAATTAATTACATTACTTAATACATTTACATTAAAAACATAAATGTAGTTAATTTAATGAATACATTTCAAGTGCTGAATATTTAAATGTATACTTCTACTGATTAAAAAAAATATATAACAATTTTAAAATTCATATCTAAAAACAAAAAAAAACTGCTGAAACCTGTAAAAGAGAGGTTATTGGCACATTGACACAAGAAGCATACAATCTTGCAATAAGGACTTTTACCGTTTCCTTTGCTGATTAATATCGATGGGCTTGTTGATAGCATAAGGTGATCCATGGATGTAGGCACTTCGGAACCTGGCCACCTTTTCCAGTGTTAGGTATTCACAGCTCGACGGTAAGCTCATTTTGTGTCAGGATGAGGGATTTAGAAGTATGGCAGAAACATTTTGGTGAATAAAGGACAGAAATGTTTTGTACAAAGCTGCCACTGTCTCAGATGCTCTGGAAAGCTCCTTTCATTGAAAAGCATTATTGAGCTGCGAGCGCTGGCTGCCTCCTCTCTCTCTAGATACAGTCACTCTTTTCCTCTGCTCCTTTCCATCCCAGCCATGCCCTAACCAATTACTTGTAGCAAAGACTGAGTAGAAGGTACCTGGGTTAACAAACGCACAGGTCTCTCTCTCTCATGCAGTTCTTTTGCCTACATGCACTGATGACAGCTTGATCAATTTTCTGTTTAATCTCTAGAAGCCACAACCGAAAAGGAAAAAAAAAATCACTGATGGGAACAGGGACTGGAGATACATCCTTTTATGCAACACTCTGAGAAGAGAACCTCATCTCTTCATCCATTCATTGTGTATGCATTATTACTCCTGAAAGCACCAGAGTACCACACTGCTCGCTTATTTCATTAATTTGCTGGTAATGTAGAGTAAAAACACTTGTAACATGTTCATGGAAGCAAATCAGATTTTTATCATTTGAAACAAAAAGTTAATGAAATGATCTTATTTAATTTACCAATTTATTTGATAAAACAAAAAGCAACGCACAAAGGGAAGTAACCCACGGAAGAATTAATGTAGTACCCATTTTTTTTTATTAAGATATTATTTTAATTTAAACCTCAGTACATGCTTATTTTTAACTACAAAAAAAGGATAATTTTTTCATGTACCTTGTAATTTCACACTGGCTTGGAATATTGTGACAAAGTGTAAAAAAGCTGTGATGACTATTTGTGCTGCCTCTTCCAACAATAGGCACAGGTCTACTTTGATTAATGGCCCGTACACACGGTCGGAATTTCTGACAACAAATGTTTGATGTGAGCTTGTTGTCGGAAAATCCGACCATGTGTTTGCTCCATCGGACATTTGCTGTCGGAAATTCTGATGGAAACAAATGTTTGAGAGCTGGTTCTTGTCGGAAATTCCGGTCGCCTGTAGCCAATTCCGACGCACAATCAATTTGATGCATGCTCGGAATCATTGAACTTCAATTTTCTCGGCTCGTTGTAGTGTTGTACGTGACGGCGTTCTTGTTTGGAATTTCCGACAACATTTGTGTGACCATGTGTATGCAAGACAAGTTTGAGCGAACATCCGTCGGAAAAAAATTCACGGTTTTGATGTCAGAATGCCCAATCGTGTGTACACGGCATAAGGCACCGTTCACACCTAGGTGTTTTGGGGAGTTTTTATGCTCTAAGGCCTTGTACAGACGAGCAAACATGTACGATGAAACCGGTCCGCCGGACCGTTTTCACCGTACATGTCTGCCCGGGGATTTCTGTATGATGGCTGTACTCACCATCATACAGAAATCCGCGCGTAAACAATACGCGGGGTGTGGCCGCGCCGTCGCCGCGACGATGACGCGGTGACGTGGGCGGCCCTGCCAGTTCAATGCTTCCACGCATGCATCAAAGTCATTCGACGCATGCGAGGGATGGCGGGCGCTCGGACATGTACGGTAGGTCTGTACAGACGACCGAACATGTCCGAGCGGACAGGATTCCAGCGGGCTGTTTCTAAACAAGTTTGGAAATATTTGCCCGCTGGAAAAAGGCCCGGCGGGCAAATGTACGCTGGAATCCTGTCCGCTCGGACCTACACACGACCGAACATGTCTGCTGAAACTGGTCCGCGGACCAGTTTCAGCAGACATGTTCGGTCGTGTGTACGGGGCCTAAGCCTCAGCTCCAAAAATGCCTAACAAGACAAATCCTATTCATTTCAATGGCCCCTGTTCGCCTAAAGCAAAATACATGAGCTTCTTTTTTGGCCGTATACAGGTATCACTTGATCCTTCCCAGCTCTCTAGGGTGCTAGAGAGCTGGGAAGGATGAAGTGTAAGCTCCTCAGCTCTTGATGGAGGACTGGTTAACAGGTATACTTTGTTCTCACTCACTTGGGATCTGACTATACAAGCCTCAGTGGAGAGGTCGGTCTCATGAAATCATCACATCTTATACGGTGCCAAGGGGTGATCTTGTTGGGAGACCATCTGGACCTGAAAAAAAGCCTTGGCTAGGCTAAAGCCACAAGTGCTAATGATCCCTTGTAATGAAAGATCAATAGGAGCTGGTAGGCGAGCCTTTCAGCTGTTGGTGGACGCACTGATATTTAACTACGGTGGTGGATGGTGGCGATTGACATTAGGATTTATTTTCACATCACTTGTGGACTGTTCTAATCATCTAATTTTTACATTTGTATATACAAGATTGAATAGAACGACCTTAATCTATTTTAAGTCCACCTGTGTGTAATTTAATCTCATTATAAATCGAGCTGTTCTGTAAAGCCCTTAGAGGTTTGTTAGAGGACCTTAGTGAACAAACAGCATCATGAAGGCCAAGGAACACACCAGACAGGTCAGGAATAAAAGTTGTGGAGAAGTTTAAAGCAGGGTTAGGTTAATAAAAAAAATTCCCAAGCTTTGAGCATCTCACAGAGCACTGTTCAATCCATCATCCAAAAATGGAAAGAGTATGGCACAACTGCAAACATACCAAGACATGGCCGTCCACCTAAACTGACAGGCCAGGCAAGGAGAGCATTAATCAGAGAAGCAGCCAAGAGACCCATGGTAACTCTGGAGGAGCTGCATAGATCCACAGCTCAGGTGGGAGAATCTGTCCACAAGACAACTATTAGTCGTGCATTCTACAAATCTGGCCTTTATGGAAGAGTGGAAAGAAGAAAGCCATTGTTGAAAGAAAGTCATAAGAAGTCCCATTTGCAGTTTGCATTAAGCCATGTGGGGGAACACAGCAAACATGTGGAAGAAGGTGCTCTGGTCAGATGAGACCAAAATGTATCTTGTTGGCCTGAAAGCAAAATGCTATGTGTGTCGGAAAACTAACACTGCACATCATTCTGAAAACACCATCTCCACCGTGAAACATGGTGGTGGCAGCATCATGTTGTGAGGATGCCTTTCTTCAGTAGGGGCAGAGATGCTGGTCAGAGTTGTTGGGAAGATGGATGGAGCCAAATACAGGGCAATCTTACAAAAAAATGAGTCTGCAAAAGACTTGAGACTGGGGGCAGAGGTTCACCTTCCAGCAGGACAATGACCCTAAATTTACAGCCAGAGCTAAATGGAATAGTGTAGATCAAAGTGCATTCATATGTTAGAATAGTCCAGACCTAAATCCAATTGAGAATCTGTGGCAAGACTTTATACTTGCTGTTCACAGACGCTCTTCATCCAATCTGACAGAGCTTGAGCTATTATGCAAAGAATGGGCAAAAATGTCACTCTCTAGATGTGCAAAGCTGGTAGAGACATCCCCAAACAGACGTGCAGCTGTAATTGCAGCAAAAGGTGGTTCTACAAATTATTGACTCAGGGGGGCTAAATACAAATGCACGCCACACTTTTCAGATATCTATTTGTAACAAAAAAATTGAAAAACATTCATCTTCAACTTCACAATTATGTGCCACTTTGTGTTGGTCTATCACATAAAATCCCAAAGGGTATGAATACTTTTTTCAAGGCACTGTAACAATCAAATAAGTGCTTACGAGTAAAATATCCTTCAATACACAGCTAAGTCAATCATAATACGGAAACTTTTTTTTTTATAGTAAGAGCTGTGAAAATGTGGAATAGACTCCCTCAAGAGCTGGTTGTGGCTAGCTCAGTAGCTTGCTTAAAAAAAAAAAAAAAAGATCTGGATTATTTCCTAAATGTGCATTACATAACATTTATAGGTAAAGTTGATCCAGAGAATATCCGATTGCCTCTCAGGTGATCAGGAAGGATTTTTTTTCCCCAGCTGGAGCACATTGGATCATGCTTTGCTGGGGTTTTTGCTATTCTCTGGATCATCTGTGGGTATAGGATTGTTTATATGGGGTTGTATTATTATTGTTTCCCTTTATTGGTTAAACTAGATGGACTTGTGTCTTTTTTCAAACTAATTATCTATGTAACTATGTATAATGCCCTTGAGGGTCAGATATAGTGTGAGGTGTCATTCACAGCAGTAACCCCATCTGGGGTAAAGGAAGCCATGGAGGGCTTATAGCAAAATTTCATGAATGTTAAACTCTGTAATCAAGTTCAAATACAGAACCCAATCCCCACCTACAGTAGGGAAGGAGAGTAGAAAGTTCCTGAGATAGGGAACTCAGGATACCACAGAGAGATAAATCCATGGCCTTTCTGGGAAACCAAAAGTGATATAAGCACCATGTTACACAATGTATAACTGATGAAAGGAAATAAAATTACTGTACAAACGAGTACAAAGGTTTCAAAGAAGGGAGTAAAAAAAAAAAAGAGTATAGCAGGAAATTGGGGGAAGGGGAAAGAGGTAGGTAGGGGAAGAATACCTGCCCATAAGCCCGCCACTATCCAAGTGGCTGTTGTAGGTAAGACAATCAAGGGTTCCGAACTTTCTCGAACAGTGATTGCTTATCTCGAACTGCACTAACAATTTTTTCATTAAGCATAATCCAAGTAAGTTTGCGTTTCAACATGGATAAATCGTTCACAGGGATTTTCCAAGCTGTGGCAATCGCTATCTGAGCCACCGGGAAAAACAAAACTAATTAAGGATTGAGTGTATTTAGGAATATTTTCGATTGGCTCATTAAAGGGGTTGTAAAGGTTCATCTTTTATTTTCTAAATTGGTTCCTTTAGGCTATTGCATTGTTGGTTCACTTACCTTTTCCTTAGATTTCCCTTCTAAATGTTATTTTTTTTTGTTTGAATTTCTCACTTCCTGTTTCTCCTCAGTAAGCTTTCCACCATCATCCGAGCGGTGGAAAGTCATTTAGAACAGCTTACTGAACAGCTCATTGAGGAGGAACAGGAAGTGAGAAATTCAGACAAAGAAAACGAAGAAAAAAAACATTTAGAAAGGAAATCAAAGGAAAGGTAAGTGAACCAACAATGCACTAGCTTAAAGGAACCAATTTAGAAAATAAAAAATGAACCTTTACAACCCCTTTAAGAAGAGTGACACAAGCAGTCTTCACAATATTTATTGCCATTATAGAGTTTATCAGGGAGTGATCTTGTATACTGAAACATCTAACTTTGGGACATGTCCACCACAAGTGTAGAACTGTTCCCACCTGACCACACTTCCAACAATCTCTCCGGATCCACGTACGTACATCTAGAGTACACCTTATATCCCACCTTGTTACATTCATAATGCCTTTATGAAAATGTAGGGTCCAAGCCCTCCAAGACTCCTCATCAATTTTTCCTCACCCAAATCTTATGCCAGCTGGTGGAACAATTTGTGCTAAGAAGTAACCTATACAACAGTGAGATGCCCCTGCGTTAAACCATATCTTGAAAATATCTGGGTTCAAACAACATTCTCAACATAATATAAGAGGTGGCGTCTGAAGGGATTGTAAATAATGTAAAGTTGGTTGTAGTTGAAAATGTTCCCCTTTCAATTTCTGTCTTAACTTGAGTTTAGTGAAATCTGACTGGTCTGTCTGACATTTTGCACATGCACCACTATACACTGCTATGCCTTTATTGAATTTGCTCTTCTTTTAGTTATCATTTTGTATCTGTATTGGATCATCCTAATCCTCTGAGGAGGGGTTTAAATAACAAATATTACAAATAGTAATTTTAGAATGATTTGATGAGGATGTGTTGGCTTCAAACACCAACTGACTTTTTCAGGCTGGTTTCACACCTTTCCGTTCACGCGTTCATGTGTGTTATCAACATATGTTTCACGAGCTGTCATTGTCATCCACAGGCCCTATAATGTGCATTTTTGCATGAAATAAATGAACACAGTACATCAACATACAGATGTGAACCAAAACCCTTTAAAACAAGGACTAACCAGTATTTACGAGTGTGTTGATGTGCATTAAAATGTGTAAGTGTGGATGGGTCTTATAGTGATTCTAAGGCAAACATTTTATTATTAAAAAAAAAAAACACATGTCATACTTACATGCTCTGTGAAATGGTTTTGCACAGAGAAGCCCCGATCCTCCTCTTCTCAGGTCTCCCACTGATGCTCCTGCCTCCCCCTGCCGAATGCCCGATAGCAAGCTATGGGAGTATTTATGCGTGCTCGCTCCTAAACTAACTCTGTGTCCCTTGACACACAGAGCATGGCTTAGCCCTGCCCCGCTCTCTCCTCACTGGCTGTGATTGACAGCAGTGGGAGCCAATGGCTCTCACTACTGCCTCTCTGTCCAATGAGAAGAGAGAGAGAGAGCTGCTGCTCTCGTGCACATCGCTGGATCGTGATTGGGCTTAGGTAAATATAAGTAGGTACTGGGTGGGAGTTGCATGCAGAAGGTTTTTTTCTACCTTTAGAACCAATTTAATCTTTCTGTAAACACACCCACCAACTCAGAAATGTTTTACGTAAGACACAGTCGCACAACTTGCGCTATAATATGGAAAGGTTATAACTCTGATGGTTTTTGTGGAGTGTGGTGTACACAACATTGCACAGGGAAAGTCAGCACATAATAAGTCCAGGGAGACATATGGCACCTGCAAGTGCCAACTTCATTTTTAAAGCTGATCTCAAGGCAGATATACAAGACACCAGGGGCGGACTGACCATTCGGGCACTGCCGAGGGCCCCATGCCACTAGGGGGCCCCATCAGGGTTGCCAGCCTCAGTAAAACCAGGGACAGTATGTAAAAATCTGTGTTTTAAAAAAAAAATCTCAAGATTATAACTGCTCCGCCTCTACAGTACCTTTTCAGTGTGTGTATGTGTCTTCTGTGTGTATGTTTACTGTGTGTGTATACAGTATATGTATACTATATGTGTGTGTGTGTGTGTGTGTATACTGCGTGGCCCCATAATCTATTGCCTGGGGGGCCCATAATCTCCTATTGCCTGGGGGCCCCATAATCTCATATTGCCACATATCAGATAGGACCAGAACTGTGTGGACTGCAACAGAGGAAACCCAGACGTGTTTAAGTGAAATATGATAATTTAATAAAGATAAGTGAAATAATAATAAAAATAACAACCTCCAATACCACACTATGCACAACAACCAATACCAACAGAACCCACAAATAACAACAGTAAGAGACCAATGTGTACAGGTAATGGGGAAAACCAGAATCATAACAGGGCCAGGCCAGGGTCGTCAATGGGAGGTCAGCAGCTGGGGAAAGGGAAAACAAACAGGACAAGGAGAGGACAGATGGATCACAGGGGGGACAGGTACAGGTAAAAGGCTCAGGGTTGAGGATTCCAGGTTCAGGTAACAGACAGGATCAGGATCGGGTAAAGATGCAGAGCTACTCAGGGACAGGGCGCATGGAGAAATACGAAGGCAGAGTATGATTGTCACTGCCGGGTTTTTGTACACATGTCGACCCCACACTGCCAGGAACCCCCCGCTGGTGGACGCCAGTACTGTGGCCCAAAGATCACATAATACCACCACCAGGGGAGAGTTCCCCCGGCAGTTCCAGACTGCCAGGAGACACCAGCTGGTGGACCGCAGTACTGCACGCCAAATATCAGGCAGTGTCACCAGCAGAAGGAACCTTTCCTGACACCTATTGCCCGGGGGCCCCATAATCTCCTATTGCCCGGGGGCCCCATAATCTCCTATTGCCCGGGGGCCCTATGAGTTGTCAGTCTGCCCCTGCAAGACACAACCTATTGCAGCTATTTAACCATTAACACATAACTGATTTAAGTGTTAAAGTGAACGCACTGTAAGTACAGCAGGGCAGGAACCTGAGAGGAAGTAGCTGCACAAGAAGCCATTCAGCTCTTTTGCTGACAAGGAGCATGCTGATAAGGAGGAGAGAGCAGAGAGATGAGCTAATTACTGTGGTACTTCCTCTATCATGTCCATTCACAGGCTGGGCCAAGACTAGGATGACCTTGGGCGAAGAGGACATGGATTGAATGATGTAGTCTTAGGGGGGAATCTCCGGACTGAAGATAAATATTGCAGCAAAAGCTGTTTTTGTTATTCCATCTATTAATTTACTATTTTAACGCTTGGCACAAAGTTCTGCTTAATTCACACTAATGTGTTTTTTTGATGCATTTTGCAGAAATGCAGGGACATTTTTTTAACATGGGTTTCTTATGGAACATGTTCACATCAATGCATTTTGTGCATCTGCGTTTTTGGAAAGGGTCGGGACTTTTTTTTTTTCGCAAAATGCAGCGTTTTGCATGTAATGGAATTCAATAGACCCGCATCCAAAACGCAAGTACCGAGTTTTTGCAGCGATTTGCGTTTTTTTTTACACTGTATCTAGCTGGTTGCTAAGGAGGCGGTTGGGAAGCCGGCCTTAACAACCGATGAGTCATTAGCTCTCAGCTGGCTTCCCGCTGAATGTAAAAAAAAAAAAAATGCAGATTAAAAAAAATATCATGAAAAAAACAGCATGGGGTCCCCCCAGGTCCATACTTGTGATGTCACCGCCCGGGGCATGATGGATCCGTGACTTCATAAGGGGTGTGGCCTCCATGTGATGTAATCTGATTACCACACCCCCATCGTTATGAAATGCAGGACATCGGCACAGACAGATCAGCGGGATGCAGCATCAAAGAAGGGTCGTTGGCAGGAGCGGCGGCAGAGGAAGAAGGACACGCAAGAAAGAAGAAGAGCGGAAGAAGCAGGGGGAGAAGGAGAAGAACGGAGGAAGAAAATGCTGGGGAGAAGATATTAATAAAAGACTTGTCAAAAACTGTCTAGCGCCTCCCCTGCCCCAAAGCACCCACCCCCCCATGTTGAGGGCATGCAGCATGGTATGGTTCAGGGGGGGGCTCGCTCGTCCCCTCCCTTTCCGGACCTGCCGGGCTGCATAACGTTTTTTTTTATTTGGTGTGGGGGGGGGTGGGTGGGGTCCCCTCCGAATCCATACTAGACCCAAGGGCCTGGGGGGACCCCACGCTGTTTTTTTTCTCTATTTTTTTTTTACGGTGATTCTATTTTTACATTCAGCGGGAAGCTTGCTGACAGCTGATGATTCATCGGTTGTTAAGGACGCGACCGGCTTCCCAGCCCCCTCGCGTAAAATTGCGGTAAAAACGCGTGTCCAAAAACACCGCAAAAAGCACTGCAGAAACACTCAAAAGCAACATGCATTGATGTGAATCGAGCCTAAAAGACCATAATAATAAAAAAAAAAACGCAGTGGGACTCCCTCCACTGCAAGAGTTAAATGCTTGTTAAAGGGGAAGTTCACCTACTAGAAATAAAGTTTCTATCCCCTGATAATTGTCTCTGTGTCAGAATAAAAAAAACATAATTACTAGTTCATGGAGTCCAGACTTGACATCTACAATTCTCCTACACTGCTCTTCTGCCATGCCGCCATCTTTGATGGAGATCCTGCGCATGGGCAGACATGCCACCGCTCTCTGTCAGGTCCCATAGATCTGCAACACACCACAGAGACCTGTGGCTTATCTGCCAATGCATGACATCTGCTGTACATGTGCTGAAAGCCCCAGTTTCCTAACAGGTACAGTAGACTGTGCATGCATGGGTGAGAATCTCATGTACGGGCAAAAAGCAAAGGGTCTCTGCCAGTCTATAAGACCAGCAGAGATCCGCAGCTCTCTGCTCATGTGAAAAACCCTACAAGCACAGCAGCATTCATGAATAAAACAGGATCTATGAATTGAGGACAGTCAGATAATTGAATAGTACGCCCCCTTCATTCATAGATCACAATTCATTCATAGAGGCTTTTATTCATGTGCAATGCATGCAGTTGCAACATGCTAGTGTAGGGTCCAGGGGGTTAAAGCAGATGGTGAGGAGGCCATACAGTGCTTCCTCGCCGCTTGCTTTAACATTTTGGTTGCTGTACTGCACAAGGTTGCACAGCACTTGCGAAGATCCCCAATCACTTGAATGGGCCACGCTTGACAGGCACTACTCTCTCCAAGTGTCAGGAGAGCAGAATGGACTGCAATCCCGCAATCCACAGGAGAAGTACAAGCAAATGCGCTTTGGCTGAATTTCTCCTTTAAACAATGACTTCCAGACTGCCCACTGTGGATATACGTCAGTACTTTGACGTTACATACCATTGTTATGGCAGCATATAGCTGCCATAACCTCGGTATTTTTCTCCACAGTTGGCGGTCTGCTTTAAGATAAACGTCTTCTCTGCGGCGGGTTTTGCCGCAAGATCACAGTTATAAAATGGCGAGAGAGGAGCCGGAGACAGTGGAGGCGGCGGAGACGATCCGGTCCTGTGGCCTGACCGGCAAGGAAGTTGAGTGTAGGCATGATGGCCCCCACTCGACTCTATGCCCTTGGAGGACCGAAGCGACGTCAAACATCACTTCCGCCCAACGGCCTTTTTTTATTGCTTTTAAGTGTAAATGTGACATCTGAGGTCTTTTTGACCCCAGATCTCATATTAAAGAGGTCCTGTCCTGCTTTTTTCTATTACAAGGGATGTTTACATCCCTTGTAATAGGAATAAAAGTGATCCAAAAAGGGACAGTGTACGGTGAGACAAAGTATTGCAATAACCGCCATTTTATTCTCTAGGGTATCTGCAAAAAAATATATATAATGTTTGGGGGTTCTAAGTATTTTTCTAGTAAAAAAAAATATATATATATATGATTTTAACATGTTAACAACAAGTGTAAAAAATAGTCCAGGTCCTTAATGTTAATAACATTTCCCCAATATCATGATAATTGTACAACAGATTATTGGATTTGTGGGGTGTGGCTTATTAAAGTTAGGGTCATTTTACCCCAAAAGTTGATAGAGTTGTCCTGTTGTACTTTTTATTTTTTTACTTTCAGTGCAAAACACTTCTAACTAAAATATTTTTAAAGCTGAACTTTAGGCAGATATAAAGTCACAAATAATTAAATCAGTAATACATCATGCAACCTGCTTGCAGCCACGACCTGCCTATATCCATGCTCTTCAGTGATGGCTCCAGAGAAGATGGACATAGAAGACCAGGACTGTGGATTGTAGTTCTCATGGAAAGCCCATGTCACAGGGTAGTTGTCACCCTAAACAGAAAGTGACCGAACACAGATCTTCACAGCAGGATTACCAGATATTTTAATGAAAGCTGCAGATTTAAGAATGTTGAAATTTACTGCAAAATTGATAAAAATGTGTAAAGCTTATGTGAGATTTTAGCGATTGGGTTTACATATACTTTAACTGTCTTCTACTGTATGTCATGCAGCTTGGCTGGAAGTGAGGGGTTTAGCTCCATCAAAAATCTTATTTTCCTCTCTCCCACCTATAACTGCTGGCTAATAAATGATGTATAAAACATTAAAACCATTTCTACGTTCTGATATTAGTATGCCAGCGAATGAGATAGCCTCATGCCAATCAGATATAAATTATTCAGCTTTCCTTCTACTTGGATTAAGATATTATTTTAGAGGACTGAATGACTGATATGCAGCCTCTGCGATTTATTCTGCAAAAGCTTTGTCACCTTTGCCCATTGTATTTCACATTGCAGGACCTTCAAGAGAAAGCAGAATGGGGGTAATAGGAGCACTAGCATGATAATGGTCATTGTGATGTTGCTTTCACTAGAATTTGATGTAGATTAGATCTGAAGGAAATAACAATGGTTTACATAGAATGGTCGTGTCTGTTGAATTTATGCATTCACCTTGATAGGCCTTGGGTTGTTCACTTGAATGCATACCAATGAATTAACACCAATCTACACCCCTATATGGAAGCCCACTGACTAAGCTGGCCATACATGGGTTTTTTTTTTTTTTTGTTCAGCCAGCTGGCTAAACAAGAAAAATTGAACTTGATTCTCCCACATTCGGTATGGACGCGGTAATCCTCCCCATCATTGTATTCTGACAGCGAGGGGAATCCCCCACATGCCCGCTGTTAGAATACACTGATCTGTGCTGTAGCCTACTACCTGCAGCACTGATCCAACTGAAAAGTCTGAGAAACAGTCACATTAATGAGAACTCTCATGAACAGCAATGGCCATACATAGATTGACATTCTCCCAGTTCATACTGAACCAGCTGAATTTCAATCCATGTATGGCCAGCTTAACACACTTCTTCTCACTGCTAAGAAGAGTTCTAATACATAGAGTACATTTTGATGCACAGAGAACATAAATAGGCTTAACGATTTTTACCTTAATGCACTTTCTGCATTAAAAACCCTTCTTTGTTCCAGGATCCCCCCAGCATAGGCTCTGTCTACTCTCTACCTCATTGGCTCAGATACAGCAGAAGGGACCATTGGCTCTGCTGTCAATCACAGCCAGTGAGGAGGGATCGGGAGGTGGGGCAGAACCACACTCTGTGTGTCTTTCAGACCCACAGAGAGTAAGCTTGGGGGTAAGCATGCACAAGTGGGCACTTAGCAAGGGGAGGAGCCAAGAGCACTGCCGGCGGACCCGAGAAGATGAGGATTTGGGCTGCTCTGTGCAAAACCATTGCACAGAGTAGGTAAGTATAACATGTTTGTTATTTTACTGAAGTTTTGCAAGGATGGAAGCGCCACACCAGCTTGGATAGTCCTGGCGTGACACATCCATCTTTTCAAAACTTTAGTAAACTCCTCTGGGGGTTCAGCAAGACCCCACAGTTGCTGGTCAGCAGCCTCTAGGACTATAAACTGCCCATTGTGGTGTAACGCATCTGCATATGGTTCAGCTCTCCTACATCACAAAGATGGTTGTTATTTTAAAGCAAAAACAGACCCCTTTGGAGTCCACCTGCTCATGGGGGGAATCTGAACTCTAATGCCTATTGAGCAGGTAGATGGCTGGTCCGTGTCTGCTCTGCTTATGCAGAGTGGACACAGACCACTCTCCTCTATGGATAGTCAGATATAAACAGACAGCCTGCCCATTTACACTTGACTGCCATCCGATCTGATCCGCCAGACGGAAAGGGAGAACGGATCCCCATATATCTGTTTTTAGCAGATATGGTCGGATGTCAGCAGGTGTCAACAGACACTTGTCCGTTGACACCCGCCGCTCCATAGAGGAGACAGATGGACCCGATCAGTCCGCTAGTGTGAAACAGGCCTTGAGGTATACAATCACATTAATTAGCTCTGGGTTTCCTAAATGTCAATGGAATACTGGTACCTGGGGTCATGCAGCTTGCTATTGGGGACACTGGTCAAGGGGGAGTGCCAGGAGCTCCGGCAGGGGGACCTGAGAAGAAGAGGACCATAACACAGAGCAGGCAAGTATACCATGTTTGTTATTAAATTTTTTTTATTAAAGCTAAACCTTTAATATCACTTTAAGTACATAGCAATCACACTGTACTGGAACAACTGGGTTGTGTTTCTTGATATATATAGAAAATGAATGATACTCCCTGCCGTTTTGTTATACCTTGTAATACATTTTAAAGATGCAATGGAACCATGCACCTGTGCATGTTAAAATCAACATCTATAACTTATTTATGAGGCTGTAAGCACCAATCATTGAAGATGGAAAATATGCCAGAGCCCCTAATGTTCTTTATCAGTTGGTGTGTTCTACTTACAGGGACAAATCCTCTCCTCACCCCTCCTATATATGTATCGATGCACATCCACAAAACAGCTGAGGTCACAGAGTTTCTGATGTGTATCTCCTAGATTCTGATAGCTTAATTCCTGTAATAGCTTTTGCTGCTACGGTGAGGTTACACTATAGCAGCAAAAGCAGCTTGAACAGCGGCATTGTAGCGGGATTTTCCATGACCATCACACAGTTCCGATGTCTCCTGAATGATTCTAGATGCTTATTTTTAAAGCAACTGCTGAATATTGGAATGCCCTTGAAGTGACCCTTTACTTTACCCTAGAAGAGTGGAATATTCACATGAAATAAAAGATGCACATAACAGGACTAGAATAATGATCTAATTAATACGCCAAGGTTAAAACCTTGCATCTCCAGCTGTCACATAACTACAAGACTAAGACTAAATGATTTGCTAGGTTTTGTGATCAAAAAGCTGAACTTCTAAATTCCTAATCTAAAAGCCCAATTCCTTCCCAGTGACACTAACAAAGGGGCCTAGCAACCCCAATGATGGGGCACAATTCCTCCCCAGTGACACCAACAATGGGGCCCAGCGACCCCAAAGATGGGGCAAAATTCCTCCCCAGTGACAACAATAGGGCCTAGCATCCCCAATGATGGGGCACAATTCCTCCCCAGTGACAACAACAATGGGGCCAGCAACCCCAATGGTGGGGCACAATTCTCCCCAGTGACACCAAGAATGGGGCCAGCGACCTCAATGATGGGGCAAAATTCCTCCCCAGTGACAACAATAGGGCCTAGCATCCCCAATGATGGGGCACAATTCCTCCCCAGTGACACCAACAATGGGGCCAGCGACCTCAATGATGGGGCACAATTCTCCCCAGTGACAACAATAGGGCCTAGCATCCCCAATGATGGGGCAAAATTCCTCCCCAGTGACACCAACAATGGGGCCCAGCGACCCCAATGATGGGGCAAAATTCCTCCCCAGTGACAACAATAGGGCCTAGCATCCCCAATGATGGGGCACAATTCCTCCCCAGTGTTGCCAACAATGGGGCCCAGCTATCTCAATGATGGGGCACAATTTCTCCCACTGACACCACTGATGGGGCACAATTACTCCCACTGAAACAAATGATGAGGCATTATCTATGTCCCACTGACGTTGGGACCTTTTCTACTCCCAATGACCACAGTCCGGCCCCCCATAAAGTCTGAAAGAAAGTGAACTGGCCCTTTGTTTAGAAAGTTTGGAGACCCCTGTTCTAGATTATAAAGCAGGGTTGTACGTGATCATAAAAGTAAGGAAGACAGCACCATAGTAGGTGCAATATCTCACTTATATCCAAAAGAGTAGAAAATGGCAATTCCAGAGATCCTCACACCAGAGTAGTGTGCATGCCACTCCTTGTGTGCCATCAGCCCTTATGTAAAGGAGATGAACAAAGGCAAGCATGGTCCAAGTCAAGTCTGGGTGGCAACCATGGCTACCTGCATAGATGCACTGGAGGAGTAAATGTAGCCACTCAGGGACAGGAAGTATGCTATTTACATGATTACCAGGTAAAAAAAAGAAATGAAGAAAATAAAACGAATGCAGGAACCTTTGGGCCGGTAAACTGCAATATATAAACATTTTACTTTTTAGATTTAGATACACTTTCAATATACTGAGTAACCACTGTGCTAGGAAAGCCTTTATGGCTAGCAAAGAGAGCTGTGTGCATGTAAAAAAAGTGTGTGTGTGTTGGTGGGGGGGCTTTTTGGAGGGAGGGGGAGGAGATGGAAAACTAGACTTTTAAGGCAACTTTTGATTTATTTCACATGATATGCTTCTCATTCTATAAAAATCTGGTCAGAATGAAAACACCTTATGACGATCCTTTTTTTGGTACATTGAAAATGAAAGAGAAAAAATGCCTGTGACATGGCAATGGGTCTGGTAGCAACTGCTATGGCATGTTTCTTTAAAGGAATGCCTTCACTTCAACTCCGCTTATTATTAGACATCAGTGAACTGATCTGATTGAATGGACAGCCAAACCAGATTTCATTCTTCTGCAGACAATGGAGTTCTGCAAATGTCAGGGCCCTCTGCAATGTTAATATCAAAATGTCATTCAGCATCAGTCTGATATTTTCAGAGGAAGGGGCCCCAGATAACTTAAGTGCTCATCCGTGCTCATCAGTGCCCACCTATCAGTGCCCGTCCATGCCACCTATCAGTGCCACCCATAAGTACCCATCAGTGCCAGCTATATGTGCCCATCAGTCCCGCCTATGAATGCCCATCAGTACCGCCTATAAGTGTCCATCAGTGCCGCATACCAGTGCCACCTATCAGTGCCCATCAGTTTCGCCTATTAGTGCCCATCATCAGTGCCGCCTTATCGGTGCCCGTCATTGCTGCCTTATCAGTCACCGTCAGTGCCGCCTTATCAGTGCCCGTCATTGAAGAAATAAAGGTACTTATTTTCAAAAAATAAATTAACAGAAACAAAGAAAAACATATTTTTTTTCAAAATGTTAGCTCTTTTTTTATTTGTTGCACAAAAAAATAAAATCGCAGAGGTGATCAAATAGCACCAAAAGAAAGCTCTATTTGTGGGAACAAAATGATAAAAATGTGTTTGGGTACAGTGTAGCATGACTGGACAATTGTCATTCAAAATTGCGACAGTGCTGAAAGCTGAAAATTGGCTTGGGCAGGAAGGTGTATAAGTGCCTGGTATGGAAGTGGTTAA
The DNA here is from genome assembly GCF_905171775.1 of Rana temporaria. NCBI lineage: Eukaryota > Metazoa > Chordata > Amphibia > Anura > Ranidae > Rana > Rana temporaria. The sequence continues at coordinate 81,975,255 of NC_053489.1, forward strand.
AGTGGAAGTAAAACTGTTACATTTACAGCACATGCCGGGAATGTAACTGTCACATTGGATGTGCTCTCAACCAAACTGTCAAATCATCCAATGAATGACTGGTGTCATAACTGTACACATGTGCAGCATCATGGCAGTTGAAGATTAAACAGAGGCCTAAACGATAGGAGGGTTTAGTTCCACTTTAAGGTTTTTAGGCCATTCCCACATATGAGTTCTCATGCTGGTTGGCTAAAGCATTCTCTTTTTCATAGCAAACAACAAAAGTTGTACACCTTTAACCACTTCCCGCCCGGCCAGTGGTTCAGTTGTCCTGACTGGACGTCATATGACGTCTTTCAAGATAACAGCCAGGATGCGTCCGTGGGGGCGCTCAGCGCGGTGATCAGTGGTGCGGTGTGTCAGACTGACACACACCACAACACTGATCTGGGTAAAGAATCTCTGACAGACATTTATTGGCGAGTAGAGGAGTGCCAATGGGTGTCTCTCCTGACAGGGGGGGGTCTGTGCTGACTATCAGCGCTGCCCCCCCACGGATGTCCACACTGAACCACCAGGGATGCCCACAATGGATGGCCACCATGTATGTCACCCTGGACCACCAGGGATGAAGGCCAGTGCCCATACAGTTGCCAATCAGTGCCCAAACATATGTCACTTAGCCCATCAGCAATGCAGTGCCATCAGTGATGCCCATAAGTGCCATCTATCAGTGTCCATCAGTGCCACCTATCAGTGCCCATCAGTGCCACCTATCAGTGCCACCCATAAGTGTCCATCAGCACAGCCTTTCAGTGCCCATCAGTGCCACCTATGAGTGCCCATCAGTACTGCCTATCAATGCCCATCAGTCCTGCATATCAGTGCCACCTATTAGTGCTGTCTATCAGTACCCATCTGTGCTGCCTATCAGTGTCCATCATCAGTGCCCATCAGTGCCACCTCATTGGTGCCACTACCTCATCAATGCCCATCAGTGCCACCTCACCAGTGCCTGTCAGTGAAGGAGAAAACTTACTTATTTACACAATTTTATAACAGAGGAAATGTCACAAGGAAGTTTCACTCACCACAATGGTGTTGGGTTGTGCAGTTCTGTGCATCACAACCAGCTGCACTGCAAAAAGTTCTGCACGCAGCACTTGATTTCAGCCATTACCCTGGCAATGCAGTGGTATCAAGTAACAGCATAGAAAACAGGGAAAATTGCCATGCAATGTTGCCCAGCGCATCCAAACACAATTGGTGTGAAAATGCCCTTGTATGTACCTCAATACAGTTATTTTTTTCAGCAAGCATTGTAAGTACCTGAATATGACTTGCCTTTAGCGTTTTGCAGTCCCTGCACAGCAGGGCTGGGAGTAAAACAATGGCATATGGCCTGTAGTCAGTAGAAGTTAGTATTAGTGAAAGGAAAAATGCCCAATTTTTGGCATCAGTGAAAGGAATGGTGTCTTCTTGTTGGTGTCAGCGAAAGGAATAGTGTCTTCTTGTTGGTGTCAGTGAGAGACATGGTGCCTTCTTGTTGGTGTCAGTGAGAGACATGGTGCCTTCTTATTGGTGTCAGTCGGAGGCATGGTGCCTTCTTATTGGTGTCAGTGAGAGGCATGGTGTCTCCTTATTGATGTCAGTGGGAGGAATAATGCCCCCTTATTGGTGTCAGTGGGAGGAATAGTCCCGAGGGCCAGATAAAAAAAAAGCAAAGGGCCGCATTTGGCTCATGGGTCGCAGTTTGGAGACCACAGTTCTAGTATGACAATTTATGACCTCCCATGATTAATGCTTGAATTCCTGTATATCTACTAGTTTCAGTTAGGTAGAGCAAAATCACCCACTTTTTTTATTCATTCTTATAGAGAGGCAGTCAGTGATATTTACCTGCAGCAATTGGCAGACGACAATGATAAATAGATCTCATAACATTTGCAGTAAGTATCAATGGCTCCATTACCATTGTTATACTATTTACTCTGACACCACTTGTCACTGTCGTCTTCATCATTACACAGCCAGCAGTGAGCGGCCCGCCTGAGTGAGCAGCACATTGTGCCGGATAACAAAGGACTCTAGTAATCGTTAACCAATCACAATGGTGGTGCTATGGCGTCCCCTCTACATCTCTACATTATGTACTATACATGCAGCATAGGGATAATCAGAAAAAAAAAAAAAACAGTCTATACCACCTTCTCCCGGATGTGCCATACTTTGGCTTTACAAAAAAAATATTTTTTAAAGAAAACCCTGTTTTTAATAGCGGAAAAAGGATGTATATTTGTTGGGAAACAAGCATGAAACCTTGATGATATAAAGACACACTCATGATACTAGAAGCAGCAAGAAATATATTGTAACTTGCTTAGCAACAGTCTTAAAGTGGAGTTTCATCCAAAAATTGAACTTCCGCTTTTTGGAACCCTCCGCCCCTCCGGTGTCACATTTGGCACCTTTTTAATAAAGGTATTTGCTCCCACTTCCGGTCATAGATAGCCTCATAATCTGCAGTTATCTACGCCACTCAAACCCCCCCCCCCTGCTGTCTTCTGGGAGACACACAGATCCCAGAAGACAGTAGGGACCATTCGGATCGCGCATGCGCTGTAGGGAACCAGGAAGTGAAGCCTCAAGGCTTCACTTCCTGATTTCCTTAGCGAAGATGGCGACGGCAGCATCCGAGAGCCGAGTGATAGATCGGCTTCTGGTGCCGACATCACGGGCGCGCTTGACAGGTAAGTCAGCAGCTGCAGTATTTGTAGCTGCTGAATTAAAAAACAAATCCAAAAAAAAAAAAATCGGCAGACCTCCGCTTTAAGAAAATATGCAGAGTACAAAAATTCCAAGCCCTGGTTCACGCCATGAATGGCACAGGAACACGTGGCTCATCTCTGTGCAGTTCACATACGATCCAGTGTGGTAAGATTTGAGACCATTAATTTTGCATGCTCTACTTTTGGAAACGCACTGCAACTGGATCGCATGGTACTTTTCTACCTTGAATCTGGAGCAGGAAAGGTCTGCATTTACAACCTGTGTTTGGGGTGTCATTACATTGACACCCGCTGCAGATCGAACCTGCAGTGCATTTTGAAGGCAGTGCAGGAAACACGGATTGTGGATTTCCTGCATCGGTTTCTAGTGTGAACCTAGTCTAAAGCCCTGTACACACGGCCAAGATTCTCGTCAGGGAAAAAACGTTATTTTTCCTGACGATAGTCCTGGCAAGATTTTCTTGCCGGCTGAGTGTACACACGTACGATTCAAAAGAACTGCCGTTCTTTTAAATGGCACGAACGCGGTGATGTCATCGACTACGACGAGCATGCGCTCGTCACATTCGATGCCGTCGCCGCCATCTTGCTTCACCCTACCTATTATCCGTCGCCACTATTAGCCACATATTTCTGCACCAAATTTAAACTCTTCAGGTTGTGGTGTGCATAACCATTGGCACTATTTCAGCCCATGGCACAAACATTACCTACATTTTCGGTTCTGCATGCACCACCATTAACTTCACCACCTTGCTGACATGGCGTTTTGAGAGGAGTTTGCCATCTTTTCCCTGGGCACTAGATGACCTTGTCCGTGGACTGCTTTTGAGACTCTCGGTACATCAGCCCCTTATATAGAGAAAATTATGACGGAATGGAGAGAAGTCTTAAACAAATGCCATATTTTTTCATACCGTGCTCTTCTTAAAACCGTCATTCACAACCCAGCAGCATAAGAATGTGTAGCAGGATTTGATGCCCCATTAGCAAAGCTCCTTCAGTAATTAGTCTACTTCCCTCCACATCAAAAGGCTTATAGGCTTACCGCTTTCAAAGTTTCATAAGCAAGAGGCTATACACAACCTCCACAGTATTTTATCAGGTAATTATTTTACACATTTCCAATTTAAATTTGCCGAACAATTTATTTCTCCCACCAAAATGTCTCATATCTACTAACAATGTGTACAAAGCTTGACGTGAGAAAAAGCTATTATGTCTATTGACAGAATTCAGAACAAAAATGTCCTGGGATAATTGGGGAAGGTCCTTGGGGCACTTTTCCTCCCAGTGATGCAAGACCCTATTCCTCCCACTGACACCAATGATGGGGCACTATACCTCCCACTGACACCAATGATGGGGCACTATACCTCCCACTGAAACCCAACTATGGGGCACTACCCCCCCCCCCATGCCAACGATGCAGTGTTACCTCCCACTGATGTCAGGACAGTTTTTACTTCTGATGGCCACAGTCCGACCCCCCTAAAGTCTGAAGGACAGTAAACTGGCCCTTTGTTTAAAAAGTTTGGAGACCCCTCATATAAGGGAAAGTAGAAGATAAATAAAGCAAAGCACCTGGAAGCCATAACTAGTTTCCAACTGATTTGTTATGTTTCAGCTCTACCCTACAAAAATGCACCGTGGTACTTCTGTTTTAATGAGATGCAGCCATATCACATCCTATTATACTCTGCTGGAATTACAGAAAACACAGAACAGTATTTTCTATTTTGTGTTAAGTGCTATTGATCAAGAATAACAGCTGGACCATTTTCAGTCCTTTATTGATGACAGCCTCAGCCAAACACAGAGACAGAAGATGAAAAAATTGTCATATCTGCATTCACAGAATTTCAGCCATATTCAAAGAACACTGGCATAGGCTGTGGGGGGTACTGGTCCATACTGTTGCTCCTGAAACATAACTGACAATTTGCCAGACCTCTAGATCAGTCCAGCAAAGGGGTCAGAAGCAGTGTTGCCAACCGTTCGTATTTTTACGGACAGTTCGTAAAGACGGGCACTTTCCCCCCGTTCGTAAATGTCCGGGTTTGCGGAAATGTGCGAGTAAAAATAGCCAAGATCGGTTCGGCTTGGAACTGCACATGGAGATTGGAGGCAGGGGGTGATCGTGGCTGCGGTGGCAGGGGGCAATGGAGGCAGTTCCATTTGGAATAGTTCCACGATTTATAAGGTGGATAAAACTACTATATAGCGCTCCGAGTGCAAGAGTACAGATTAATGGATTTGTCTCCTCTCCATTTCTGCTGGAAAGGGGGACGAGACAGGGTTGTCCTATGTCTCCGCTCCTCTTTGCATTGGCTGTGGAGCCATTGGCGGAGGCTATTAGAAATTCTCTGGATATTGTAGGATTTCGTAGAAATGGGGTAGAGGAAAAAATAGCTCTTTTTTGCTGATGATGCTTTATTATTTTTAGGAGATATATATATATCCTTGACGAGAGCCATTTCACTTATTGATACCTATGGAACATTTTCAGGGTTTGAAATTAATTGGGACAAATCAGTGATTATGCCTATAGATCCTATTGACCTGGTGCAATTGGAGCTTCCACACCAAAACCACCAAATGAAGTATGTTACATCATTTAAGTATTTAGGGGTGATAATAACCCCACATGTTAATAATTATATAGACAACAATATTCTACCCCTTGTGGCAAGATTTAGACAACAAGGTAAAATTTGGTCCAGGTTTCCATTGACAATGATTGGAAGGGCAAATTTGGTGAAGATGGTGTGGCTGCCTCAATTGATATATTTTATACACAATTGCCCAGTTTGGTTAACATTAAAATTATTTAGAACAATTGATGCGATCTTTAGAGATCTCATATGGAAATATGGAAAACCAAGAATTAAATTGGAAACCCTGCAACAAGCAAAAGATAAAGGAGGAATAGCGATCCCAATTCAAGACTCTATTTGGCCACGTACACACGTTCAGTCCATCCGATGATAATGGTCCGACGGACCGTTTTCATCGGTTCACCGCTGAAGCAGACTGATGGTCTGATGTGCGTACACACCATCGTTTCCAAAACCGATCGGGTCAAAATACGGTGACGTACAACACACGACGTGCTGAAAAAAAACGAAGTTCAATGCTTCCAAGCATGCGTCGACTTGATTCTGAGCATGCGTGGGTTTTGAACCGATGCTTTTTTCTTTTGAGTATTTTTATCCTGCTGGTATAATATATATAACTGGTATACTATTAGCTTGTATTAAGATTTTTAGTATTTTCTATTATACAATGCAAAAGGGAAATTGTTACTTACTATGTATATAAAGGGTAATAACAAAATCAAAAAATAAATAAAAATTACTTGATTTAAAAAAATAAAATAAAATAACAAAACAGTAAAGTTAGCCTAATTGTTTTGTATAATGTGAAAGATGATGTTACGCCAAGTAAATAGATACCCAACTTGTCACGCTTTAAAATTGCGCACACTCAAGGAATGGCGCCAAACTTCGGTACTTAAAAATCTCCATAGGCGATGCCTTAATTTTGTTTACAGGTTACAAGTTTAGAGTTACAGAGGAGATCTAGTGCTAGAATTGTTGTGCACGCTTTAATGCACGTGGCGAGACCTCACATGTGTGGTTTGAACGGCGTTTACATATGTGTGTGTACTTACGTGTGTGTTCGCTTCTGAGCGCAAACTACCGGGAACAGGGGCGCTTTCATTTATTATTTTTTTTACCTTTTATTTATCACTTTTATTCCTATTACAAGGAATGTAAACATGCCTTGTAATAAGAATCTATTGCGACAGGTCCTCTTTATGGAGAGATGCAGAGTCAATAAGACCCCCACATCTCTCCTCCAGGCTTGAAAGCATGAGATTGTGAAAAAAAATTCACTGATCTCATGCTGACAGCTGCGGCTTTGCTTACTTCCAGGTGCCCGGGCGTGACGTTATAACGTTATGAGGTCACGCCCGGGTCTATGAGGGTCATAGAGATGACTGGTGACCACCGGGTCACCGTAAATCTCAATCATCATTATCCGGCACCAGCCGATTAGTTCTCCGGGTCCCCCGAGAGCCCGGAGAAGCACCGGATGGCGGCGAGAGGGGGGGGGGGTGTCCCCTTCCGCCGCCTATAAGAACGATCAAGCGGTGAAACTGACGCTATGATCATTCTTATGGTGCGCAGAATCACCGGCAGAAAATAAGGATGTCTGAATGATGCCTGTAGCTGCAGGCATCATTCAGATACCCCCCCCCTCAATACCAGGACGTCATATGGTATTGAGGTGGTTAAGATCTCTTAAAAGCCCCTTTCACACGGGCTGTCTGTGAACAGTCAAGGGGGGAAAAGCTTTGCTAATCCTCGCTGAGCCAGTGGATGACAGGTTTGTCTCGGCTCACTGTGCAGGGACGGACCTGTTAGAGCTCCGCTCTCCTCTATGGGGGATCGGATGAAAACGAATCGCCTTTCCGTTTTCTTGTCAAAATATTTTATTGATTGGATCAACAAGTAAATACAAGCAGTTGTAATAAATAATACAACAGTAAGCAAACCATGTTTAACATAAAGGGTAGAATTTTAAGGCGCCTTTCCGTTTTCATCCGATCTGATCAGCTAGACGGATAAAAAATTGGGTTTCCATCCAACTAGAATCAGTGGATCGAGGTCAGCGGACATGTCATCGCTGACATCCGTCGCTCCATAGACCTGTATGGATTGCCCATTCAGGTCCGCCTAAAAAACTGACAGGTGGACCTGAACAGTCCACCCATGCGAAAGAACATGTATTATTTTACATGTTCAGGTAGAAAGGAATTAATTGGGGGGTACTTGATTGTTTAGGAAAGTTTACAAGTTAGGGGTAGTCAGTGGGCTTTAGCATTTTTACTTATTTTTGGCATGGAACATCCTTGTTCACAAAACTTCCTACCACCGAGGACCAATGTACCGTTTCAATACATTGAGAAGGCCTTTGGGGGATGAAGAATCAGAGCATTCAGCTCAATCTATTTTTAGTGGCAACAAGCTTTACTGCTTTTAAACTTTAAGATAATGTCCTTCCTTAATTATAGGCCCTGTTATACAATAGCGCTGCTATGTGTATAAAAATTACATATAGTTGACTGGCTTACAATAATGTTCTGCCATACTGGTACATAATTACAAGTGTATTAAATGTGGTCAGTGTTACACAATTAATCACGGACACAAAAAAAAAATCTATTTAGTTTTACAGTAACTGAAAGCTGAATAGGAATAGTCATGTGTGACAGCGATGAGGACCTGACAGCGGAAGTGAAAAGGTATTGATGTTTCCAGCTGATGTAGAACTTATTATTATCTACTGGTCATTTATAAACTAATGACAGTCTTCAGCCTTCTGAGCTATTATTACTGTCATGTATTTGCCTTCCCCTCAAAGACTGAAATTTCTTCCATCTGACTGCACTTTACTATTGTGTGAACCTGTGAAATGACATCACGCCAGTCTTTGCTGTCTCTGTATGCACCGACCAATGGGCATGACAAGGCCTTTTCCTTTTAGAAGCTTTTAAGATAAACCAATAAAAAAACGTTTCCATTACTTTTCTCCAATTCCTTGAATATTGTTTTTCCCCAGTGTATAAATGTCTGAGGCCCCGTACACACGACAGAGGAACTCGACGTGCTTGGCACGTCGAGTTCCTCGTCGAGTTTTGGGATGAAGCCGCCGAGGAGCTCGGCGGGCCGCCTTCTCCCATAGAACAACGCGGACAACGAGAAAATAGAGAACATGTTCTCTATTTTCTCGTCGAGTTCCTCGGCGGCTCCATCGAGCCAAAACTGTACAGACGACAGAGTTTCTCGGCAGAATCCGGGTTTTGACCGAGTTTCTCGGTGAATTCTGCCGAGAAACTCTGTCGTGTGTACGAGGCCTGAGTCTGGCATTTCCAATGTGTAGTGCAACATAAGGACTGGCGACTGTTAAAACTTTGAAAAATCGGTCAAATGTGATATTTAGAAGAATGACGCTACTTGGACAAAATATTCTTCTCCAACTTCCACACAACCCCCCCCCCCCCAAAAAAAAAACCAGAATTAGCCTGACATACATTACTAGCAAATTGTTGGGGGACAATTTACTGGTTAAAATATTTTCAATTAAAGAGGAACTGCGGTCTGCTCACATAATTTGTAATAAAAACATCTTTGCCATTCAGTAGCTTCCCTCCAACCACTTTGCATATTATTATTTTTTTTCTGTTTTTCTGTACTTGCCAAATATGCTGCAGAAATCTCCCTCCACTAAGTCTGGCTGCAGCCATTTTAACTGTGGGCAGCTGAAGCTGCTGCCTGTTAACTTCCTGGATTTACACAGACACACAAAGGCACACCTCTAGCTCTGCAGCCCTGTAGCTCTTATTGGCCATCCTATGACTCATCCTCTCTCCCTTCCTGGCAAAATCTCACGAGAGTGAGAGAGAGAGAGCTGTGCATGATGTCATAAGCCTAGGCTTTTTACCAGACAAGAAACAGAAAGTGGGCTGTATAAGGTAATGGCAGAAAAAAAAAAATGTTTTACTATCCATAGTTAAAACAACAAGGGCAGAAGATTAAATAGATGGAAAGTTGAAAAAATGACTGAAGGTCCGCTTTAAGAAGAGCATGTATTTGCCATTAGGTCCGTTTTAGAAGAAAAGCTGCTTTCTATGAGACTCCACAAAGAACAAAACTTATGCCGCGTACACACAATCGGAAATTCCAACAAGAAATGTTCGATGTGAGCTTTTGGTCGCAAACTCTGACCTTTTGTAGGCCCCATCGGACATTTTCTGTCGGAATTTCCGACAGCAAAAATTTGATAGCTGGTTCTCAAATTTTCCGACGGCAACTGTTCTTGTCGGAAATTCCGATCGTCTGTATGCAATTCCGATGCACAAAAATCCTACACATGCTCGGAATCATTGAACTTCATTTTTCTTGGCTAATGATCAGTGATGATGGGGACACTTCTGATGGGGACACCGGTGCTAGTATACTTACATACTTGTAAAGTGCTAGTATACTTGCACAATATAAAAGACTTACCTTCAAACAAAGCCTTCCACTGGCTTCCATCTTCACCATGTCTTACTTCTCGGTTTGTGGGCTCTGGGCTGCAGCTTCTTGAATGGCTGAGCCACGATGACGTCACATTTGTAGTACAGAGCTCTGAAGGAACAGCACACAGGTATGCTGTTCTTTCAGAGTACATGTGCCGGTGACGTCATTGGCTACTGCTCCATGGAATATCTCCTAATTGGTACACAATTTATTATAAGCAGCTTACCTGTAGGTCAAAATATAATTCAGAAGTTTACTTCCACTTTAACTACTTCCTGCCACCATGCATATTCAGCATATTTTTTTGTTGAAATGACTGTTTACAGGGTATAGAGACATAATAGTTAACTGATTCATTTTAAAAATTATTAAAAATAGATAAAAACCAATCATATAATGTACCTACAGTTTAGTTTTGTTTTTGCTGTTGTTTCCTGGTTCTCTGATGTACAGAGCCAGAGAGCCAATAGAGGGCAGTGAAGGTTTTGCAAAACGAAACTGGATTGGTGCTGAGAAGTTTTAGACACACAGTAATCACACCTCCTTGATTAGTCACCACAGTGAGAAATCTCCCAGTACTGTGGTGATCAGGAAACAGACAAAAAGGAAGTGTCCAGAACAGAGAGGAATTACAGCAACTTTAGAGCAAAAACGAACAATGAGGACATGAAACCAGGACTGCAGTAAGGTAAAGGAAGCTATTTAGCTAAAAAAAACGTTAAATCCCAGTCACTGCACATAAGCGTTCATGGGGGTCCGAGGTTGTATGCTGAGGGTGTGCTCACTGCACACTTCTAGCACACTGACAGCTCTCGATCTGCTTGTTTGGGAGCCAGCGGGACAGGTAGCATGATTTACAATAACTACTAACTGCAGTGCTTAAAGTGCATTAACAAACCAGTTAGCAACTTTTTATTATACTGCCTTCACCAAACTCAGTGGTGGCTGGTGCTCCAAACTACCCGCCACTCCACCCCCCATTTGGTTGGTCGATCAGTCAACCCCCCCCCCCCCCCATCGCTCCCTCATCCGCCTACCGGCCCCGCACCTACACCATCTAGGTTGCAGGCAGCTTTGGCTCCTCCACGGCTTCCTCCTCTGCAGCTTCACCCTTCGACTCCTCCCAATATGGTCGCTTCTCCTCTCGGCCAATCAGGTTTTAAGACCCACTTCCTGATTGGTCGGGAGGAGAAGCAGGAAGACAGTAGCGAATATTAATTTGCTATTGTCACACAACTCGGTGGGCTCAGAGCGCAGTGCTCTGCACCCCCGAGCCCACCCTTTTTTGAAGCCAAATAAAGTCTCAGCCTCCAATCATGTGCTTCAAAAAAATAAAATAAAAATCCATGTGTTCCGGCACCCTGCATGTAGATTTGGGGCCGGGCGCATGAATTAGGGGGGCAGCGTTCCGGCCCCTGCACTCCTAATGGAGCGGCCTCCACTGGACAAACTAATGATAGTTGACTGGTTGCTGTAGGTGTCTACACTGTGCCTGTCAACCATAGCTACTGTAACCTGAATAAGCTCAATAATTAGTCAAATAGAAATGATTCTGGTCTGAGGACAGGAGGCTGCCATTGTGAGGTATAAAACATGACATGTAATTTGAGTCTGCAAAAAAAAGGTTGCACAATAATAAATATACATAAACTGTTTCTGGGAAGAGAAGGGAATGAGTAGGTTTCATTAATAGGCTTGTTACAAAAATAAAAGGATAAATGCAAATGAAGTGCTCACAAAGACACAATTATCTGAATATCAGCTTTTGTTTTAGCAGACGGTGACTATCATCTGTATATTGTGTTACCCGTAATATTAAAAAAGACACAGGTCATCTGGCTGAGATGTGTCAAAATCGCGGGCTATTGCCTTATTCAGTCTACTAAATTACCTGTTTCCTAAACAACAGCTTCTGCTGCAGTTATTTAACCCAATCTGTGGATGACTGGGAATAAGGCCAGCATTAGTTAACCTGTACTTCACCACCTCTTCTCCAACTTGATTACTGATAGCTAGCAGACTTCAATCTAATTAAAGTTAACCTGCTCTTCCCTGGATCTTATCAAACCAAATTTGATGGCGATCATTTGCAGACTGCGGTCTTCAAGTCATTCCACAGATTTTTATTGGGGTTTAAAGGAACACTAAAGGCAAAACATTTTTTTAAATAACAAACATGTTATACTTACCTCCACTGTGCAGCTCGTTTTGCACAGAGTGTCCCCGAACGCTGTCTTCTGGGGTCCCTCGGCGGCTGTCTCGGCTCCTCCTCCGAGCTCACATGGTGGAAAGCTTTTGCAGGCGCGCTTCCGTGATACAACATCGGGCATAGCCGCCGACTGTATCACGCGGCCCCGCCCCCGGGTGCGCCGCATCATCAGATGTGATTGACAGCAGCGCCAGCCAATGGCTGCGCTGCTATCAATCCGTCCAGCCTAGCCAATCAACGGCCAGGCTGGGAACCGAACAGGATCACAGGGACGCACACGGGACTTTCGAGGGGTGAGGTAAGTAAAACGGGGGTTCGGGGGGGGGGGGGGCGGTACCATTGGATGTTTTTTCACCTTAATGCATAGGATGCATTAAGGTGAAAAAACATTTACCTTTACAACCCCTTTAAGTCTGGGCTCTGACTAGGCCATGCAAGGACATTCACCTTTTTCTCCTTCAACCACTGTGTGGTCATTTTTGCTGTGTGCTTTGGGTCATTGTAAACCTTCTTCCCATTGACAACTTTCTGGTAGAGAGCAGCAGATGTTCCTCAAGAATTTGATGGTATTATGCCCCATCCATTTTCCTTCTATCCTGACAAGTGCCCCAGTCCCTGCTGCAGAGAAACACCCCCATAACAGGATATTACCACCTCCAATCTTTAGTGTAGGAATGGTGTTCTTAGATAGCGAGCTGTATTGGATTTCCGCCAGGTTTGGTGTTGAGGACAAATAATTCAATTATACCAATCTTGGCTTGTTCTGGACTATCCTTACCTGCTTGTTGCCCCGACCTTTGGCTATCCACTGACTATCCTTACCCTTGTTTCCCCGACCTTTGGCTATCCACTGACTATCCTTACCTGCTTGTTGCCCCAACCTTTGGCTATCTCCTGACTATACTTTGTTGTCGCAGTCTGCTGCTTCCTCTCTACCTCCCTGTAGTCTACTGTGATCTAGGAGGCCCTAGGGGTCGCGACCTGGAGCCAGACTGCAGCTAAATCCATCCCTACCTCTTGGGGCCTCTGGTGAACACCCACTGGCTCTTAGATTCCACGCCCTGGGAAATCTCATGCTCTAGCTCCCAGTGTCACCCGTGTTGTTACTACAGAGTACCTGCTCTCCTGTATCACCTAGAGCGGCATCCGCAGCAGTCAGCCATAGGGTCCACTACCTTGCGGTGCACTCCAGACTCCAATGTGTCTCAGCCATCCCAGATTCTCCCTCCTGATTGGCTGAGACACAGCAGAGACAGCATTGGCTGCTGCTGCTGCTGTCAATCAAAGTCAGCTAGCCAATCAGGAGATGGAGGGTTGCGGCTCTATGTCTGAATGGACACAGGGAGCTGTGACTCGGCTCAGGTTCCCCCATAGCAAGCTGCTTGCTGTAGGGGGCACTAAACAGGAGAGAGGGGCCAGGAGCACAGAAGAGGGACCCGAGAAGAGGAGGATCCGGGATGCTCTGTGCAAATCCACTGCAACAGAGCAGGTAAGTATAACACGTTTGTAATTTTTATAGAAACAAAAACAAGACTTTACAATCACTTTAAATGCTTTCTTTTTGGTATCTCCTACAATCAGCCAAGGGTTCTCATAGTGGAGGTTAGTGAGAGTGCACCCTGAAATCCCAGTTCTAACCGGCTAGACTTGACCTTATAGAGACACCTGTTTAATATGGAAAAGCAAACATATGCCACCTGTGTTTGCTGTCCTATCAAGACCTAATTGTATTGCTAATTAATCATATAGGCAGATCTATTTCTGTTTAATATTATATCTAGATTTTACCTTTATTGTAATGAAATACCGTTTTAAATCCAGCAAAGAATATGCTTGGTTCCAAGATCTATTGCATGTAAATATTTAAAACAACTCTGTAGTTCTGAATTGTAAAAAAAAAGATCGACAGAGAAAAAAGATTTGGGAATGCTTATTTCAGATAAATGCAAAATGTGCAAACAGTGTGGCCAGGCAGTGAAGAAGGCAATCAAATTCTGGGGTGCAATCCTAGAGGCATCACCAGCAGAAGGCAGTCCTGATTTTCCTATATAAATCTTAAAGGGGACCATCTCCCAAAAATTGTGAGTAACCCTTATAATCTTCCTGCCCAGCCTTTGACCAAGTTGCATTGTTGGAGGTGGGAGGTAGGGGGCTGGTTATTAATGTTTTTTTTTTTTTTTATGGGACCAGTTTCCACTTTCTCATTCCTCTACTTGGCAAGAATGTCGTCCTCTTAGGCCGTCCCCGCCTATTGCCTCTACCGTGGTCAGTTCACATAGGGGGACACAGGAACAGGCAGGATCAACCAGGTATTTTTTTTTTCGTGACTGCGACATTATGGCGGACACATTAGACAATTTTGACACATTTTTGGGACCATTGTAATTTTCACAGCAAAAAGTGCTCTCCCCATTCTTCAGCTCCTGTGACCTATCGCGGGACTCCGGCAGCAAATTGGGTCCGCGGGTCCCGTGGCCACGACCTACGGCTGGGCATTTAACAATCACGTACAGGTACGTGATTGTGCCCAGCCGTGCCATTCTGCTGACGTATATCGGCGTTAGGCTGTCCTTAAAGCGGGAGTTCACCCTAAAAAAAAAATTTAAGATTAGATTCATGCTCATTTTGTCAAGGGGAATTGGGTAGTTTTTTTAAAAACGAAGCAGTACTTACCGTTTTAGAGAGCGATCTTCTCCGCCGCTTCCGGGTATGGTCTTCGGGACTGGGCGTTCCTTCTTGATTGACAGTCTTCCGACGGTCGCATCTATCGCGTCACGAGTAGCCGAAAGAAGCCGAACGTCGGTGCGGCTCTATACGGCGCCTGCGCACCGACATTTGGCTACTTTCGTGACGCGATAGATGCGACCGTCGGAAGCCTGTCGGAAGACTGTCAATCAAGAAGGAACGCCCAGTCCCGCAGCCCATACCCGGAAGCGGCAGAGAAGATCTCTTTCTAAAACGGTAAGTACTGCTTTGATTTAAAAAAAAATACCCGATTCCCCTTCACAAAATGAGCATCAATCTAATCTTAAAAATTGTAATTTCCGGGTGAACCTCCACTTTAAGTGGTTAACATTGTTCTTATAGTAGATCTATAGGCAAAACGTTTTTCTAATTTTGGATAGAGTAAAGGATTATTTGTGTGCCTTCTGTGTCCCCTTGAAGAGATTTCCCTTCACTTCCTGTCCCATAGTCAAAACTGAAGTGACAGGAAATCCCTGAAGATTAAGGGAATTCCTTAGAGACCTTCAGGTCACCAGATCTAGTGTCTCTATTGGACGATTTCTCCTCTATCCCTTTTCTGAGGACAACCCAAAATTTGGGATTTTCTTTTACTTTCAATGATAATGGTAAACAGGATAAATGGAGAGTGTGAATCTCCCTAACGGGGGCACAGACAGCAATAGATACCCGACAGGTGTTCTAATCCCTCTGCACAGATCCTCTTCTTCTGGCGTGCCCCGTCGACGCTCCAAGCTTCTCCTCTTCATCGAGTGCCCCCACGGAAAGCCGCTTTCTATGGGGGCACCCATGCGGGCTTGTTCCCGGGCCCTGCTCCCCCATCACAGCTTTTGATTGACAAGAGTGGGTGCCAATAGCTCCTGCTGCTATCAATCTGTCCAATGAGAAGGGTGGCACTCGTGTAAATCGCTGGATCGTATCAGGCTCAGGTAAGAAAAAGGGGGGGTTAGGGGGGAAGCTGCAGCACAAAAGGTTTTTCACCTTAATGGCTTTACAACCACTTCAGCCCAAAGACCAGAGCACTTTTTGCGAATTCGGCACTGAGTCGCTTTAACTGACAATTGTGCGGCCGTGCGACGTGGCTCCCAAACAAAATTTGCATCCCATTTTCCCCACAAATAGAGTTTTCTTTCAGTGGTATTTGATCACCTCTGCATTATTTTTTTCTTTGCGCTATAAACAAAATAAGAACGCCAATTTAAAAAAAAAAGCAATATTTTGTACGTTTTGCTATAATAAATATCCCCCCAAAAAAGATAAGAAATGCTCACTTCCTGTTCTTCTGTCTGTAACTACACACCGTAATGCAAGGCTTTCTCCCTGGTGTGGAGTGTTGTGCTCGCCCCCTCCCTTGGACTACAGGAGAGTCAGAACGCTCTCTACATTGCAGATAGAGAAAGGAGCTGTGTGTTAGCGGGCGTCCTGACACTCCTGTATTCCAAGGGAGGGGGCAAGCACAACACTCCACACCAGGGAGAAAGCCTTGCATTACGGTGTGTAGTTACAGACAGAAGAACAGGAAGTGAGGATTTCTCAGAAGAAATAAGGACGTTTAAAGCAAAATGGAAGGATGAGGTAAGTGAAAGAGGACTGCACTAAGGTAAAGGAAGCTATTTAGGAAAAAATATTGTACCTTTACAACCTCTTTAAGTAACAAGCCCAATGAGAATTTTGAACACATTCAGGCCATAGGAAAGTCTTCATTAAATGACCTGCCGCGGGTGGGTATGATGGTAATGGTGCTTGGTGAACAGTAGGCCTGGCATAACAAATGTGGAAATAATGAGGATGAAACTATGTCACAAACCATCTTCCTAAGTTAACCATTAACAGGTGAATTACTATAAAACGATTTTTAAGTCGCATATTTGTTTCTCGCAGTTGTCAGCGTATGTATTTGCTTTACTCACTTACAAAGCAATCACACAAGTCATATCAAATGGATCTATATGCCTCTGACATTGGTGAAAGGTCGTTCCTATTGATTGCTTTCTTACACAGACCATCTCTGCCAAAGAATAGAGGAATACACTGCAAAACAATGACATTTAGAAAATGCTGTAAATTAAACTATTTCATGCACTTCACATCTCAGGAATGGTAGGAAGACACATTCACCAAATGCCTGGAGGAACAGAACAGCTTTGAGCTAAACTCCAGGCAAACAGCTAAATACACAGATCATTTTCATTTATGGCAGACCTTGGAAAATAGCGGCCCCAGGGCCACATGCGGCCTCATGGCTGTCCCCATCTGGCCCTTAATGCCTCTACAGTCAGCCTAAACCTTCTAGCTTCCTCACTGCAACCGCCTGTCTGACAGAGTCCACAATTAACACTAAGCAGAATTAACTATTTGACCTACAGAAGATTTACCCCCCTTCATGACCAGGCCAAAAGACACTGAGTTATTTTAACTGACAGTTGAGCAGCCGTGCAAAGCTGTTTCTTTTCATGGTGTTTGATCACCACTGTTTTTTTTGGACTATAAACAAAAAAAATACCTATACAATTTGGCAAAAAAACCTACTGTATATACTCGAGTATAAGCCGAGTTTTTCAGCACATTGTTTTGTGCTGAAAATGCCCCCCCCCCCCCCCCGGCTTATACCCGAGTCACCTTTTTGAGCCTGATCTCCCAGACTTTGTGGCACACGTGTAGCCCCACTCTTCCTCTACAAGTGTACAAAGTTTGTTGTCCGGGGGAACCTACGGCCGTGGAGCACCGATTTTCCAAAGCCAGGCACCCCTTCCATAGACTCCCATGTTAAACAGTCATTTCTCCGGTGATTTGGGGACCCGGTACCGGCCGGTCGTAGGTCACCTAGACCCGGAACTTGACACACATGTAGCCCCATTTCTCTTCTACAAGTGTGCAAAGTTTGTTGTCTGGGGGACCGATTTTTCAAACCAGGCACCCCTTCCATAGACTCCCATGTTAGAAAGAAAATCCATCACATCTCTGCTGTCAGGACGGAGCTCTGCTTTGTTTACATATGCAGAGCTCCGTCCAGCCTCTCTCATCGATGATCAGCCGCTGATGGTGGACATCCACTTTCCAACACCTGCTGATCGGCTTCTGCTGTGACTAATCAGCAGAAGTGCCGTGCCCCCACTATGCGGAAATGCACAGAACGGCTGCCCTGTAGCAGTAAATCTGCTATAGGGCGGACGGCAAGTGGTTAAGTTCAGCCCTCCACAACAGTCCCAGTTTCTCATTTGGCCCCTTGGGAAAATGTATTTTCAACCCCTAATCTAAGGTATTTCTGCCCATGCAGTCATGAGATTTACACAGCTCTGCCACTCAAGGCAGCCCTATCTAGCAGCACGTACGATCAGATTTATCTCTGCTACAATTAAGTAGCACGTTCTCTTTCTAAGTCCGTCAAAATTTCCGATGGGAAAACTCTGATGGGGCACACACACGGTCGGAATATCCAATAAAAAAATTCCGTCTGACTTTTTCCATCAGAAATTCCGATCGTGTGTACAAGGCATTACAGGCTTCTCTCTGTTCCAGTCTGAACTATTTGCTTTTTTGTTCTCTTTCATACAGGTGGCAGTGCTTGCCGTGGTGGATCACTTTTCAGAGTACAGTAAAGCAGTGGCTGGGAGGTGCTACAGATGACTTTTTTTATTTGTTTTTAATTGTGGTTGGCTTTCAAATGCCAGCTGTCAAACTATACAGCCTGAGTTAAAAATGCCACGGCCACAAAGCCGCTGTACGCTGCGAGTCTTATGTCTGTCAGTAGGTTTGAGAATATGGCCCAAACCTCTTTACAACTCATTTTATACTCTCTCATATTATTTTGCAGCTAGGGGTATATATATATTTTTTGATATAGCTTTTTTTTATAGCATGTCTGTTGTCACTCTGTTAGGTTGACTTCCCAGTCTATTTGCTCATCATCACTGAGAACTACAAGAAATATCCTGCGATGGCACTTGCAGTTAATTTATTCACAGATTGCTGCAAATGAACGACATGGCTGGACAGATGAAGACAGTGGCTGTGGGGGGAGAGTATCCCCTGCTTGCTCTCACAGGGAAAGAAGGGGGGGGGGGGTGAGGCAGGAGTTGCTGAACAGATTACATCTTAAAGTGGTTGTAAAGCAGGGGTGCCCAACCAGTGGCCTGCGACCTCCTGCTCTGGGATGGAATAGAATGGAATACTGTTATTAAAGGTACGTTTATTACTAAAAATCACAGTGCATATATATGGGCATATCTGTTCTGCAGTGGTTACTGGGCTGCTTTCAACTGATCGGCAGGTGCAGAGCGGTGCACCTGTGGGTTACCTGCACTAAGCCATAAGCCCCTTTGACATGGTCAGTCCGACCCAATTGGACCCTCCATTCACCTCTAAGGAGTAGCAGATGCAAAAGGACTTGTGTCCGTTTACAAACGCCAACCTCCAATCCGATCCGCAAAAAAAAGTAGAGTGGGCTCTATAGAGCTGAGTGGGCTGCCATCCACCCGCTCTGCTCATTGTGGCCAACGACCGGTTACCAAGTCCCTTAGGTGGCCCTCGCTCTTCAAACGGTTGTAAAGTCTCCAGGTTTTTCTGCTAAATGCATTAAGCAGAGGTTTGTTTTTTATTTTCTAAATAGGTTACTTTAAGCTAGTGCATTGTTGGTTCACTTACCTTTTCCTTACATTTCCCTTCTAAATGTTTTTTTTCTTTGTCTGAATTTTTCACTTCCTGTTCCTCCTCAGTAAGCTTGCCCCCATCATCTGAGCTTTTCTGGCTGGGGGTTAGTCAGCCAGAACAGCTTACTGAGGAGGAACAGGAAGTGAGAAATTCAGACAAAGAAAACAAAGAAAAAAAAACATTTAGAAGGGAAAACGAAGGAAAAGGTAAGTGAACCAACAATGCACTAGCTTAAAGTAACCTATTTAGAAAATAAAAAACAAACCTTTACAACCCCTTTAAATTGTGATTTAAAGGGTTTGTAAAGAATTTTTTTTTTTCATCTTAATAGCTTCCTTTACCTTAAGGCCTCTTTCACACTAGCGGACCGTTCGTCCGTTTATTACAAGTCCGTTTACGGACTTGTAATGCATCCCTATGGGATTGCGTCTGTTAGCGGATGGAGCATTCGCTAACGTCCACAACCATCCGCGTCCGTCAGGATCCGGTTTTTCGGACGGAAGAAAACCCTATTTTTCTTCCGTCCGGCGGAACGGATCGGATGAAGACAGACAGACAGTCCGTCTGCATCCGATCCCCCATAGCGGAGAGCGGAGGAGAGACAGGGCGGTCTCTGCACTGTGTGCGGGGACCGCCCTATCCGCCGACAGCTCAGCGGGGATTCCCGCTGAGCCGACGGACACACACGGAACGAACACAAAAACGGTCCGCTCCGTGTGAAAGAGGCCTAATGCAGTGCTGTTTTCATGTCCTCATTGTTCGTTTTTGCTCTCAAGTTGCTGTAATTCTTCTCTGATCTCCACACTTCCTGGTTGTCTGTTTCCTGATAACCACAGTACTGGGAGCTTTCTCTCTGTGGTCACTAATCAAGGAGGTGTGATTACTGTGTGTCTAAAACCCCTCAGCACCAATCAGTTTCATTTTCCAAACCATCACTGCCCTGTATTGGCTCTGTACATCACAGAAGCAGGAAACAACATGCAAAAACGAAACTAGAAACTGTAGGTACATTATATGATTGATTATCCATTTTTAATCATTTTTAAAAGAAATCAGTTAACTATTATGTCTCTATACCCTGTAAACAGTCATTTCAACAAAAAATAAAAAATTCCTTTACAACTCCTTTAAATTGACTTGATTTAAATCAAATCCTCCCTGTCAGCAACAATACTCAGGTAGGCCGTGGCATCTAAGTGATGCTCAATTGGTACTAAGGAGCCTATAGTGTGCCAGGAAAATATTTCCTGCACCGTTAAACCTCCACCAGCCTGAACCGTTAATAAAAGCCAGGATGGATCCATGCTTCCATGTTGTTTAAGCCAAATTCTAACCCTACCATCTGAATGTCGTAGATGAAATTGATAGTGAAATCGAAAGTTGACCTGGCAACATTTTTCTAATCTTCTATTGTCTGATTTTGGTGAGCCTGTGCAAGTTGTAGCCCCAGTTTCCTGGTTCTTAGCTTCTTAATCCAGTGTGGTCTTCTGCTGCTGTAGCCCATCTGCTTCAAGGTCTCTGACATCAACAAGGCATTTTTGTCCACACAACTGCCACTCACTGGATATTTTCTCTTTTTAGGGCATTCTCTGTAAACCCTAAAGATGGTTGTGCATGAAAATCCCAGTAAATCAGTTTTTGAAGTACTCTTTCTTCCCTAGTCTAGCTGCCTAAATGCATTGAGCTGCTGCCATGTAATTGCCGGATTAGCAATTTGTGTTACCAAGCAATTGAACAGGTGACCAGTGAGTGTCATATATATATGCACTTTTTATCTCTCTGGGAATAGATCTCTGGATATGTCATCCTTTCCTTTATGTGATGTTATATTTTAACAAGATTGTAATAAATTGTTTAAATTGTAATTGCTGTGGGATTGTGGTGTGCCAACAATTGGGAAAAATATCCAAATACAAGCAGATTCAGGGTACATTTTGTCTTCTAGCATTGTCTTTCTTAGCACTTCAAGTAATTCTGAAATTGACTTGACTGATCTATTATTTGTAAGCACACATTCTATGAGAATTTTCATGGTAACTATAAATTGATCTCCCAAGGTGATGCGCCACCTGGTGGCAGTTTGTGGATACTTCAGTGATTCTTTTGTGTAATATTGTTTTGATTGCTTTTTTGAAGCTCCGAGAATTTTTTTATGCTGAAGAATAAATTATGGGTTCTCAACCCTGAAGTTCCATGAGGCATTGCATGGCTGACGTTTACAATATTGACTCCCAAAGGCAGAGGCATGATGGGACTTGTAGTTCTGCAACAGCTGAAGGGCCACAAGTTGAGCACCCATGCTGTACATAATTATGGAATTGTACATTAGGCTTAAAGCGGGAGTTCACCCAAAAATGAACTTTCTGCAGTTAGATCCAGCATACTGCTGACATCTGCAGTATGCTGGTCTTTTTTTTTTTTTTTTGGTACTTATCGTTTTAGCAGTATGTCTTCTATGGCTCCGAGCGGGGAATCCTGCGGGGAATGGGCGTTCCCGAAGGCAAGCAAGTTGATTGACGGCCTTCGATAGCGCGTCACGGCTTCCAAAAACAGCCGAGGTGACACTTGGCTGTTTACGGCGCCTGCCGTGTAGAGCTGACTGCGCAGGCGCCGTAAATTGCCGAGTGTCACTCGTGTGTATTTTCGGAAGCCGTGACGCGCTATCGAAGGCTGTCAATCAACTTGCTTGTCTTCGGGAACGCCTATACCAGGAAGTAATCCCCGCTCAGAGCGATAGAAGAAATACTGCTAAAACAATAAGTACCAAAAAAAAAAAGACCAGCATACTGCAGATGTCAGCAGTATGCTGGATCTAACTGCAGAAAGTTGATTTTTGGGTGAACCCCCGCTTTAAATTGCATTTGTACATTCTAGGGTCTATTTATCAACGTTTTTACCCATGATTTACACAATTTTCAACCAAGATTTACACCTGTGTGAATCTTGGGTGAAAAAATGCCTCCCCGTATTGTATAACTTCCTAAAATAAATGGCAATAGTCTGGTCTATTTAAGCTTATATGTTTAGGTGTGTTATACATGAAGAAAAGCATGTTCACATAGCTCCCAACTGTCCATGATTTCGAGGGACTGTCCCTGATCTGGAACACAGTCAATCTGTCCCTCTTTTTGGTCTGATCCATATAGTTGTATATAAAATGCACTTTTAATCTTTCAAAAAGTGTTTTCCAGTGCTAAACCTTTCATTCAAATTCTAAATTGCTAAATTAAAAGCAATATATAGGAATGGTAGTGGTAAAAAACAAAGCCCTTGTTGATTTAATTAACCTTTAAGAGGGTGTGGCAGGGGGCATGTCCTATGCCTACATACATTTGTTACTAGGTGTGTGTTCATGTAGTACAATAGCACTAGCATAGGCGTGCGCACAGGGTGTGCCAGGTGTGCCCAGGCACACCCTAATCACCCAGTGCAGAACAGATTCTTCCTACTTCCCTGGCTCCCCCTCCTTCCCCCCAAAGCACTACCGGCTTTCCCCCTCTCCCACCGGTTGTTGCTGTGGATGTTTTATGGTGAATGGGGGAAGGGGCCAGTAAATATGCCATTTACCAGCCCCATCCCTTTCTGAATGAACATCGTGAGTGATCGGTAGAGTGTGTTTGAGCTTTGGGGTGCACACCCTAATGCCAAAGGCTGCGCACCCCTATGAGCACTAGCCATTAAATTCAGGTTAAAGTAGAAGTTTAGGCTAGACCAAAGCCCAACTTTTAAATGCTGCCTTGTTGCCCTCCATACACTTTAACATAAATCGCAATTTAAACATATTTTTTATTTGTTTTTCTGTTTGGTAATGTGACTACAAAGTGCCATCTCATCTGTGTAATGTAGAGCTGATGGCAGGGAACTCCCTCCCCCTTACAGCACTGGACGCCTGTGGATAAAAGCAGCAAATACAAAGACAATTAATAATTCTGGGAGCCTGGATTGAGAAGTTGGCTAATTGGCTTTAAAAAAAAATTAATGTTAAAATCAGGAATCTTCAAACTACAGCCCTCCAGCTGTTGCGGAACTACACGTCCCATGAGGGATTGTAAAACTCTGACATTCACAGACGTGACCAAGCATGAAGGGAATTGTAGTTCCTGAAAAACTGGAGGACCGTTGTTTAAAGACCCAGGGCCAGATTCAGGTACATCGGCGTATCTTTGTGCCGGCGTAGCGCATCTCAAATGCGCTACGCCGACGTAACATTGAGAGGCAAGCTGAGCATTCACAAATCACTTGCTCCCATTTTTGCGCCGGCGTAACGTAAATGGCCCGGCGTAAGCCCGCCTAATTCAAAGTAGGCAGGTAGTGGGCGTGTTGTATTAAAATGAATCGTGACCCCATGTAAACAAAGCGCCGAACGAACGGTGCATGCGCGAGCATGCTCAGAATCACGTAGAATTTACTCCCTAAGATACGCCGGCTCCATTCATACGTAACGTGAACGTAACCTACGCCCAGCCCCATTCACGTATGACTTACGCAAACGACGTAAAATCCGACGGCTGTTCCGACGTCCATACCTTAACATGACTTACCCATGCTTTATGAGGGGTAAACTTACGCCGGACGTACGCCTTACGTAAACGGCGTAGCTTACTGCGACGGGGGCAAGTACGTTCGTGAATCGGCGTATCTAGGTCATTTACATATTCAACGCGTAAATCAACGGAAGCGCCCCTAGCGGCCAGCGTAAATATGCACCCAAGATACAACGGCGTAGGAGACTTACCTCGGTGGGATGGAGCCAGAATTCAGGCGTATCTGGTTTTGAGAATATGGCGCATAGATACGACGGCGCATCCTAGAACTTACGCGGCGTATCAACAGATACATTGGCGTAAGTTCTCTCTGAATCCGGGCCCCATGGTCTGAAGTATAACTAAGACCCATTTCACACTGAAGGTGCTTTTCAGGCATTTTAGTGCTAAAAATTGCATCTGTAAAGCGCATGAAAAGTGCCTCTCATGCCTCCCCAGGGTGAAAGCCTGAGTGCTTTCACACTGAGGTGGCGCGCTTGCAGGATGGGAAAAAAAGCCCCAAGCTCAGATAGCTCATCAAAATAATACCTAGAAGGAAAAAAACTGTCAGATAAACTCTCCAACCTTTACCAAAATCACTTGTGGGTGGACTGACCCTTTTAAATAAGGTTCCCTTAAGCCCCATATACACGATCGGACCTTTGTCCGACCAAAATCACATCGGAATTCCGCCGGAATTCCATCAGAGTAAAAGAGAACATGTTCTCCATCTAAACTCTGATGGAATTACTCCGATGGGGCATACACACGGTCAGAATTTCCGATGGAAAAAGTCTGTCAGACTTAGGCCTCGTACACACGATAGGTTAACCAGAGGACAACGGTCTGATGGACCATATTTATCGGTCCAAACCAATCGTGTGTAGGCCCCATAGGTTATTTAACCATCGGTTAAAAAAAAGCCAACTTGCTTCAAATTCCTAACCGATAGGTCAAAACCGATCGTTAGTAGGCACGTCCAACGGTTAAAAATCCACGCATGCTCAGAATCAAGTCGACGCATGCTTGGAAGCATTGAACTTCGTTTTTTTTCAGCACGTCGTTGTGTTTTACTTCACCACGTTCTGACACGATCAGTTTTTTAACCTATGGTGTGTAGGCACGACGGACCATCAGTCAGCTTCATCGGTTAACCGATGACAACGGTCCTTCGGACCGTTCTCATCGGATGGACTGATCGTGTGTACGTGGCTTTATTCCATCGGAAATCCCAATCGTGTGTACGCGGCTTTATTCCATCGGAAATCCCGATCGTGTGTACGGGGCTTTAGGTCGTAAATTGACTATACTGATTATTAACACATTAGGACGGCCAAAAGTCATGATTAGGATCTGAAGGTTCACCTTACGTGAAGGTAATTACAAAATAACCTTATTTTACTCATGTTTTGAAGTCTATTAAAAACTTGGCAAAACATTTGCAATTCCCAAATTAAAGTTCTTCAGGCTATGAAATGTATTTCCTTCCTGAATGTCGTGTCCAATCCACATATTAAATTATAGGCTATTTCTCAACTCTTATGATTGTATTTTAGATGAATGCGATGCATGGAGAAAAGCCCCCTGCCAAGTGTACGATGACTAAGGTAGATAATAATGAATATTGGTCTGGGGGCATCCAGGGACAATCGGAGAGAAAAAGAAACAGTCAGCAAGTAGAGGAAGGGTAGCTGTAGAATTGTGAAGGCGTTGGGAAATGCAAAAAGCCAGTGACAAAGGAAATAGAATGTAATCTAGATAATACAGAAAGTAAAAGGTTTTCACAATGGGGTGAAATCTATTTATTCATGGTAAAGGCAAGCTGATTTCTAGTCTGAAACGGTTTGTTCCAGCACTTACTCAAGTACGTTTTGTGCCTCAGGCTTTTTACCTGCAAACAGGGTACAATATATCAAGATCGGAAATAGATGTCCATGGCCTCCGCAGCACGAACACCTTTCTTTACAAACTCGACGGGGT
The DNA here is from genome assembly GCF_905171775.1 of Rana temporaria. Classification (NCBI taxonomy): domain Eukaryota; kingdom Metazoa; phylum Chordata; class Amphibia; order Anura; family Ranidae; genus Rana; species Rana temporaria. The sequence goes on from NC_053489.1 coordinate 82,001,221, forward strand.
TATTTGGGATCTTTTTAGGAAAATGCCAGCAGTACTGCATTTCCAACTTTCTCATTTATGTTCTCGAAACCTCAGCTAAAAAAAAGGTGAAAATACATAAATGGGAGCTGGTTTACATGCCAGAGGATTGGCAATATTGTTCAGCTAGTTTTGTGATCTCAACACTCTCAATCACGTCCTCCACTGCAATGGGAACACAGCTTGGCCAAGATGCTAAAACACACCCCAACCTGTTGGAAATTTCACTACTTAAAGGGGGGTCCCAACCACATTTTTCAATTTTTAAGTCAGTTCATTCATCAGGCAACACAATTGTACAAGTAAGTTCACTATTTTCTGATCCGCCGCCGATCTGCAGTGTAACAGCAGGGCTGCGCCGTCAACCACTCGGGTTGCCATCACAACGGGCGGCGGCGGCAGAAGTGCCCCGCCGTTGTGATGGCAACGAAGAACAACAACGAAGACCAGTGTAATAAAGCCAGAAGATAAAGAATACTATCCAGCTATTCCAGTACTGAAAATGGCGCTGAAATCTGCATTGAATCGCGTCACTTCCTGTCTTGAAGTCCCGCGATTCTAGCCCTAGGGGAAGCGCACTGCATCCTGGGAAATGATGACACACATTTCCCAGGAGCAGTAGCGAGCTGTGGAGCCAAGGGAGATGACGACACAATCCAAGGTGATTCAGAAGGCAGATTTTGTGGGACCACATAGCAACAGATATTTCCAGGAGAGTAAAAAAAATAATAATTTTCAATTATTTTATTTTAGGTATTATATGCACATTAATAATTGTTTTTTTTTTGATGGAGACTCCGCTTTGAGTACCAGTCTGTATTACCCCTTCATCACCACACCAGGCAATTTTTTAGGTTTCAGTGGTGTGATAGTTTAAAGTGGCTGTAAAGGCAGAAGTTTATTTTTTTTTATCTTAAAGGGGTTGTAAAGGAAAACATTTTTTTTTTCATAATAAGCATCCTTTACCTGCAGACATTCCTCTATTCACTTCCTCATTGTTCGTTTTTGCTCAGAAGTTGCTCTATTTCTTCTCTGTTCTGTTCACTTCCTGCTTGTCTGATTGTTACTCATCACCGTGATGGGAGGCTTTACTGCGGTGGTCAGTGACATGCTCGCCCCCTCCTGGGAACTACATCTGTGCGGCAGGACGCTCTCTACGTGTTAGGGACTTCAAGGAGGTGTGAATTACTGGGCGTGCCGCAATGCATACTGGGAAATGTAGTTCTTACATGAACGAGCGCCGCAAACCAGGAAGTGAATGAGAGAACAGAAACTAGAACGCCAGAGGTGATATAGATGAAGGAATTTAATAGGTATTTACTTGTTTTTTAACAGAATCATTACTAGGGGTGCAACGGATCAAAAAACTCACGGTTCGGATCGTTCCTCGGATCAGGAGTCACGGATCGGATCATTTTTCGGATCGGCAAAAAAAATAATCTCCCCCACTGTAATACCCCCCCCCCCCCACCAACTATAGTACCCCCTCAGTGCAGACACCCCCCCTCCTCTCAGTACAGTGACCCCCTCCTCAGTACAGTGACCCCCCCTCCTCAGTACAGTGACCCCCCCCTCCTCACAGTGATCCCCCCCCTCTGTACAGTGATCCCCCCCTCTGTACAGTGATCCCCCCCTCCGTACAGTGATCCCCCTCCTCAGTACAGTGACCCCCCCTCCTCAGCAGTGATCCCCCCTCAGTACCGTGACCCCCCTCAGTACAGTGACCCCCCCTCCTCAGTACAGTGACCCCTCCTCAGTACAGTGACCCCCCCTCCTCAGTACAGTGACCCCCCCTCCTCAGTACAGTGACCCCCCCTCCTCAGTACAGTGACCCCTCAGTACAGTGACCCCCCCTCCTCACAGTGATCCCCCCCTCTGTACAGTGATCCCCCCTCTGTACAGTGATCTCCCCTCCGTACAGTGATCCCCCCTCCGTACAGTGATCCCCCTCCTCAGTACAGTGACCCCCCCTCCTCAGCAGTGATCCCCCCTCAGTACCGTGACCCCCCTCAGTAGTGACCCCCCCCCTCAGTACAGTGACCCCCCTCAGTACAGTGACCCCCCTCCTCAGTACAGTGACCCCCCTCCTCAGTACAGTGACCCCCCTCCTCAGTACAGTGACCCCCCTCCTCAGTACAGTGACCCCCCTCCTCAGTACAGTGACCCTCCCTCCTCATTACAGTGACCCCCCTCCTCAGTACAGTGACCCCTCCTCAGTACAGTGACCCCTCCTCAGTACAGTGACCCCTCCTCAGTACAGTGACCCCCCTCCTCAGTACAGTGACCCCCCTCCTCAGTACAGTGACCCCCCTTCCTCAGTACAGTGACCCCCCCTCAGTACAGTGACCCTCCCTCCTCATTACAGTGACCCCCCTCCTCATTACAGTGACCCCCCTCCTCAGTACAGTGACCCCTCCTCAGTACAGTGACCCCCCCTCAGCTAGAACCGACAGGCACTCCCCGAGCGGTGTGTCCGAGTGCGGGCTCCTCCTCTGTTGGTGTAAACAGAGGAGGGCCGGAGCTAGGGCCGGAGCTAGGCCGAAGCCGCGGCCTTTCCTAATGTTACGGCGGCGGCTCCGGAGCTAGGCCGAAGCCGCGGCCTTTCCTAGCGTTATGGTCGCGGCTCCGGAGGTAGGCCGAAGCCGCGGCCATAACATTAGGAAAGGCTGCGGCTTCGGCCTAGCTCCGGAGCCGTGGCAATCCGCGGATCACAGTGTGATCCGATCCGAAGGGGGTGACCCGTTCGGATCACGGATCAACTGTGATCTGTTGCACCCCTAATCATTACACTATTATGTCTGTCTACCTTGCAGACATTCATTTTAGCCCAACATTTTTTTTCCTTTACAACTCCTTTAACCACTTAAGGACCCCTTCATGCCCGATATACGTCGGCAGAATGGCACGACTGGGCACATCCACTTACATGTATGTGGCTCTTTAAGCCGCGCCGTGGGCACGTGCATGCGACCCGGTCCGAAGCTCCGTGGCCGCGCGACCCGCGGACCGGATCGCCGCTGGAGTCCCGCGATCGTTCCCCGGAGCTGAAGAACGGGGAGAGCTGTGTGTAAACACAGCTTCCCCGTTCTTTACTGTGGCGCTGTCATCGATCGTGTGTTCCCTTTTATAGGGAAACACAATCGATGACGTCACACCTACAGCCACACCCCCCTACAGTTAGAAACACAAATGAGGTCACACATAACCCCTTCAGCGCCCCCTTGTGGTTAACTCCCAAACTGCAATTGTCATTTTCACAGTAAACAATGCATTTTAATTGCATTTTTTCCTGTGAAAATGACAATGATCCCAAAAATGTGTCAAAATTGTCCGAAGTGTCCGCCATAATGGCGCAGTCACGAAAAAAATCGCTGATCGCCGCCATTAGCAGTAAAAAAATTTTTTTTATAAAAATGCAATAAAACTATCCCCTATTTTGTAAACGCTATAAATTTTGCGCAAACCAACCGATAAACGCTTATTGCGATTTTTTTTTACCAAAAATAGGTAGAAGAATACGTATCGGCCTAAACTGAGGAAAACGTTTATTTTTTTTATTTTTGGGGGATATTTATTATAGCAAAAAGTAAAAAATATAGATTTTTTTTTTCAAAATTGACGCTCTATTTTTGTTTATAGCGCAAAAAATAAAAAGCGCAGAGGTGATCAAATACCATCAAAAGAAAGCTCTATTTGTGGGAAAAAAGGACGCCAATTTTGTTTGGGTGCCACACGACTGCGCTATTGTCAGTTAAAGCGACGCAGTGCCGAATCGCAAAAACTGGCCAGGTCCTTTACCTGCATAAAGGTCCAGGTCTTAAGTGGTTAATGTACATATCATATACAGAGGAGGGTAGAAGTAAAGACGTTTATGTACTGGTCATATACAGTGGTAGGATGGAGATGAAAAGGTTAACTGCTTGCCGACCAGCCGCCGTCATTATACTGCAGCAGGTCGGCATGATCCCGCGAGCTGGTGTAGCTGTACGTTGGAAACACTGGGGTTGATTTACCAAAGACAAATAGGCTGTTTGCAATCTATACCCGTGTTTGGTGAATATGGTGAAGTTTCACTTTGTGTCACGTGCAAATAATAATAAAAAAAAAAGCATTCTTGCTTGCAGGTGATTGGATAATGGAATTCCACAGATCTTCATCCCATTCACTAAGCTCTGGGGTAAATTCCCTTGCAAAGTGAACAGCCCATTTGTATTTAGTAAATCTACCTTTGTGTGCAGTGATGGGCAATGTTCTGCATCTGATCAACACCAGTCACCGCAAGGTTATATAGAAACCAAGGCCCGGATTCAGATACGAGATACCACGGCTTATCTCCAGATACGTCGTCGTATCTCTGAGTGCGGGCCGTCGTATCTATGCGACTGATTCAGAGAATCAGTTACGCATAGATTTCTCTAAGATCCGACCGGCGTGTCTTACACTGTCGTATCTTAGGCTGCATATTTACGCTGGCCGCTAGGTGGCGCTTCGGTATAGTTACGCAAGAAATATGCTAATTAGGTATTTACGCCGATTTAGAAACGTACGTCCGGCCGGCGCATTTTTTTTAAGTTGTTTACGTTAGGCTTTTTCCGGCGTAAAGTTACCCCTGCTTTATGAGGTGTAGCTAATGTTCAGTATGGACGTCGTTCCCGCGCTGAGTTTTGAAAAGTTTACGTTGTTTGCGTAAGTCGTTTGCGAATAGGGCTGTACGTAAGTTACGTTCACGTCTAAAGCAATGACGACTTGCGGCTTAATTTCGAGCATGCGCACTGGTATTTTTTCACGAACGGCGCATGCGCCGTTCACAAAAAACGTAAAATACGCGGGGTCATCTGAAATTTGAATAAAACACGCCCACAACATCCCCATTTGAATTAGGCGGGCTTACGCCGGCCCACATACGTTACGCCGCCGTATTTCTGAATACGTAACTTGCGCCCAAATTTACAGCGGCGTAACGTATCTGAGATACGTTACGCCCGCAGAAAGATCCGCTCATCTTTCTGAATCCGGGCCCAACTGTTTAAGGCTCAGTTCACTTTGGTGTGACATGCACTCCGACTTTGAGAGCACATGTCGCATGACATGTAAAGATCAATGTTTTCCTTAACCAGTCTGACTTTGGAAAAGATTCCTGCACTACTTTGGTCTGACTTCTGTCCGATGTCAGCCCATAGAATTGAATGGAGGTTGGCTCCTTATCTTAATTGATGTGATTAGGATCTGACATTACAGGAAGTGTACACAGGCATTCCCTGAAGTTGCTTCAAAATCGCAATGTAGTCATGTTGAAGTCCCGCCAAAGTTGTGTCATAGTCGCCTGGCCAGGTTGTGTCAGTGTGAACTGAGCTGTGCCCTGTTCACACAACAACACTTCAGTGATTTGTGGTGCGTTGTGGAAAAAAGCAGACTTATTTTCCTTTAGATGGCATTGCAAGTCACCACAATACAGGTCACCGCACTGCAGTGAGGAGACTTGGATGGACTGTAACTTTTCAGACTCTCATTAAAGTAAAAAAAAACAAAAAACAATGCAATGCTCTGGAACAGCGCACTGCATCACCCCTCATCACCCAGCAAAACGCACACCAGTCCATACGCTAAAATGGAGCTAGTGTAAACAAGCCCAAAAAGTTTGCTGAATTCATTTATTGTGCAAAGTATTAATTTTTACAAAAACACTGAGATTAACTTGCATTTAGTAAATATTTACTCAGAAGGATCTAATGCCGCGTACACACGATCGGAAACTCGGACAAGAAAAGTTTGATGTGAGCATTTGGTCGGAAATTCCGACTGTGCGTAGGCTCCATCGGAATCTTTCTGTTGGACATTCCACCAAGAAAAATTTGAGAGCTGGTTCTCAAATTTTCCGACAAGAAAAGTTCTTGGAGGAAATTCCGATCGTCTGTATGCAATTCTGACCCACCAAAAACCAGGCATGCTCGGAATCAAGTAGACGCATGCTCGGAAGCTTTGAACTTAATTTTTCTCTGCGTTCTTGACGGTCGGAATTTGGTGTGACAAGACAAGTTTGAGCCAAGATTCTGTCGGAAAAAAAATCAGCAGTTTTCTTGACGGATTTTCCGATCATGTGTACGCGGCATAAGGCTCCATTTAGACCTGTCCATTGCAGTAATGTGCAACAAAATATTTTTTTTCCCCCAAGACATGATCCAAGGTGCATTATGATAACACACTGAATTGTATCCCAACACACCTTACCAGCACACAACACATCACACGTTAGATTGATTGCAACAAAACAATTTTTTTTATATTGAGAGTACAAAGAGGCAACAACATACACTCTCATTATATCCACATAGGCCCGGATTCACATACATTGGCGCAAAGAGGCAAGCACAGTATTCACAAAGCACTCGCCTCCCAAACTGCGCTGGGTTTCCTCAGCGTAAGCCGCCGTAGGTGGAAGTGGGTGTGAGACATGCTAATGAGGCGTGACCCCATGCTAATGATGGGCCGAGTGCCAGACAAGTACTTAAAATGAACGGCGCATGCGCCGTCCCGTTGATGCATCCCAGTGCGCATGCTCAGAATAACGTCGAAACTACTCCCTAAGATACGACGGATCACTGCCTACGACGTGAAAGAAACCTACGCCTAGCCCTATTCACGTACTACGTAAACAACGTAAAATACGACGGTTGTGTTCCCTGGTGCAGCCATTTGCATGGATGCTGCTGACTTACACCTGCTTTATGGGGCATAACTTTACGCCGGACGTACGACTTACGCAAACTGCGTATATTATGCGCCGGGCACAAGTACGTTCGTGAATCGGCGTATCTCCCTCATTTGCATATGTGAATAGAAAATCAATGGGAGCGCCAAATACGTCCAGCGTAAATATGCGCCCACGATACGTCGGCGTAGGAAAGTTACGTCAGTCGGATGAAGCCTATTTTCAAGCGTATCTAGTTCTGTGGGCCATAGTATTCTTCATTCTGCTCTGTTCATCACCTTTCCATGTGATTGTTGCACCATCTAGTGTCAGAATATGGATATGACATTGCAGCATGACTAATTCCTAACATAAATGCACAAGAAGCCATCAAATGTAACGTAGGCATTTGCATATTTTTTTTTTTTTCTTACAGCAATTACACTCCATAGCCATGGTTATATTTTGTAAGTGTTTTGTCACATTTAACAATCAATTACACTGCGTGACAGCTTAATGCTTCTCCCAGTGATAAAGGCAGGGCCTAGAGTTTCACACATTATTAAAGTTTCATTAGGCACAAAGAATAAAGTCATCACTTGTCTAACACCAAACCTTGTTAAATACCAAGAAAAAAATACCTCCCACTTGATAAAGAAGTGATAACCCATCAGAGCTGGTGACTGGATGAGAGCCTCCTGGAATCACTGAAGCAAACAAGTGCCATTTTTATAACCATACAATGTACCAGACACGTTAATTGGCATTGTTAGATAACAGTGGGCACATTACCCCATTGATAATAACTGGCCGCTTTAGAGCTAGGCCTTATCTAGCCAGGCTATTTTGGAAGGTTGTGCCAATTCTTACCTGAATCGGGACCTGTACACCTATAAGGGAATGCTTTACAGAATGTCCACCAAGTCCTTCCAGCATGAAATATAAAGTTTATTTCCAAGCAAGAAAAAAAAAGGAAAGCAGCTCTCTGGGAAAAAAACGTGCATGTTTATTAACCCTTTCATGCCTAAGCCTATTCCTGACATTTGTTGCTTACAAGTTAAAATTACTTAGAACCCCCCAAACATTATATATATATAGCAGAGACCCTAGAGAATAAAATAGTGATTGTTGCAATATTTTATGTCACGTGGTTTTTGCGCAGAGGTCTTTCAAAGGCATTTTTGGGGGGAAAAAAGACACTTTCATAAAAAAAAAAAAAAAAACAATAAAAAAAAAAAAAAAAAACGAAACGGTAAAGTTAGCCCAATTTTTTTTGTTTTAATGTCAAAGATGATGTTACGCTGCGAGAATCGCGAGAGAATCGTGATCTATCTTCTAAGCAAAAAAATAGTGATTCTCATTTTAGCCAGAATCGTGCAGCCTCTAAACAGTAGTGCCTGCACCACTTTTGGCAATTTCAGGTGCGACTTGCATGGACATCTGTACATGAACCTGCACAGATGTCTTCCAAATCGCACTGACGTTCGGCTTTGAAATTGTGCGATTTCAGATGAATTTGCATGATTTCAAAGCTGCACTCAATGTGAACGAGGGCTAAAGACAAAATCATAATGTCATTTTGTAACAGGCTGCAGGAAGGAATACAAATACATTTGTTTAGTAAAAGTGCAGCTATGCTTAAAATGGTTGTAAGCCTGAAATATGAACAAAGCGTTTCCCTCTATAGTGCCTCTATTAGGAGCACTGAGGGGTTGATTTACTAAAGACAAAAAGACTGCAAAGTGTAGTTTCTCCAGAGCTTAGTAAATGAGCAGAATATCTGCTGACTGCCATCATCCAATTATGTGCAAGCAAAAATTCATGTTTTTAATTACCGTATTTATCGCCCGTATACGCCGATAAATACGGTATACTCAAACATGATTGGGTACTCGTTGCAACATGAAGCTTTACCTCATTTACTAAGCTCTGTAGAAACTGCACTTGCAGAATGCAACTGCCCTTTGCAAAGTGCACAGTCTATTTAGCAAATCAACCCCAAAGTGTCATGAATCACTTCTGACAAGTTTTTCTGACACCAAGAGAAAATAGGTGACAGGGGAAGGGCCTCCAGCAGATTGACAGCCTCGGGTCTTTTCCTGTGTGGATGTGTCTCTTTCCTCCAATCAGCTCTAAGAGTTTTCCTCACTTGCACAACTCTTCACCCCCTGCTTTTTGAACTCTCAGACAAGCTTTTTAATTCAGTGCTTTAAATGGATGTAGAGAAAACCGCAGATAAACGGTACAACTTATGTAGAAGGATTGGTTTCATCTCTGCGTACCACCTGAGGCCAGTCACTTCACTGGGTATATGGAAGGGTTTACAACTTTTTTTCCATATATTTTATTTGTCATACGCACAAAGCAAAAAAAACTATGGGGCAGATCCACGTAGATCGGCGCATTATTCCGCCGGGCGTAGCGTATCTAAGATACACTACGCCGCCGTAACTTTTTTTTTTTTCGAATCCTCAAAGAATTTGCGCCGTTACGGCGGCGTAGTGTATCTTTGGCGGCGTAAGGGCGCGGAATTCAAATGGCTGTGATGGGGGCATGTTTTATGTAAATACGTCGTGACCCGACGTAAACAACGTTTTTTTTAACGGCGCATGCGCCGTCCGTGGGGGTATCCCAGTGCGCATGCTCGAATTAAACCGGAACAAGCCAATGCTTCCGACGGTGATGTCATTCTACGCAAATCCCTATTCGCGAACGATCAAAATTTAACGCGGGAACGACGGCCATACTATTGAGTACGCCTCATAATAGCAGCTTTAACTATACGCCGGAAAAAGCCAAACGCAAACGGCGTAAAAAAATGCGCCGGCTGGACGTACGTTCGTGGATCGCCGTAACTAATTTGCATACTCGACGTGGAATTTGACGGAAACGCCATCTAGCGGCCGCCGGAAAAATGCATCTACGATCCGACGGCGTACTAAGACGTACGCCTGTCGGATCGATCCCAGATGCAGTCGTATCTTGCTTTGTAGATACAAAACAAAGATACGACGCAGGAAATTTAAAATTACGCGGCGTATCAATAGATACGCCGGCGTAATTCTTCTGTGGATCTGCCCCAAACTGTCTACACAAACCCAAAAATACAGATCATGTTGGCTACAGCTCTCTAAAGCCTGGTACACATGATCAGACTTTCTGCAGACAAAGCGTAGGACTTTTGTCTGAAGGGCGTTGGCCAGGAATTTGTCTTGAATACAAACGGCACACAATTGTCAGCCAACCAACACGAAACAATGTGGTTTTTAAGCTCTTTAGTGCCACCCTTTGGGCACCTTCTGCTAATGTCATGTTTGGTGAGCATTGCTTCCGGCTTAACACTATAGAAAAAATACAACACTCTATCATTAACTCCACAACTGGATACCTTACCAGTCTATAGACTGTGCGCAGATCTGAAGATTTGATCCCCTTCATTGGCATTACATTTATTTCACTCCAAATAATGGAAAGTTTACTTACCTAAAAGAAAAAGAAAAGTCATTAATATTTCAAATACTAATTATTTATCAATGTCATATCATTTCTTTAGCATTTTAGTACTTTGGTTTTGCCTAGTACACACAATCAGAAAATCGGATGAAAAATACCGCTATCATAGCGATCATACGATAATCTGATTATAAGTACACAGCTTTTAAGAGGCAATCAGGACAGTTCATGTAAAAATATCAAAAGGAATAAACACATTTTCTTTCTCGTATGATACCAGATCGTATGATTTTCATTTAATGGATACTCTATTTGTCTGGACAAAATTGGAAGACCAAGACCGCGCATGCTCAGAAACGACAGAATACCATACATTACATCACTTCTGAAGTTGTATTCTCCCATATGAGAATTTTCGTAACTTTAATATCTTCTAAATTTCCGATATCATTTTTTATAGCGATTCCAAGTCGCCACTTGCAGGACTTTTCCTAACTTCCCCCAAGCGCACCGCCCCGTGTGAAAGCACCCATTGCAATGAATGGGGGGCGATTTTCAGGCGCTTTTTAGAGGCTATTTCTAGCGCTAAAACACCTGAAAACTGCCTCAGTGTGAAAGGAGTCTAAGTATGCTTTGGTTTGTAATACTCTGTCTTAGGCCCCGTACACACGGCCGAGGAACTCGACGTGCTTGGCACGTCGAGTTCCTCGTCGAGTTCTGGGATAAAGCCGCCGAGGAGCTCGGCGGGCCGCCTTCTCCCATAGAACAACGAGAAAATAGAGAACATGTTCTCTATTTTCTCGTCGAGCTCCTCGGCGGCTCCATCGAGCCAAAACTGTACAGACGACAGAGTTTCTCGGCAGAATCCGGGTTTTGACCGAGTTTCTCGGTGAATTCTGCCGAGAAACTCTGTCGTGTGTACGGGGCCTTACAGAGAAATGTCACGGTACTTGGTCCTAGCATGATCCAGGAAACCGGAAATTTGAAAATTCGCCAAACTCACTAGACATTAAAAGTGACATTAATAATTTACCTATCAATACCGATTATCTTTGTGAAAAGAAATCACAAATACTTACTGCCATGAAAATGTCTGAGAGGGATAACTGCTTGGCTGACCACTAATTACGTTTCCAAAGGTTTAATTATTTCTGATTATGGAATCAGCTAAGTATGAGCTGTATGTGCTCACCAAGACAATCCTTAAAGTGGATGTAAACCCCAAAAATGTACAGTATAAGATTTTCTATCATCTGTGCCCAGTCTTGCCCATCTGTGCCCAGACAGCTCTGAGCAATCCTCTTTTATTTTTCAGTGAAATAAAACGGACTTACAGAGAAAAACCTTAGTCCGTTCTGCCCCCTTGCTGTGAGTGACAGGTTATTTACATATCGCATGCACTAGCCTAGAGACAGGCATTATTTTTTTAATTCCCACCCCCACTCCTTTTCTGAAGTCATGTGGTTACTTTTCTGGATTTTGACTGGATGTTAGTGATCATAGCAGAATTTAGTGTAAGGAGTACACAGGAAAAAATGCATGTTGACAAGAGGAGTGTAGAGGAGGGCACCCACCGAGCTCTAGACAACAGATCCACCCACAGAATCTGCAGTTTTTCAGTTCTTATAACAGACAGAAGGGAGACATTTGACAGGTGAGGATACATGCAGGAGGCATCTATATCCCTATAGATCAGCACTGTGGCAGTAGTTTAGAAAGGATGACAGTGGGTTTACATCCACTTTAAGCCTCGTACACATGACCGTTTTTTCCGAAGGGAAAACTGCGAGGAGAGCTTTTGGCCAGGAAAACGGGAAAACTGCACAAAAAACGCCGGACAAAAAAAAGAGAACCAGCTCTTTTTTCCCGCCGGGTGGACTTTTGCCTATTGTGTTTGGCATTTTTTTATGGGAAAAACTGCGATGGCGCATACACGCCGGGATTCCCGCGCAAAGCTCCATCGCAGTTTTCCTGTCGGGAAAACCTCTCGTGTGTAGGAAGAATTGATTTCCGACGGGAACTTTTCCCCTCAGAAATCCTGCATGTGTGTACGGGGCATTACAGTTTCAGCACATCATTTATAAAGGTGGAACTGACTGAAAACTGTCACCTAGAATTTCTTCACTTCAGTAGAAATATACAATTTTATTGGTCATTTGTTGTTCAAAACAAAACAAAAAAAGTAGCCAATCATGTTTTCTAAACATGCACATCAAAAAAAAAAAAACAATGCATTCAGCTTAAAAATGTATATAAAATGCATGGAAATTACCCAACTTCATTCTAATATGGTGGAACTAAACCCATCGATTTGTGCAGCACGTGCCGAGAATGTAACTGTCACATTGGTTGTGTCCTCAGCCAAACTGTCAAACCATGAAATGGCTGGTGTCATAACTGATCACATGTGCAGCATCAAACAGAAGCTAAGATGTCAGTGTTTTACCAGACAGGAAGGGTAAATCGCTAACCGCACAGACAAGTAATAAAAGTGCTTTTTTGGAAGACTATGGGAATTAGAGCTGTGCATCTTCACTGGTCTCACAATTTGATTTGATTATGATTATCATGTCAACGATTCAATTTGATTCAATTCCACGATGCACCACTACTACTGCCCATGGTTTTCATCAAAAACCCATCACTACAGCCTCACCAGTGCCCATCAAATGCAGCCTCACCAGTGCCCATCAAATGCAGCCTCACCAGTGCCCATTAAATGAAGCCTCACCAGTTCCCATCAAATGCAGCTCAACAGTGCCCATCAAATGCAGCCTCACCTGTGCCCATCAAATGCAGGCTCACCAGTGCCCATCAAATGCAACCTTTACCAGTGCCCATCAAATGCAGCCTCACCAAAGCCCATGAAATGCAGGCTCACCAAAGCCCATCAAATGCAGGCTCACCAGTGCCCATCAAATGCAGCCTCACCAGTGCCCATCAAATGCAGCCTCACAGTGCCCATCAAATGCAGCCTCACAGTGCCCATCAAATGCAGCTTCACCAGTGACCATCAAATGCAGCCTCACCAGTGCCCATCAAATGCAGCCTAACCAGAGCCCATCAAATGCTGCCTCACCAGTGCCCATCAAATGCAGCTTCACCAGTGCCCATCAAATGCAGGCTCACCAGTGCCCATCAAATGCAGCCTCACCAGTGCCCATCAAATGCAGCCTCACCAGTGCCCATCAAATGCAGCCTCACCAGTGCCCATCAAATGCAGCCTCACCAGTGCCCATCAAATGCAGCCTCGCCAGTGCCCATCAGATCACACAGAGTGCCGATCTCCTTCTGTTTAACGGAGCTTAGATTTGAATTGCCTGGCAGCCGATGTCAACAAAGTTCCGCCTCCTAGACCAGCTCCTATAATACACATCACACTGATTTAATTTCCCTGCTTCGGATCAGTGTGCTGTCTATGAATGGAGATCGTCTAGGAGGCAGGACTTTGTTACAGTGATCGTCGAACATTTCAGATCCAAGCTCCGTGACACAGGGGCAACATACACAAGGAGAGGGATAGGAGGAAACTGACAGAAGGACCAGGATGACGTTATTGATGCAGGTGCGATTCAGCCGTTCTCTGCATTGATGCAGAATCGTTTAAGGCTGAATCGCAATGCATCGATTATACGATTAAATTCAACATCCCTATGGGAATTCGAAGCTGTCATCTATTCCAAGCTTTCTTTACTTCTTTTCTGATAAAATCGTAGTCTGCAGGACAAGTAGTGAGAGGAAATTTCTAAAACGAAGACCTGGATAGCAGTAAAAGCCTAACAGGGGTTCTAATTTGCAACACTCTATCCAAACCAAAATTTCCTCTCTTATTAACTGCTTGCCGACCAGCCGCCGCAGTTATACAGCGGCAGGTCGGCTCTGCTGGGCGAGATCACGTAGCTATATGTCATCTCGCAGAGCAGCCGATAGGGGCGCGCGGCCCCCGACTCCCGCACGCATGCCCGGTCCTGTCAGGGGAGAAATGTATGAATGTATGAACAGCGATCAGTCATTTCCCCCAGTCAGTCCACCCCCCCCTTCAGTTAGAACACACCCAGGGAACATACTTAACCCCTTCCCCGCCCCCTAGTGTTAACCCCTTCCCTGCCAGTGGCATTTTTATAGTAATCAATGCATGTTTATAGCACTGATCGCTATAAAAATGCCAATGGTCCCAAAAATGTGTGAAAAGTGTCCGAAGTGTCCGCCATAATGTCGCAGTACCGAAAAAAATCGCTGATCGCCGCCATTACTAGTAAAAAAAATATATTAATAAAAATGCCATAAAACTATGCCCTATTTTGTAGACGCTACAACTTTTGCGCAAACCAATCAATAAACGCTTATTGCGATTTTTTTTTTTTTTACGAAAAATATGTAGAAGAATACGTATCGGCCTAAACTGAGGAATTTTTTTTTTTATATATATATTTTTGGGGATATTTATTACAGAAAGAAAGTTAAAAATATTCTTTTTTTTTTTTCAAAATTGTCGCTCTATTTTTGTTTATAGCGCAAAAAATAAAAACCGCAGAAGTGATTATATACCACCAAAAGAAAGCTATATTTGTGGGGGAAAAAAGGACGCCAATTTTGTTTGGGAGCCACGTCGCACGACCGCGCAATTGTCAGTTAAAGCGACGCAGTGCCGAATCGCAAAAAGGGGCCCGGCCATTGAGCAGCAATATGGTCCGGGGCTGAAGTGGTTAAAGTGGAACTTTAGCCAGAAAATAAAGATCACTTCAGGCTGGCCCCTTTTGCAGGTATATCTATGTAAAACATTAAAATAACTGCCTATACTGTTTAAATTCCAGTAATACATCATCTCCCCCTGCTCTGCACATGCTCAGTTGCTCTCTGTTTTTCAGCACTGTGGAGATCTGCCGACAACCTAAAGATTGACAAGAAAATTACTTATGCGCTGCTAAACACAATAACATAGAAAAAGGAACAGCCACAACCACTATTATGACAAACTCAAATCACTATGAATATATATAATCCTGATATATTTAGATACCGAGCATCCATTCTCCAGCGGAGCTTGTCCAGTCCTAAAAATACATCATAAGAGGAATACAACTAGACCGGAGATGTACCAGACCAACAATCTAATATTTAACAAGATGACGCATGACAGGTAATGGGTTATATATTTAGGATGAGCAGCCATTGCACGTAGAGGTGTCTGGGGATGGCTTTTTGACACACAGCTGTCTCTCTACGGATGGATGTCATCCTTTCACATTGGATCCTTTCATTTGTGCCCTTGAAGTGGACTTTACTACCACAGGAGTTTTTTTTTTTTTTTTTACATTTATTAGGAGTGTTTATGTGTATGGTCTCACTAAATGTTTTTTTCACAAGATAGTATATGTATGAAAATACATGTGGTATCTATGTTGCGGTGCTTCTGAAGAGCTTTTCAAGCGCTGCCCATTAATTGCAAAGAGAAGCCCAGAGCATGAAGCGCAGAGGAATAGTGTGGGGCGGACATGACTAGGTGCTTGGGACACAAGGGGTTACTAGCTTGGGAGGAAAAGGGGGCAGGGGGCTGGGCATTAGTTTCCCGGGCTCTGGGAGTTTATTTAAGGAGGGGGCGGAGCTACAGGGCTCAGCAGCGTGGGGGAAGACAAGGAAGGAGGCAGTTTTTTGCTCTGCTCCTTCACAGCTAAGATGTCGCAGGTAGACCTGATGCTAGCCAGACTCCGGGCCAGGGCAGCTGAGAGGGGTCCCCAGTGGTTGGAGGCACAGATCGGCGGGCTGATCGAGGACCAGGCAGGGGGGTCTATGGAGCCGGCGACTCGCGCTCGGCAATCGTGGCCGCCGGTGCGCTACTCGCCCGAGGTGTCGGGGCGATCCAGGAGGGCAGCCAGGAGTCCAGCGGAAGACCCGTCGCCCCCGCCGGCGAAGCGGTCGCAGCTGTCGGCCGGTGGGGAGTCCGGACGGTACCCTCGTGGTCGGAGGAGCTCGGGAGGCGGGGCCTACGGTCGGGATTGCGCCCGGTCCTCACCGGGAAGAGGGAGTCAGCAGCATAGGCCAGCAGCACCCAGCGCAAGTGTGGGTTCCGAAGGAGAGGCCCGTCGAGGGACAGGGGGGGCCAGGGACAGCGGGCCGTCCATCCGCGCGGCAGCTGCATCAGGGGCTCGGGGGCAGCAAGCACAGGACAGTAGTGAGGAGCAGCAAGTGACCAGGCCACAGAGCAAGGGGGGGCCAAGCTAAGAAGATTCCAGCAGAGGTTCGATTCAGGCATCCCCTGGGGTCTGCGGCTCCCAGATCTCCTTCACCTGGGGGGCCACAAGTGCCGTGCAGTGCAGCTGAGGACCGGTCGGAGGGTGAGGTGTCCGAGGACGAGGAGGATGTCGTGCGACAACCACCGGTGGATGTAGCGGCGGCGGCTGATGGTGCGGTTCCCAGGCAGCCAGGTAAGACTACCTCCTTACCTACTCTTGATTTCACTAATGCTTTGTGTACCTTATTGGGGGTGGGGGGGTTTAACCCGGTGGCTGCTGGTGCGGTTGCACGGGGACCGGTGGCGCCTGGGGCTGCGGGGGCGGTTCCCGCCGCTCTGGGGGTCCCGGGCCAGATGCAGGACCTGCTGGGGGGTCTGCGGGACCTGTTGCAGCGCTTTGCTGGGGGTCCTGCGGTGCCGCCGCAGGTCGCACCATGGGTGGGTGGGAGTGGGGACAATGGGGGGGCAGCGGCTGCTCCAGCGGCGGTGGCGGTCGACCCCCTCGTCAGCGTGACAGCGGCTGTTCCGGCAGGCAGTGTAGCGGGGGACACAAATAAAGATAAGTCAGCGGCGGCCAGGGCAGATATTGTTAGGATTGCAGATGCGGCGAAATGTGAGGTATATGTATGTTTTGAGGGTCCCCTAGGTTCGCATTTGAAGCCAGAGGTGAGAGAAAAAATCGTTAAGGGTGAGTATGTTGACATTTTTTCCTTGCTTCCTCTGGAAAAATTTAATTTAGACAGGGTGAAGCCCGATGACTCTAAGAAAGAGGACGAGGAGAAGAGGCGTTATCGCCTCATCCCTCGCACCTTTGGAAATTGGTTGCAGGCTTATGCAATACTGGCCAGTGTCATTGGCGACAAGAAGCCGGAACACTGTGCGGCATTGTTTTGCTACATGGATGCGATCGGGGAGGCGCACCGCGTGTACGGGGGTACGGGGTGGCTGCGTTACGACGAGCAATTCCGGCAGCGTATGGCGGTACGGCCGTCAATTAGGTGGGACCATAAGGATATTACCTTGTGGATGCGGCTTATGTCTGCGCCGCGGGCGTCGGGCCAGTTTTTTCAGGGGGGGGCCGGGGGGGCCGCAGCCTCGGGACCGTCGGCCGGAAAAAAGTGGGGAGTCTGTTGGCAGTTTAACGAGGGATCCTGCAAGTTTGGAGGGTCCTGTCGTTTCAAACATGAATGCTCGGGTTGCGGAGGTACCCACCCCCTATCCAAATGCTTCAAGCGGGGCAAGCGGGGGGGAGACTCTGCGGGAAAGGGGGGTGACGCCGGTGAAAGTGGAAAGGATGCGTCCTTTTCTAGATAGGTACCCGGACGTCGCAGCGGCTCGGTTACTGACTGCGGGTTTTACGGAGGGGTTTCGCATTCCATGTAATTTGACGACGGCGCCACCGCTGGCGGGAAATTTGCGATCCGCTTTGGAACACCCGGAGATAGTTACGGAAAAATTGGGAAAAGAGGTGGCGCTGGGGCGGATGGGGGGGCCATTTCGGGAACAACCAATGAGGGATTTGGTGGTTTCTCCATTGGGGGTGGTGCCCAAGAAGGAACCCAACAAATTCCGCCTCATTCACCACCTCTCTTTTCCGAAGGGGGGGTCGGTGAATGATGCCATTGATCCGGAAGCATGTACGGTGTCATACACGTCGTTTGATGCGGCAGTGAGCTGGGTGCGGAGGTATGGAAAGGGGGCACTCATGGCAAAATCGGACATTGAGGCTGCATTCCGATTGCTACCGGTACACCCAGACAGTTTTCGCCTGTTGGGCTGTCGGTGGCAGGAGGAATTTTATGTGGACCGATGTCTGCCCATGGGTTGCTCCATTTCATGTGCGTTTTTCGAAACGTTCAGCTCTTTCTTGGAATGGGTGGTCCGGGACGTGGCAAGGGTGGACTCGGTTGTCCACTATTTGGATGACTTCTTGTGCGTGGGACCCCCTTCCTCCAGAGTGTGTGCGATTCTATTGGCGACATTGCAGCACATTGCGGGAAGATTTGGGGTCCCCTTGGCGGCGGACAAGACGGAAGGCCCTACGACGGAGCTCAGTTTTCTGGGGATCGTGATCGATTCCCAGGCAATGGAGTGCCGTCTGCCGCCGGACAAAGTGGAGAACCTCAGGCAGGTGATCAGGGACTTCCTAGGACGCAGCAAGGTCACGTTGAGGGAATTGCAATCATTGCTGGGGAAGTTCAATTTTGCATGTAGGATCATCCCCATGGGTAGGGTGTTTTGCCGACGGCTGTCGGCGGCCACCGCGGGAGCAAAATCGCCTAGACACTTTATAAGATTGACCAGGGAACTGAAAGAGGATCTTAGGGTGTGGCACACTTTTTTGGAGACGTTTAATGGGCGGTCGGTGTGGATGGAGGGGCCGGTCAGTAATTTCGATTTGGACTTGGTCACGGATGCGGCGGGGTCAACGGGGTATGGGGCCTTTTTTCGGGGTCGTTGGAGTGCGGAACCTTGGCCAGATTCATGGAGGGCGGCGGGTTTACTCAAGAACCTAGTGCTGCTGGAATTGTTTCCAGTGGTTCTGGCAATGGAATTGTGGGGGGAAGAGTGGAAAAATCGGAAGGTGAGACTGAATTGCGACAATATGGGGGTAGTGCAGGTCATCAACCGGATCTCCGCTTCATCCTTGCCGGTGGTCCGGTTGCTGAGACATTTGGTGTTGCGGTGCCTGCAGTGTAATGTTTTTCTGTATGCGGTGCACATACCGGGGGTGGACAACACGCTGGCTGACTCTCTGTCTCGTTTTCAGTGGGGCAGGTTCAGGGAGTTGGCTCCTACGGCAGAGCGGACCGGGGTGCCGTGCCCGGCGTGGCTGTGGGACACTGCTTTGGACTTGCCGCGCGTT
Source organism: Rana temporaria (assembly GCF_905171775.1). Classification (NCBI taxonomy): domain Eukaryota; kingdom Metazoa; phylum Chordata; class Amphibia; order Anura; family Ranidae; genus Rana; species Rana temporaria. The sequence continues at coordinate 82,020,478 of NC_053489.1, forward strand.
GGATCCAACGGTCGGTGAGTGGGGCGACATGGACGGCGTACTCTAGAGTCTGGGGGGAGTGGTTCGAGTTCTTGCGACAGGTGGGAGTTGACGTAGGAGATGGGGGTATGGAAGGGGGATGGTTGGTGCTGTATTTTGTGTCCAGGCACATGGAGGATGGGGGGTCGGTTTCCGCCATTGAGCGCAAGCTGGCGGGTTTGGCATTTCTCTTTAAGTTGCAGGGGTTGCAGGATTTTACTAAAACTTTTTGGGTAAAACAAACGGTGAAGGGTTATAGGAAGGGAAAGGTAAGGAGGGATTCGCGTAGGCCGGTGTCATTCGCAGTGCTTCAAGCGATCTGCGGCAAACTGGGGGAGGTGTGCGCGTCAGGATACGAGGGGATACTTTTTAGGGCGGTTTTCGCGGTCGCATTTTTTTGGGGCTTTTAGGTTGGGAGAATTAGTTAGCCCATCTAAGTCAGTGGCTGGGGGGTTTGGTTTTCAGGATGTTCGAGTGGAGGGAAGAAGCGTTGTGATAATGCTGCGCCGGTCCAAGACGGACCAGGCAGGGAGGGGAACACGGGTGGTGCTCTATGCATTGCCGGGTTCCGAGGTGTGTCCGGTGAGAGCGGTCGAGGAATTTTTAGGAGTACGCCCGGTAGGGTTGGGGGCATTTTTTGCGCACAGGGACGGGACGTTTTTGTCAAGATTTCAATTTGTGACAGTGTTCAGAAAATGTTTGGGTGCTGCGGGGTATGATGGACAACGGTATGCTTCGCACTCCTTCCGCATCGGGGCGGCCACTGAGGCTGCACGGTGCGGGTTGGATGAGGCGGCCGTTAAGAAAATAGGTAGGTGGGAATCTAGGAGATTCCGATCTTACGTGCGTCCGCACTTGCTGGCTGATTGAGTGAGAGGAGGGGGACAATGGGACACGGACAAAGGGATGTGTCGTGGCTGGTGTTTGTAAAGTGGAGAAGTTGGAGGTTTTGTTGGTGTTATGTGCTACATGAAATCGTTTTTATTTTCAGATTGCAGCTTCCCGTGCCTCGTATGGATTGTAGGGCACTCTTACGTGTTCTGGGGTGCCAGGAGAGCAGACGCCCGACCGGATGGCAGGCAATTCGGCATTTCCAGGCGGGAGGCATGCGTACGCTGGTTGGGTTTTAGGGGGATGGAATGGAGTAGGGTGGTTCCTGAGGTCAGCCATTGCGCCCGGCTCGATCGCCCCCCAGATGTGCTGGTCCTGCATGTGGGGGGAAACGACTTGGGTGTCCGGCCGATGGCGGAACTGATAATGGCAGTCAAGGCGGACTTTATGTCCCTGAGAATGTCCTTCCCAGGTTTAATAGTAGTCTGGTCGGATATGGTAGTGAGGACGGCCTGGCGTACTGCTAGATCAGTGGATAGGCTGAACAAGGCTCGCATAAAGGTCAACCAGGTGGTGGGGAGGTTCGTGGCACGTAATGGGGGGCTAGTGATACGGCACTCTGAGTTGGAGAGGGATGTGGGACTGTTTCATAGGGGGGACGGCGTCCACCTTTCTGATATTGGGATCGATTTGTGGGCCTTGGGGTTGGAAGATGGAATCCGTAGGGCCCTGCGGGTGTGGGGTGGCCCTCGAGGCTAAGGGGTTAACCTCTCAGGCTGTGGCGGTGTCAGGTGGTCTCCAGGAGGTCAAAAAAGGAACAGTATGAAGGAAGTGTGGGGGTCCAGCGGTTATGGACCCTCTCCGTATTCCACCGGAATGGTGTCCGCTGGAACACGGAAATTTGTGTACTGCGGGATAGGGGGTGTTGGTATGCCTTTAAGGCTGGCGGTTGGTTTTTTGATTACGTTCCGCAGGATATTGGAAAATGTTATGTGTGTGTTACCTCTTTTTGACCACATGTCTGTATATGGTTGCCATTTTTATATGGCTGTTGTAAAATCTGTTTTATATTTGAAAAAATAATGTAAAGTTAATAAAAGGTATTTATGGTACAAATGGTTAATAAAATTATGGCTGCTATGGCCAATTTTTCTCCATCTCAGGTGTTGCCTCAGTTTTTCTTCTAATTTAGTGTACAGAAAGGGGGGGGGTTATGGTTTGGGGTCCTAATGGGTTATTATGGGTATCCAGGCTACCTGAGTCATGGACAAGGGCATTTTGGGAGCGCTGTATACAGCCAAACCGCCCCAAAGACGCTGCTTGCAGGACTTTTTCTAACTTCCCGCAAGTGCACCGCCCGGGTGTGATAGCACTCATTGCAATGAATGGGAGGCAGCTTTCAGGCGATTTACAGGCACGATAAAATGACTGAAAACTGCCTCAGTGTGATAGGGGTCTTACTGCTGCTTAGGGGCTCTGGGCTCCAGCAAAATGGCAGCCTCCAGCAAGAAGAAACAGATGCTGGAGACAATTTACAGCACACACTCATTTTGGTGGCACAATTATTAATGTGGAATGTATGTTTCTTGTTAAAGAACATTATTTTATATCAAGTTGTTTTGGGTAAAGTTGGACTTTAAAGAAAAATTCCAGTTACAGTATGCACATGTTATACATGGTTATATTGGTCCAGCTTGGTATATAGCAGGAATATGCAATTAGCCTCCAGCTAATACACTGGACTAGCGTTGTAGTGATATTCAGCTTCCAGGGGCAACGGCCAGGTCTGGTATATCCCAGGGATAAGCAATTAGCGGACCTCCAGCTGTTGCAAAACTACAAGTCCCATTATGCCTCTGCCTCTGGTTGTCATGCATATGGCTGTCAGTCTTGCTATGTCTCATGGGACTTGTAGTTCTGCAACAGCTGGAGGTCCACGAATTGTATATCCCTGGGATATACCAGACCTGGCCGTTGCCCCTGGAAGCTGAATATCACTACAACACTAGTCCAGTGATCTGCACTTGCTTTCAGGTCCTGCGAGAGGCAGGCCGTGACATGATGCTCTCCACCTTGTCCAGAGAATGTTTTGTATTCAAGAGGAACTGCAGTCTGCTCATATAATTTGTAATAAAAACATCTTTGCCATTCTGAAGCTTCTCTCCAACCACTTTGTGTATTATTTTATATATACTGTGATTCTGTACTTGCCAAATATGCTGCAGAAATCTCCCTCCACTGAGTTTGGCTGTAACCATTTTAACTGTGGGCAGCTGAAGCTGCTGCCTGTTCACTTCTTGGATTTACACCTCCAGCTCTGCAGCTCTCATTGGCTCTCTTATGACACGCCCCCTCTCCCTTCCTGGCAAACTCTTAGGCCCCATGCACACGAGAAGCAATTACAAACACCTCTAAACTCACGTTTTCAAAGGCAAAAACCGGCGTTTAAACCGCCTGTTTTTGCCGCGATTAGCAGCGTTTTACCGCGATTGCGGCTGTCAGCCCTTATCTCAAAGACATTGTAGACCCTCCCAAAGTTTAAAACGCAAAAATAAAACGCTTCTGAACCCAAAATTTTGCGTCTGAAAAAACGGACATAAACCCAACTGCTATAAAACGCCAAAAAACGTGATTGTGTGCATGGACACACAGGATAACATTAAATGTGTTCAGGGCAGTTGAAAAAAATGCCCAAATGCCTCTGAACTCGAGTTTAGCAGCGTCTCGTGTGCATGGGGCCTTACTAGAGAGAGAGTTGTGCATGATGTAATAAGCCTAGGCTTTTTACCAGACAAGAAACAGGAAGTGGGCTGTATAAAGTATTTACTGGCAGAAAAAAATAAATTTTACTATCCAAAGTTAAAACAACAACAAGGGCAGAGGATTTAATAGATGGAAAGTTGAAAAAATGAGAATTTAAAAAGGTCCACTTTAAGAAAATGCAACGCAGTCTGTGAATGGTGCCAGTGACCAATGTTCAGTAAGCAGCAGGGCAGCCGCTCCGCACGGGATCCGGAAGCAAGTGGAGATCAGTGGAGTAGTGGTGTCTATTTCAGGGATTTCCAGCTTCCAGGGGCATCAGTCAGGTATGGCATATACTGTACATGGTTATATGTCCGGACCAAGCTGGACCAATGTAACTGTATAAATATCCATACCTTTATTTTTATTTTTTTAAGTAAACATATAAATATGGAAGCTGCCATTACTGACCTTGTGAAAATGCTAGATGCTAGTTGCATGGCTGTTAAATACGTTCTGATTCACTGATCTGGTACAAGTATACAGATCTGAAAAGTCATGTGTCCTTTTTTATAAACGAGTGAACTTTGGAAAGAGCGGTCAGCAGTTTCCTTTAACAATGTGTTTTTGTCCAGAGAACTGGAAGATGTACGTTTCTTCAAACACTTCATCTGTCGCCAACAATCATTCCACTGTCAAAAATTGGGTTGAACAACTGAAGCTCCTGGCTATGGCTGCATGCGTTATGTATTGAGCTGCAGCCATATTACCCACCATCTGCTTGAATGCTGATCTCCAGGCAAATATATAAAAAATACATATGAAATACATACAAAGGAGCTTCTGTCCATTAAGTCCTGACATTTGCACTGTTCCGTCACACAGCCCTGTCAGGCTAGGCAGATGATTTGATTTTCTTTTGCTGTATAAGTCACACTTATAGGCCTCGCTTACACGTGCAGCTAAAGGGCAGTAAAAGCTGGTTGGGCCATGGTTTTACAGGCCCATGACTGTCAAGCCGCAATTCAAAATGGCCAGTGGCCACGTTAGTACACACTGTCATGGCTCAGTGCCAACTGTCCCTCATTTGGAGGGACTGTCCCTGTTTTGGGACAATGTCCCTCTGTCCCTCATTTTGGTCTGATCTATATAGTTGTATTAAAAATGCACGTTTTATCTATCAAAAAGTGTTTCCCAGCGCTAAACCTTTCATCCAAATTCTAAATTGCTGCATTTGTAAATTTTAAAAGCCAATATAAAGGAATAGTAGTGGTAAAAAAAAAGCCCTTGTGTATTTGAATTAACCTTTTTTTCTGATTAAGTCTCCTTTAAGGGGGTGTGGCAGGGGGCGTGTCCTATGCCTACATACATTTGCTAGTACGTGTCCCTCATTCCCATCTTAAAGGGGTGGTTCACCCTAAAAACTACTTTTTTTTATTACAATGGCCCCCCACATTACAATACGATTAAGGCTATTATTTTTTTTAAGCTGTACATACCTTTGTACAGCATATTCACCCGTTGCGAGTCCCGCGGGAGTGGGCGTTCCTCACATGTCACGGTTGGCGAAAGGAGCCAAACGGCGAGTCGGCGCTATACTGCGCATGCGCACCGCCGTTCGGCTCCTTTCGCCAATCGTGACGCGGCTTACGCGACGGGGGGAGCTTGTTTTTGGTCAAAATGTCAATCACAGACATGTGAGGAACGCCCACTCCCGCGGGATTCGCAACGGGTGAATATGCTATACAAAGGTATGTACAGCTTCAAAAAAATAATAATAGCCTTAATCGTATTGTAATGTGGGGGGCCATTGTAATAAAAAAAAGTAGTTTTTAGGGTGAACCACCCCTTTAAAATGTTGGGAGGTATGCATCAGGCATAGGTGTACGCAGCCTATTGCATTAGGGTGTGCATCCCAAATCTCAAACATATTTGCATGTGTATATACAGTATACTGATGGTGTCAGCAGAGCGGTGGACGGTGTCAGTAGGGCAGAGGACAGTGTCAGTATTTTTTTTAGGAGCCCCATTAGGGAGCTTTGGTGAAATATTGGGGGTATATTTCTGTGCATTACTGCATGTTTAAAGCACTATATTCCAGTGTGTTACTGCACAGTTAATGCAGCATATTTCTGTGCATTAGTGCACGTTTAAAGTAGTATATTTTGGTGTGTTATGTGCCGTTTAATGCTGTATTTTTCTGTGCGTTAGTGCCAGTTTAATGTAGTATTTTTTGGTACAATTTGCACCACACAGGGTGATTAGGGTGTGCCCAGGCACACCTGGCACACCCTGTGCGCACGCCTATGGCATCAGGTCACATTCAACAGGCAGTACCGCAGCCATACACAATCTATTCATGTGAACAGAACCACTCTAATTGTGTGTAATAGTTGTGGTGTGGCAGGCGTTCAATGACAATATACCTCCAAGGTGCCTGTCAAATGCCTCTGAAAAGCACTGCAGGTGTAATATAGGCCACAGGTCTTGCCACTCTCTCAACTTTTGAATAGAGAGTGAAAGGAGAAGCAGCAGACTAATGAGCCCATCTCCGATTCATTCTGCTCTCTCCTTCTGTCAGCATGTTCTTGTTAGCATATGAGCACTGCAGCACAACTGATTGGATCCTTGTACTACCTCACCCTCCCTCTTCGCTAAGTCTGCCAAATTTCAGTAATTACACTGCTTGTTTGCTTTCCGTGCGGGCAGCTGCCACTGCGGTTACATGTGGCGCCATGAAGCCCGCTGGAAAACGAGTACAAATGCTGCATTTTTCCACATTGCACCGCACATCACACCAGCACTGTGGTGTGGGAACAAAGAACATAGAAAACAACTGTTTTCCATCCCCGTTAAGCCAGCCGTAAGTGTAATTTCAAAGTGGTGGTCTTCTTAAATAAATGTTTTAAATGGGATCACGCTATGTGTAGCCTTTTTTTACATGACTAACCACCCATGGAGTAACAAGTTTTTTGAGCCACCAATTGGATGACATCTGGTTTACTCAAGGCGAATAGTCAACATCTATCTGGTGAGTATAACTACTTAAGCCCCAGACCATTTTGTAGCTAAAGGACCAGGACACTTTTTGTGATTCGGCACGGCATCGTTTTAACTGGCAATTGCGCGGTCGTGCGACATGGCTCCCAAACCAAACTGGCGTTCTTTTTTTCCCCAAATAGAGCTTTCTTTTGGTGGTACTTGATCACCTTTGCGGTTTTTATTTTTTTCGCTATAAACAAAAATAGAGTGACAATTTTAGGAAAAAAAATCAATATTTTTTACTTTTTGCTATAATAAATATCCCCAAAAAATATATAATTATTTATTTTCCTATTTTTTTCCTCAGTTTAGGCCGATACGTATTCTTCTACATATTTTTGGTAAAAAAAATATCGCAATAAGCGTTTATTGATTGGTTTGCGCAAAAGTTCAGGTTTCTCTACTGAGAAATCCTCACTTCCTGTTCTTCTGTCTGTAACTACACACAGTAATGTGAGGCTTTCTCCCTGGTGTGGAGAAAGCCTCTTGAGGGGGGAGGGGGCGAGCAAGGAGTGTCAGGACGCCCACTAACACACAGCTCCTTTCTCTATCTGCAAAGTAGAGAGAGAGTGTCCTGACTTGCCTGCTCCCCCCTCAAGGAGGCTTTCTCCACACCAGGGAGAAAGCCTTGCATTACTGTGTGTAGTTACAGACAGAAGAACAGGAAGTGAGGATTTCTCAGAAGAAATAAGGACATTTAAAAGCAAAATGGAAGGATGAGGTAAGTGAAGGAGGACTGCACTAAGGTAAAGGAAGCTATTTAGGGGGAAAAAATCCTTTACAACCCCTTTAAGCTGGCCATATATTATACAATTTTCTTATTCAATTTCCTTTAGATTTACCTTCAACTATGTAGTACAAGAGCCTGCCTGACTGCACACACAATGAAAATGTTTAGATTTGATTTCATATTATAAGGTTTTGGTAAATCTAAAGGAAAATTGTACAAGAAAATTGTTAGGCAGACTTCTGGTGAGCCAATCACACAAGCAGGAAATTATATTTCTGGGGAGTGGCACAGAACAACTCCATATTGCATTCTCAGAAAATTACAGCGGCTTCAGATTGAAAAGGAGAGGTCATTTTTAATAACATTCAATTACAATATGATTAGTGTTGCAATTATATGTGCTATAATATTTTTTCTTTATTTGCTATTTTTTTTTTCCCCACTAAAGTGGAGGTACCCTTTAAATGGACCAATAGTCTTCCTGCTGTAAGCATTACATACACACTCCCAAAGCTAGCAACTAACATTTCATTGGTTGAAATTAATGAAAACAGAATGAAAAGTGCTTTGTGTCTAATAACATGCTGACAACAATGCTAAGCATCATTTTACTATGGCCAGCCAAGATATGATATTAATGTGTGAAGTGCTTTGTGGAAAACAGGTTATTACAGTGTGTCACAATCAATGGTTTCCATATTTGGCACATTTGTCCGAATACATTAGACATATGTTCCAATCTGGTGCATATAATGTACTATATAAAAAATGGTGTGTTATAAAGTCTGTGTCTATCACTGTCAATAACGGAGTTGATGGTAGTGAACAGGGCTCCATAGGTGTACCCGTTATCTTGTAGCACACAGTATACTGCAAAGGAGGCAGAACACGAAGGTTGGCGCTGCAATTATTAGTCTTGCCAACTATTATCTAGTTGAATTTGACAATTTAGCTTGTAAATACATACAGGGAATATAGCCCACCTCGCTGTTCATCCTGGGATGGTTTAAAGCGGATGTCCGCTGAAAAAAAAAATATTAAAAGTCAGCAGCTACAAATACTGCAGCTTCTGACTTTTAATATCGGCACACTTACCTGTCCTGGAGTCCAGCGCCGTCCGCAGCAGAGGACGAGCGATCGCTCGTCACTCTGCTGCCCCCCCCCCCCGCCATCCTCGGTGAGGATGCGCGAGTTGCGTTGTGCCTGCTGATTGGCTCCCGCTGTGCTCTAGGAGCCGAGTGTTCCCAGAGCACAACTGGGGGGACGGGGACGGGAGGTGACGTCCTGCCCGCAGTCTGCCCGCAGACTGTGGCCGGAAGTGGGTGCAAATACCTGTCTATAGACAGGTATATGCACCCCCCTCCCCCCTGAAAGGTGTCAAATGTGACACCGGAGGGGGGAGGGTTCCAATCGGCGGGAGTTCCAATTTAGGGCGGAGCTCCGCTTTAAGGCCTCGTACACACGACCGAGTTTCTTGGCAAAAACCAGCAAGAAACTTTCTTGCTGGGATTTTTTTTTGCCGAGGAAACCGGTCGTGTGTACATTTTACGACAAGGAAACTGTCGAGGATCCCGTCAGGGCCAAAAAGAGAGCAAGTCTTCTTTTTCCTCGACGGGAATGGAGAAACTTGCCTTGTCGAGTTCCTCGACAGCCTAACAAGGAACTCGACAAGGAAAACGATGTGTTTCGCCCGTCGAGTTCCTCGGTCGTGTGTACGAGGCTTAAGAATACCAGGCCTAGTTGCAGTAAAAAATATACCAGTTGCCAGCTTAGATTTCTGAGAACAGCTAAACTGCAGCCAGTGATTCTGTGGTTCTGCCAATGCAAGTCTATTTGCCATCTAATTATCCATTGCCTTTATCTTCCAGAAGTACTTTTTTCAAGCCACTTCTACACCAAAGTTTTACTGGGAGACTGCACAGTGTAAAATCCCCAGCAGGGTTACAGGCTTGCCTAGGGGCCCGAAAGCGCTGCTCATTCTGGCAAAAGAAAATGTAATAAAAAACTCAAATTAAAGTAAACTGACTGGAACTTTCTGACTGCCGTGTAGTTGCAATGTGTCCTAGATTTCATTAACAGTTCTTTAATTAACTCTGCATGCTACCCAGTTCCTTAAAGTAGACCTCCTATTAAAAAATATTACTGCAGTAAGTGTTTCTAAACCTAAGAACAAAAATAGAGTTCCTAAATGCGGTGGCTGGATTTGTTTTCCTTTTCCCTACTTTATTCCTTTATTTTATCCTGGAAATCCTGCCATTAACACAATTCCTGTCCTAGGGTGACAACCGTACTGAGCAGTGTTGTCACCTGGAATACATAACACAGTGGGGTTGATTTACTACAACTGGAGAATGCAAAAACTGGTGCAGCTCTGCATAAAAACCAATCAGCTTCCAGGTTCTTTGTCAAAGCTTAAAGTGGAGCTCCAGTTGTTTTTTGATTTATTAAAAGTCAGAAGCTACAAAAACTGTAGCTGCTCGCTTTTATTAAACACACACTCGCCTGTCCCATGTTCCAGCAATGTGAATACCCAAGTCGCCCCTTCCCACAGGCTTCCCCGCCCGGCACTGGCATTTGAACAGTGGGCACTGGGCTGTGACAGCTTGTGGCTTCACAGCTGGGTGCCCACTGCATATGCGCCAGTCGTGCTACGCGTTGTGAATGGTTGTGCAGTCTTCTGGGACCTGTGATGTGTCCCAGAAGACTGCAGGGAGGAAGCGGAAGAGGAGCAGAAGAGGGGATGGAGGCCGTAAATTGGACTTATCTTTTGGGTGGAGCTCCGCTTTAAAGGGGTTGTATACCCTCAGGGTTTTTCACCTTAATGCATTCTATGCATGAAGATTTTTCACCCTAATGCGCCTGAAAAATACCCCAGTGGGAAAGGGGTCTAACCGTTGTAATGAGTCTTGTGCATTACATAGTAGCTGGACTAAACCACAAAATGGTTATTAGGGACTGCCTAAAAATAGCTTTTTAATAGTTACCCTTGCTCCCTTGGGACTGACACTGGAAGGGTAGCCAGCCAAGTAATCCCTGTATCTTCGGATGCCAGTGTGGGCATTAAGAGTGCTATATTTCAGCTATTATAATTGAGATGAAACGCAAGCACAACTAAAAAAGTATAAACTGTTAGGAGGGATTAAGGGTAAGCATAACTATATGTTTGAAATTGTTAGAGGGTATGCAAGGCAGCATAACTATGAGGCCCCGTACACACGGCCGAGGAACTCGACGTGCCAAACACATCGAGTTCCTCGGCCAGTTCAGCCCTGAAGCCGCCGAGGAGCTCGGCGGGCCGAGAGCTCCCATAGAACAACGAGGAAATAGAGAACATGTTCTCTATTTCCTCGTCGAGCTCCTCGTCGGCTTCCTCGGCGAAATTGTACACACGGCCGGGTTTCTCGGCAGAATTCAGCCAGAAACTCGGTCGGAAGCTGAATTCTGCCGAGGAAACTGGTCGTGTGTACGGGGCCTAAGAGTTAAAAGGCTACGGATGGAGTGCAAAAAGCACAACTATAATATGTGTAAACTGCTCGAAGAGATGGAAAGCAAGGATAAGTGTAAGTTATAAAACTGCTAGGAGGGATGAAAAGCAAGCACAACTATAAATGTCCATTCACCACATTGCACTATAGTAATGTGTTTTTTGGTGTACTGCAGTGTAATTCATTCTCACTGGCATTCAAATGCACTTTCCCAGCACACCTGCCTTACAGTGCAGTAAAATGGTACATTGCAATGCTCTACCAAAATGCTGCATGCCTGATTTTTGCTCCATTGTGATTCAATCAATGGGCTGCCCTAACACAAGACAGTGGAGCAATGTGAATGGGCCCTAACAGTTAAAGTATAAACTGGAAGGAAGGGTGAAAAACAAGCACAACTATGAAGCCATAAATTGCTAGGAGGAGTGGAATCCGGCATACCAAGCTTCCTATACAGTGGTGTGGGAACCCTAACCTGGAATATGTGTAGTTTCTAAACAAGTGTCCCAATATCAAAGGTAGCTGGAACCAGGGAATTATACTGTGGGGTAAATTGATGCATGGAAAAAAACGGCAGGTTGAAAAAAAATCCTGGGTGAAGTCTTGTCTCTGTAGGTATTTCTGGACATAAATGTTAAAGTGTATGTATAGCCAAAACTTTTTCTAGTTTTAGACCGGGTTCACATATGTTAGAATTAGTACATTCTGCAATGGAGCCGTTTCGCACAGTTCCAGATGGCCGCGGTACGCATTTCAAAAGGGTTCTTTGTGTCCAGTTCAGGTGTGAATTACACCTGAACTGGTAAACAGGGAAACACTGTGTCATGACCTTGCAGTAATACTTTCATGACCTGTCTGTCTCTTACCTGGTCTGTGTATCAGGCCGCGTACACACGGTCGTTCCAAACCGATGAGAATGGACCGAAGTTCAGTTTCATCGCTCCAAACCGACCGTGTGTATGGCCCATCGGTCTGTTGTCCTTCGGTCCAAAATGTTAAAACATGTTTTAAAATCGAACCGATGGACCGCTGACCGATCGGTCAAAACCGATGGTTAGTACAGAAAAGCATTGGTTCAAAACCCGCGCATGCTCAGAATCAAGTCGACGCATGCTTGGAAGCATTGAACTTCGTTTTTTTCAGCACATCGTGTGTTTTACGTCACCACGTTCTGACCTGATCGGTTTTTGGAATAATGGCGTGTACGCACATCAGACCGTCAGGCCACTTCAGCGGTGAACCGATGGAAACATTCTCATCCGTTTGGAACGACCGTGTGTACGCCGCCTCAGCCTTAGGGCTTGTATTCTCACACCTGCATGGTTAAGTAATCTTCCCTCAGTGTGGCTCCACCCTAGCCTCAACAGGAACCACTATTTAACACTGTGTTCTCCAAGCCTGCCTTGCCATGCAATATTGTGTGTTTGGTTTCCTACTTGCCATGTGCTCTACTTTGTCACTGTTACCGATCTTGACGTGTTCTCGACTATCACTGCCTGCTTGTGACCCTGACCTTTGGTGTGTTCTCGACTATCCCTGCCTGCTTGTGACCCTGACATTTGGGGTGCTCTATGTTTATCCTTTTCTGCTAGTCGCCCCGACCTTTGGCTTATCCCCTTACTATGTCTTGTTGTCCTGGTCTGCTGCTCCCTCTCTATCCTCCTGTAGCAACCATGAGCATGAGCTGGGAGACCCTGGGGGCCGCGACCTGTAGACAGTTGCAGCACAGTCCATCCTCACCACTAGAGGCACTGGTGAACACCTGCTGGCTCTTAGACTCCGCGCTCTGGGGAATCTTATGCTCTAGCTTCCTGTGGGATCCATGTTGGTGCTCCAGTGGACCTGCCTTCCTGAACCACCCAGAGTTTCATCCGCAGCAGTCAGCCATAAAGTTCACTACCTTAGCGGTGCACTCCTGACCCCCAACAGTGTGCATCTGTCACCTGGCCTCAGGTGACCTAACACACCCAACACCATGCTGGGAACAGCATATATGTGAACTCGGCATTAAATGGATGCAAAATGGATCAGAACCCCTCTGAAGATTGTACTTCTCTCTCTGTGCCACCTAGGTGGATTCAGCCAAATGGTGACCATTGTCACCACAATAAAAAGTAAAAATCCCAAATTATTGAGTCACAAGAACTGGGTATAGAAGGACTTCTTCCGAAGGGGACACTTGTTCCAATGACAACTGTTTAGGAGACGTATTACCCTTAATTTGCACCAAGCTGAAATCTCCCCAAAAGAACACAAGACAGGAGAAATTAAACTGATGGGGTGTTGACTGTTCTCTACTCTATTCAAAACATACAATGGATTGGAGTGTAGTTAAAGTGGTTGTATACCCATTTTGATAACTTTTAATGAATTAATAATAGCAGGCTATAGTATAATTTGGAATTTTTCATTTTTCTCTTACCTGCTTCCTTAGTGAGTAATCGCTGTTTTACTTTGTCTGCGCAAGCGCTGTAAGAACTATCTTTCCGGCCAGCAACAGACCTGGCCGGAAAAATGCTGCGTCTATGCCGGGCACGTCACTTCCTACTGCTGGCATCGGCCCGAGATCCCGCGAGACTCATTTCCCTTCTGACGTAAGGCAGCAACAGGATCGGCACCTATTCGCTGGAGAATGTTTCCATAGTGACCGGACACAAAAACGAGGCGTGGATTCGGCGGTAATGCGCATGCGCGAGATTATGTCCTGTTAAACCTACTGAGGGCAGAAATAAAGCACCGCACCAACACGGAAGGACCATAGTTGTGATGGCGGCGGCTGGGAACATGCGGGAGCATGCACAAGTCACTTTATTTGTAAAAGTAAGAACACTTTTGGAGCATATCATTAGTAGCATTGTAATGCAAAATAACTAACTTGATTGATATATTGCTTAAATGGATATCATTGTCACAGTTTACAACCGCTTTAAGGGGCACAAAAAATGTAAAGTCATTTCAAGCTAACTGCAAAAGGCAATGATATTTTTATTATTCTTGTTAGCAGATAATAGGCCAACAGCTGCTGGAAAGTGAAAGAAAAAAAGAATGATAGGCTCATATAGAGATTTTAATATGAAATAAGTGGCTATATGGGAAAACGAATAAAATCAAATTAGGAGTAAAGCATTTATGAGGCATGGCGAGTTCTATGTAAAATGCTTAACATTAATTCTAAAGGACATAATAATTAAATAGAAAAGAAAATCAGTGAGGACTAACAGGGAAAGTGTGCTGAGGGTAATAAATGATTTAAATCAAATGGCTAAACTGGGGGAACAAAATACACCCAAAGGAGGTCAGCGGCAGGAGGAAATTACCACCAGGCAAAATGCCACAGCTGTGATCAATTCACATAGCAATTAGGCTGCCTAAACATTACCAGATCTACGCACAGGACAAACAATTGTATCCAACTACGAATTGAAAGGTACACTGAATTTAGAAAGAACATTTTGAATTTAAGCAAAATTTTGGGACTCTAGTTTTCATACCTAACATTCATCTTCTGCATCTAGCTGTCCTGATAACTAAACTCTATAGCTGATGGCAGGGTGTTTTTTCCCAGAAAATAGGTGCATGTACTCCCCCTGGCCCTCTCCTGAGTCACCCTTGTCTATGCCCCCTGCCCACCCCCAAACACTGTCCAGGAACAATACACACCCCAGCAACAGTAGATCCACAAGCAGATAGCATCAATGGATCATCCAACAGCCAGCAACAATAGACACACCTCTCCCACAACAGTAGACCCCCCAGCAACAATAGATCCCCCCAGCAACAATAGATCTCCCGGCAGTGAGCAACAATAGACCCTCCAATATGATCATGCACCTCTTGCCACAATATATATATTATATATATATATAAGTTCCCCCCAGCCAAGTCCTCCTCACCTGATTACTCAGTCATTTAAAATTATGAAATGTAATGGAAGCTCAGATGCAAGTCCATAACCCCACAGATATGTTCTCATATCATTTCTGCTGAAGTCAAGGATCAGGAGTTCTGACTAGGAAAGGATTATAATACATTATGTGGCTAAATGCCTTAACATGTATTGCTAACACACTGCAATATTGACTCTGTATGGATCCCCAGCAAAGCCACATCTGTAAGTGGAAACCACAATACTAAATCAATAAAGGTAGAGGCCATTACTACAGGAAAAAAATTGGGTTAAAAAAAACTATCCAACAATCAATTACAAAGCCTGACAGTCAATTTGCTGCTGCTGTTGATCCCTTCATTCATAAATCTTCATTGATACAATCTCCTTCTGCTGTGAAAAAAGGGGAGGGCTCTCAGATGTAAACACAGGGAGTGTTTACTTATGTGATCACTGTGATTGGTCATCACAGCAATCACAAGGTAAAGAGACAATCCAATTGGCTCTGTTTATTGTGTGTGTGTGGTCTAAGAAAGTCAGTAATTCATGGGGCACTGTCCTGTCCTAGGGTATTTTCTGATGCATTGCAGAAATAAACAAACATTCACCACTCTGTCATTCCTAAACATACAGTGGTGATAAAAGGGTTATGGTCCAAAAAGCATATACAGTCCATTGGTAAGCGGAAGTAAGGGTTGGGTAAAGGTATCATGTAACCCTTTTATAGCAGGATCATATTCCTTTTATATTTGTTTTTTTATATACATGATAAAATGCAAATGTTTAAATGAAAATTAGCTTAAAGTGTATTCCCACTTTTGCAGTCAAATATGAGAAAACGCCATTGTATGTTGAGTTGCCAGTGTACAACAGCTCATCTATTTAGAATTAACTGTAGTGCCTGTGTACTTTCGTACAGGTGCTATGCTTAAATTTAGTGGGAGAATGAGAGAGTTTTGTTACTCTCATTCTTTGATTTGACAAATTTGGTTGTCGCCAATTCTGGATTTGTCCTGTGGTGGAGGCCGTTGTTCGGGGTTCTTCGCGGGTTCCTGGTTCCAGGTGCGGCACCCACCTTTAGGGTGTGCGCATGTCACCGGCCCCACCACTATGGCCTACCTGGCCGGGGCCACATGCTACGCGGAGTTCCTGACTCTGGGCTCTCATAGCCCGGAGCAACGAATGCTGCAAAGGGGCCCCAGTGATTTACTGAGTCTCCACTTCTATTGAGAAGATCCCAAGCTGGGTGCTGTTCTGTGGGGGATCGGTCTGAGGAGAACCCGGAGGCAGGTGATCCAACAGGGCTTGAACCAACCACCGGGGATCTGGGCACCGGACATTGACAGGTCACATTCAAGCTGTCAGTCGGTGACCCCAAAGACATACTGGGAGGACTTGCTCTACCGTCCTAACTTCCAAGCACTAGGCCTGTGACAGTGGACATCCAGATCTAATTTAGAGCCAAGTCTGTGGCAGAGACTTGGTTCCTTTCCCAGAAGCTTTGAGTGGCGCTCTGGCTGCCAGGCCTGTGAGAGAGGTCTGTCCAGGGGCACTTCACCCACTCTGGCTGGAGTGGCGATGCATATAAATACCATTGCTAAAGGGCAGAACTGCCTTCACTATCCATGGCCTGATACTGTGAAGTTGCTCTTCCTTCACCAACCTATCCTGTCTATCTCAAGTTACATGTTGGCCGTGTTTGACCGGGATAATAAAGCATTTGAAAACGCAACCAACAGTCCTGGAAATTCTATCATTGCTCTCAACACCACCATCACACAGTATAGAGGTAACTTAAACACGCCGATCCCAAAATCTAATCAGCGGCTCCTCCGGGGGTAGCGCTACATAACCATAAATGATGGGCAAGGATTTATTCATCTTACTTCAGCATGTGTAGGGACATCTCATATGAACTACATACCTGTTGTATACGCACACATGTGTGCTGTAAGTGCTCACTGCAGTCTGTAAAAGCATGTGCATGGTGGTTGAGGGGCTTTTACGGTTTGTTTATTTTTATTTTATCATTCTAATTTTTAAAACCCGTTTTCTTCATTTAGCTCAATAGAGGGCTGCCAAAGAACATCGCATTGTACTATAGAAGTGATCGGCAGCTCCCGACAGCTTTGTACATAGTAGAACCAGCCCTCAGATTGATGAGCAAAGCTCATGGCATGGCTAGTACTTAGGGCAGTTGCAGTTAACGGGTTAAAGGATTAGTGCACCTTTAGGTAAAGTACACTTACACAGCCTTTCTAGCCCATCTGATGTAAAGTATCACTGCCTTGAAAAAGTATTCACACCCTTTGAAATTTTCCACAATGTGCCATGTTACAACTAAAAACATAAATGTATTTTATTGGGCTTGTATTTTATTTTATGTATAGACCAACACAAAGTGGCACATGATTGTGAAGTAAAAGAATAATTGGTTTTATTTTTTTTTACAAATAAATATGTGAAAAGTGTGGGGTGCATTTGTATTCAGTCCCTCCTGAGTCAATACTTTGTAGAACCACCTTTCACTGCAATTACAGCTGCAAGTATGTTTGGGGATGTCTCTACCAGCTTTGCACATCTAGAGAGTGAAATTGTTGCCCATTCTTCTTTGCAAAATCATATTGGATGGAGAGCTTCATGAACAGCAGTTTTCAAGTCTTGCCACAGATTCTCAATTGGATTTAGGTCTGAATATACTTTGATCAAAACCATTCCATTGTAGCTCTGGCTGTATGTTTAGGGTAATTGTTCTGTTGGAAGGTAAACCTCCGCCCCAGTCTCATGTCTTTTGCAGACTCTAATACCGCGTACACACGATCGGAATTTCCAATGGAAAAAGTCAGACAGACTTTTTCCATCGGAAATTCCGACCGTGTGTATGACCCATTGGAGAAATTTTATCGGAAATTCCGATGAATTCCATCTGAGTTTAAATATAGAACATGTTCTATTTTACTCCGATGGAATTCAGTCAGAATTTTGATGTGATTTTGGTCGGACAAAAGCCTGATTGTGTGTACGCGGCATTACAGGTTTTCTTCTAAGATTGCCCTGTATTTGGCTCCATCTATTTTCCCATTAACTCTGAACAGCTTCCCTGTCCCTGCTGAAGAAAAGCATCCCCACAAAATGACGTTGCCACCACCATGGTTCACGGTGGGGATGGTGAGTTCAGTGTGATGTGCAGTGTTAGTTTTCCGCCACACAACGTTTTGCTTTAACCACTTCCCGACGGCCGTACGAATATGTGCGGCCGCAGGGTGGTTCTAAATCTCTAACAGGACGCATATATGCGTCCTCCGCTCTTCCAGGCCACTAGAGGGCGCGCGAGCGCCGCCGGCGGCGCGCGCGTGCCCGCCGCATTCCTGAGATACCGATGCGCGTGCCTGGCGGCCGCGATGTCTGCCAGGCACTCGCGATCTGCGGCTACAGGGACAAGACGTGGAGCTCGGTGTGTAAACACAGAGCTCCACGTCCTGTCAGGGAGAGAGGAGACCGATCTGTGTCTCTTGTACAGAGGGACACAGCATCGGTCACCTCCCCCAGTCACCCCCCTCCCCCCACAGTTAGAACACACCCAGGGAATACATTTAACCCCTTCCATGCCCCCCTAGTGTTAACCCCTTCACTGGCAGTCACATTTATACAGTAATCGGTGCATTTTTATAGCACTGATCGCAGTATAAATGTGAATGGCGCCAAAAATGTGTCAAAAGTGTCCGATGTGTCCGCCATAACGTCGCAGTCCCAATAAAAATTTCAGATCGCCGCCATTACTAGTAAAAAAAAATTATAATAAAAATGAATAATAATTCTGTCCCCTATTTTGTAAGCGCTATAACTTTTGCGCAAACCAGTCGCTTATTGCGATTTTTTTTTTTTTACCAAAAATATGTAGAAGAATTCGTATCGGCCTAAACTGAGAAAAAAAATATAAAAAAAAAAAAATGGGATATTTATTATAGTAACAAGTAAAAAATATTGACTTTTTTTAAAAATTGTCGCTCTTTTTTTGTTTATGGCGCAAAAAATAAAAACCGCAGAGGTGATCAAATACCACCAAAAGAAAGCTCTATTTGTGGGGAAAAAAGGACGTCAATTTTGTTTGGGAGCCACATCGCACGACCGTGCAATTGTCAGTTAAAGCGACGCAGTGCCAGAAGCTGAAATTTCACCTGGTCAGGAAGGGGTATACGTGCCCAGTAATGAAGTGGTTAAGGCATAAAAAGTTCAAATTTGGTCTCATCTGACCAGAGAACCTTCTTCCACGTTTGCTGTATTCCCCACATGGCTTTTCACAAACTGTAAAGGGGACTTATGGTTTTCTTTCAACAATGTCTTTCTTCTTGCCGCTCTTCCATAAAGGCCAGATTTTGTGGATCTCTGCAGCTCCTCCAGAGTTATCATGGGCCTCTTGGCTGTTTCTCTAAATAATGCTCTCCTTGCCCAGCCTGTCAGTTTAGGTGGAGGGTCATGTCTTGGTAGGTTTGCAGTTGTGCCATACTCTTTCCATTTTTGGATGATGGATTGAACAGTGCTCCGTGAGATGTTCAAAGCTTGGTATATTTTTTTTTTTTTATAACCTAACCTTGATTTAAACTTGTTCACAACTTTATCCCTGGACCCTGACACTGAATATTCCACAGCCACAGCCTGCACATTGGGCTTTACTAGATTTCTATGAGGCTTGCCTTGCAAGGCCAACTATTTAAATGAAAAGAGGTAGCTCTGAAAATAACCACTTTTTGCGAAGAAAGAAAAGAAAAAACTCAGATTGCACTTTTTTTTTTTTTTTAAGGGTAAATCAGATTGCAAATTTAACTATTGCCTAGCAGCATTAGGGTCATTGGTTTGAATCCCATGGCACAATCAGCCTGGAGTTTGCATGTTCTTGTGTCTGCATGGGTTTCCTCCCACATCCAATGCTGGTAAGTTAATTGGCTCCTCTCTAAATTGGTCCTAGTACAAATGTAGGCAGGCCATAGATTCCAGGTTGCAGTTAGAAAAATCGTTAGACACCGACTTATTTATGGGGGAATACCTCCCTCTGAGTTAGGTAAGGTGTTGTGCAGGCAGCCGTCCCTGAGAACACAGTGATTACTGTTAGCGGCTATAGCCACCGACAATAATTGCATGCTAAAACATCTGACATGCTGGTTGTACCCAAGTCAATTGATGGATTGACTTAGGTACAATTAGCCTGCCCATAGATGGATTGAATCTAAAATTTGATCCATCTATGGCTGACTTTAGGAACATTAGATTGTAAGCTCCTTGAGGGCAGGGACTGATGTGAATGTAATATATATATGTAAAGCATTGTGTAAATTTTCGGCGCTATAGAAGTACCTGTAATAAAAAACAATAACTGAACAGACGTTTAGAAAATGGTAGACCTGAAAGAATTGAAAGAATGAATCTGATTGGATACTATCACAACATGGAGTCCTGATTTCTCGGTTTTAACAACAAAGAGCTCCATGTTACCCGACAGAATGGTCATATAGAAATAAGCGGGAACATTTTACACTGTCACTGCCTGTTTTACATGTCTGTACAATTTCCTCCATTGCAATCCTTTAATAACAATCTAGTATTCCACATTTACCAAACTGAAGTTACAGATATCCACATGGGATAGAAAAAAAGAAAGAAGAATCTAATGAAAGATTCATTATACTATTTTGTTTTTAATTTCCACCGTGTCTTAACTTGCCCTCACAATGACTGATTAGTCATTATGAAAAGGATGCATGCAGGAGCCAGCGTGCAATCTGCCCGGGGCTCTCTCCAAGCTCTGACGTCAATTAATATCAAATTCAGATAATTTGCACTGTCAGCTGCCTGATCCCCCTGAGCGCTGCTGGAATCCTATTTCTCGCTAATGTTTTCGACTTAGACAAAATATCTGAACAGAAACTTTAAACTGCAGACCTGGCTGGGTGACTTTTCATGGAATCTGCACCCAACACAGTATATGGAATTTATTTTTAACACTCGCTTCTCTGATGGAAAACACTTACAACGTGGCCCATGTTAAATGTCAATTAAAGTTTAATGTCTTCTGCCTGGTACCTACCATTTCCACACGCTGTGACTTAATAAGTGTGATTTGATTCAGTGACCAATATTGTAGGAGACATCTGTGTCTTGATGTTAAAAGTCATCTAGTGTGATGAATGGATGGAGAAGAAATATTGTTTTGTATTTCTGTCTCCATCCTTGCGTACGCTCTGTTTAAATTTTATCTGTAATAAAGAATTGCCATATTCGAGAGAAGTCTGATTTAAAAGCCATGTGTAATATCAGTTTTACATATATTTTCAAACACAGTAAATCATAGCAACCAATTTAAAATAAGTTTGTCGCCAATATGACTTGAGTGAAATAGAATTGGATTTATTAACTACTGTCCTTGTGTAAATTAGAGGTGCACAGAAATTTTGGGCGCCAAAATGTATCGGCCGAAAACTGTTTTTTCATTCGACCGAATGAAAAAAACAGCCGATACTGAAAGCGGTGTGGTTTGCCCCGGGAGCTACCCCCTCCTCTCCACAGTCCCTGTGTTTCACGGAGCTGAATTGCCCGGGCCGCAGTAACAGTGTCCCGCCTCCTGTGATAGCCGGCACACTGATCCAATGGTGGAACATTGAATCAGCATGATGTGATTACAGGAGACAGGACATTGTTACTGCGGCCCGGGCAATTCAAATCCACCTTTGTGACACACAGAGATCACCGCTGATGCGGGCACTGGTAAAGCTGCATATGATGGGCACTGGTGGGGCTTCTGGGCACTGGCAAGCTGAATATGAAGGGCACTGGCATGCTGCATATGACAGGCTCTGGTGGGGCTGCTTGGCACTGGCAGGCTGCATATGACGGGCACTGGTAAGGCTGCTGGGCACTGGTGGGGCTGCATATGATGGGCACTGGCAGGCTGCATATGATGGGCACTGGCAGGGCTGCATATGACGGGCACTGGTGGGGGCTGCATATGATGGGCACTGGCAGGCTGCATATGATGGGCACTGGTGGGGCTGCATATGACGGGCACTGGTGGGGGCTGCATATGACGGGCACTGGTGGGGGCTGCATATGATGGGCACTGGTGGGGGCTGCATATGATGGGCACTGGTGGGGGCTGCATATGACGGGCACTGGTGGGGCTGCTGGGCACTGGTGTGGCTGCTAATGATGGCCACTGGCAGTCTGCATTTGACAGACACTGGTGCGGCTGCTGGGCCCTGGTGGGGCTGCATATGATGGGCACTGGTATGTCTGCAGTCTTTTACCATCTCCTGTACTATATCTGCTAGAGGTTCACCAAATGAAATGTTGCCAATACTATTAGCAGTGTGTTTAAATTTAGGCAAGAGATTGCAGATATGATACAGGAGATGTTTAGAGACTGGGGACATGATACAAGAAATGCTTAGAAACTGAAGATGTGATACAAGAGATGGTCAGAGACTGCAGACTGCATTTTTCTTGACCTTTCTTGTACTAAAGGTGGAGCAATATCCTTTAAGGTCATCACGCTGAACAGTTAGCTGGCTTGAGCTGTGGCTGTTTCAATTAGTTTCTTTAAACGTGATTTTTTGGATGAAAGCCTTTGCTGCTGTTTTTAAGAATAAATCTTTTTTGGTATATACTACATAATGAAGCCTTCTTTTTTTGTCCTCTATTGAATGACATTATTCAGGATCATCTGGAATTTAGGAAGATTCCTGTTGTGGAAAACCTTTTGCCATAATTGAATATCCCACTGCAACCAAAGGAGTATTTTTCCTGAATTAAACCACAGGTGGAACAAATTCCTGCCGGCAGGCTGATGCACAGGCGTCTTTTATCTCTATAACTTGAGATCCTAAGAATTTGGTAAGCGGCATTGATATTATTCCCCTGACTTCAGAGTATCGGAAGATCTATGAGGTTCTATATCTTGGCCACTTCATGTTATGTATATGGACTTTTGATTTTGTCTGTTTTGAATATACACAGTAATTTATGATTAATTGATCTGTTTTTTTTCACATTAGTATTTTTTATGAATATTCTGTTTGTTTTATTGCACTTGTGAGACTTGTTAGTCACATTATCATAATCTTTTCACATAATTTCATCACTGAGTAGATGCGCGCTTGTTTTTTCTGTTTATTCACAAGTATTTATTATTCCATGTTATATTTTACACTTTATTTTCTGTGGTGCATTGGTGGTATATGATAATATAGATCACAGATCCTGTGATTTTCTTATTCTAAATGTCCTATAAGACCATATAACTATTAAAAGTTCATTATTATTCATACCCAGCATGCCCATCCTTATAGTATAAATAGACCAGAGATCATGTATTAGGCTGTCGATTAACAGGGATTTTTAGCTAGTGATTTAATCAATACAGAGTAGTTGGCTGTTAGCTAGAGCATTGGATTGTGCCCTATCACAAATCGGTGTCCTTTGGTGATTTGTTGCTAAGCATAGCAATTACTGCAACATTTTATTGAAAGCGCTAATAATTGAAGACCTGCTGGTTTTATCCCATTGCCAAGCTTTTTTTTTGGGTGGGAGGGGGGGGGGGGCAGAATACCAATTTTTAGTGGTAGCCACTCTCACTTTCAAAATCCTCGCCTAGGATGACGCCACTTGCCATGCCCTCTCCTGTAGCCTTCTGGGACATGTCTCCTGGGACACATCACACGTCTCAGGAAGCTGCAGGACCATGTCTTCAGGAAGCCACAGCTGGCTCCCATATCCAAGGTGGCGGGGAACCAGGGATCTGCAGCAGTAAGAAGATCAGGCTACAGGAAGATAGCGTTGGACTCTATCTAAGCACTTGGTTTTAAAAAGGCAGCAGCTACAGTGTTTGGGGGGGGGGGGGGGGGACCTAAGAGGAGTAGACAGCACCCAATGGGATGACCTCCCCCAAAAAAAGGTTTGGGACCACGCTGCAGAACTATTGCACAAAGCAAGTATAACATGTTTGTTATTTTCATTTAAAATTTAAAAAAAGAGCGTAACCTTTACAACCACTCTGCTGGCAGCATCTTATTTTTGGTCTTACAGTTACCAAAACATTTATAGTAAAAAAGGAAAAAAAATGGTGTTATCTGCAAAGAAAGTAAGGGTGCGCTCCCATTGGAGGTTTTAACTGGGCCCAGGCATGGTTCACTGACTTTGCCCAGTTTGTTTGTGTAGTGTGAACTCAGACTTAAGCTGGTCATAAACATCAGTAAAAATTCTTGCACCACCAAACCTTTTTACCATGTCTTCTTGGCCCAGGTTTTCCCCCAATGAAAAATGTTCTGTTCACACTGCTCTGAAAACACGAGGTCAATAGCTAACCCTGCTGATTTTAGAACAGTTGTCTATGACCACCATGAGACCCTTTGTACATTTAGAAATAATAATATTTAATGAATTAGGTTCAACTGTCGATCTGTAGGTTTAACGCTACCCCGTTGGTATACCACTAGACCTTCCACTGTTGGTTTTTTCACATTGTTGTTACTATAGAATTAGTCAATTCCCTAGACAGAAGGTCTAATTGTATTGCCACGCTTTATTATCAGCAAGTTACAGCTTTTACAGAATAAAATTTCCTAGAAAAAAACTGGATGTTTACAAATAGTTTCTGGCACCCATGCCAGTTTGATCAATGCCTGGCATTAGAATGCTCTATTTCCAGCTGCACTTTATGGCATACAATTCATCACCACTAAAAGCATTTTAATGGCTTCTGGAACTAATGAATGTAGGTGACAATGAACTGGATGTGAACACCTACAATGCGCTAAAATCACAGGGCTCGCTGTAAAAAATATGAGGAGGCTTAAACTCCTGTGGTCTACAGTATACTTACTGTATGCCGATACAAATTTTTATTTATAAAATTACCATGACAGGTGAAAGTGCCTCAAAGAAGAATTGTTTGTGTTTTCACAAAGTACACACCTTGTCCCTTCCATGATATTAGGGAACGTTCAAAATCAAAGTCAGCAGTTGACTGCTTGTTTTGGGACAAAGTGGCTATAGACGGATTGAAATTTGGCCAGTTCAGCAGGTACCAGCCGAATTTCAAACCATCTACGGACAGGATCATTGTACTTAAGTCGGAAAAAAAAAGCCTGTGTGTTTTTTTTACCCGATTACTGCCGGTGCCTATAGCAGCCAGTAGTGACCATTGTATTCTGCTGGTGGGGAAGGCTCTCTGTGCTCCCTGCCGGCAGAAAACAATAGCACTGTGGGAGCTATTCCAAGCAATTTTCCTTCAACCGCCGTTTGAATAAAATAAAATCGTACTGTATATTCTATGACCTGCCTTAGCCATGTGTGTGGTGAGTGATTGCAAATCAATGATATTTTTAAAGTTAGAACAGATGAAAAATAAATTTCACCTGCTTTATGAAAAAATAAATTAAAAACAATCAATGATGTGGAACACTGCTTTTTCAGCTAAAATAACACAGTAATAGAAAGCTATAAAGTAGCAGAGAGAAGTATTTTGAGAAGTATTTTACCCTAATATTATAATTTGTATAGACAGATTATATATATATATATATATATATATATATATATATATATATATATATATATATATATATATATAGATATATAGATATATAGATATATATATGTATTATTTAATATGTATAAATTAGGGGGAGTTTACTAAAACTAAAGTGTGCAAAATCTAGTGCAGCTCTGCATAGAAACCAGCTTCCAGTGTTTTTGTCCAAGTTTAATTGAAAAAGTTATAAGCTGATTGGCTCCCATGCACAGCTGCACCAGATTGTGCTCCAGTTTTAGTAGATCTCCCCCTATGTGCTTAACTTTCCAGCTGGTCATTCTTTGCTTTGCTCCATAATGTTTTCGTAATGTTTTCGTCAGTCATGAAATACCCAAGGAAAAAAGAAATTTCTCATCATTTATTAAAACCCATGTTAAATTTTTAATTGTCAAGTCTAAAATTAACAAATAGTCCTCATGTAAGACGCATGAAGTTCATATCCAACTCCCACAGCATCGCAGCCTGCTTTACCACCGTGGGCAATTTTGTGGTTGTCAGTGGATAAGAATCCTTAAGCCTAGGTTCACACTGCTGCAAATTCAAAATCGCGGTAAAACTACTTTTTGAAATCGCAGATGCGGCGTCGCACTGATTAGGACAGTGCCATTGCCGACAATTGCCGCCGATTTGAGATGCGATTTGACATGTCAAATCGCATCTCAAATCGTTCCAAATCATACCCAGTGTGAACCAGGGCTAAAGCAAGGAAAAAAAAGTTGGCATTTATAAATTCCCAATTAAAGGGGGATGCACACCTCCAATCCAACAAACCACCAGAGTGCAGCTGGCAGCGTTACAGAATCCTCTCTGAGGCTGGGTTCACACTACTACACTACTTTCATCCTACTTTGCTCTGTGTTCAATGTTTCCCTATGAGAGCGTCTTGTAGCGTCCTACACAAGTCGGTCCGACTTTGAAAATGCTCCCTGTACTACTTTTGGTCCTACATTGATCCTACTTCAGGCCCATTGAATATCATTGAAGTCGGACCAAAGTAGTATCCTGTTCATGAAAGTAGGATGGATGTAGGACCAATGTAGGATAAATGTAGGACCAATGTAGCCGAGCAAAGTAGGATGAAAGTAGTGTAGTAGTGTGAACCCAGCCTAAGGCTGGGTTCACACTACTACACTACTTTCATCCTACTTTGCTCTGTGTTCAATGTTTCCCTATGAGAGCTGTCTTAACTGGTCCTACACAAGTCGGTCCGACTTTGAAAATGCTCCCTGTACTACTTTTGGTCCTACATTGATCCTACTTCAACCCATTGAATATCATTGAAGTCGGACCAAAGTAGTATCCTGTTCATGAAAGTAGGATGGATGTAGGACCAATGTAGGATAAATGTAGGACCAATGTAGCAGAGCAAAGTAGGATGAAAGTAGTGTAGTAGTGTGAACCCAGCCTAAACATGTTTGATACGGATTTGTCAAGGGTGAGTTAAAGCACCAATAATGTCTTAAGGGATAACAAAAACTTAAAGCGTTTGTACAGGAAAATAAATTTTTGGTTTAAAATAACAAACATGTCATACTTACCTCCACTGTGCAGTTTGTTTTGCACAGAGTGGCCCCGATCCACGTCTTCTGGGGTCCCTCGGCGGCTGTCTCTGCTCCTCCCCGCAATTAGAAACCACAGCTTGCATGGTGGTCACTAATTGCGGGCGCGCTCCCGTGATACAGCGAGCGGCCATAGCTGCTCACTGTATCACTCGGCCCCGCCCCTCGGCGCGCCGCGGCACTGGATGTGATTGACAGCAGCGCCAGCCAATGGCTGCGCTGCTCTCAATCCCATCGACTCTAGCCAATCAGCGGCCAGGCTGAGCGGTGAAGAGGATCTCGGGACTGCATGGGACTTTCAAGGGGTCAGGTAAGTATAACGGGGGCTGGGGGGCGGTGTTATGCGATGTTTTTTCACCTTAATGCATAAATTGCATCAAGGTAAAAAAATAAATTCATTTACAACTCCTCTGAGGCCCCGTACACACGACCGAGGAACTCGACGTGCCAAACACATAGAGTTCCTCGTCAAGTTCAGTGTGGAAGCCGCCGAGGAGCTCGGCAGGCCGACTTTCCTCATTGAACAACGAGGAAATAGAGAACATGTTCTCTTTTCGGCCCGACGAGTTCCTCGACGGGTTCCTCGCTGAAAAGTGTACACACGACCGAGTTTCTCGCCAGAATCCAGCTCGACCGAGTTTCTGGCTGAATTCTGCCGAGAAACTCGGTCGTGTGTACGGGGCCTAAGATTTCAGAGAAGAGTTAAATGACGATCAAATAAATCTGACCCTTTGTGGTTAATTGCAATTCCCCTGTAGTTTTAACTGCGTGCATTCTGATTCACATTATACACTAAGGATCATACAATTCATCAATCATGACAGCCTGCATTCATGAATAGGATGATAATTTACTGAGCCAACCAATTCTTGGAAATCATAATTTCTGACAACAAAAAAATATGGCTGTTGTCTTGTTAGAGGTGGATAATGTTAAAATCGAGGAAGTTACATCTCTAAGTACATGGGGCTATCCTTTGAAAGAATGGGAATGCTTGAGACCAGGCAGGGCTAGTCATAGATTATCAGTAATGGTAAAAACTCTCAGTAAGCTGATATAATATCAAATTGTTGTGTGCAGGTAGTATACTGTATCTACGGCATATATACATTTTGGAAAGTAATTTCCCTTCCAATGGCAAAATTATGACTAGAGCTGGATAGCTCCATGAAATACCATGGACGGTTGTGGAATACCATGAATATAGGCAATCCATGAGAGCTGGACTTCTTTCTGCAAAGGCTGTGAAGTGCCAGGATGCAAAACTGTGAAGAACTCAAAAGCAGGTCTGCAGGTAAACATTTTCAGCTGCCATGCAAAGCGGTGGGGGAAATAGTTAAAGGGCAATGTAGACAATTGAACAATTAAAAGGCAGATGAGAACGGCCAACAATCCAAAGCCATATGCAGAACCAGGAGGGAGGACTTACCACTGGAACCTCCAAGAGATCCAAGATCCTGGGGTGACTCATTCTTTTAGCAGGGAGGACTTACCACTAGAGTCCCTAAAACAGAGGTCTTAAACTGGCGGCCCTCCAGCTGTTGTGAAACTACAAGGCCCATTAGGCATTGCAAGGCTGACAGTTACATTCATGACTACCACAGGAAGAAGCATGATGGGACTTGTAGTTTTGCAACAGCTGGAGGGCCACCATTTTTAGACCCCTGCCCTAAAAGGTCTAAGATCCCAGGAGTGACCCAATCCATCAAGCCAGGAGGTCTTACTACTAGGGTCCCACGAGATGCAAGATCTCAGGGGTGACTAATTCCATCAGGTCGGAAGGACTTACCTCTGTTGCCAAGGGATGTAAGATCCCATGGGATACTGACTCCATCTGGCAGGGAAAACTTATTACTGGAGTCCCCAAGAGATGTAAGATCCCATGGGATACTGACTCCATCTGGCAGGGAACACTTATTACTGGAGTCCCCAAGAGATGTAAGATCCCATGGGATACTGACTCCATCTGGCAGGGAACACTTACTACTGGAGTCCCAAAGAGATGTAAGATCCCAGGGGATACTGACTCCATCTGGCAGGGAACACTTACTACTGGAGTCCCCAAGAGATGTAAGATCCCATGGGATACTGACTCCATCTGGCAGGGAACACTTACTACTGGAGTCCCAAAGAGATGCAAGATCCCATGGGATACTGACTCCATCTGGCAGGGAACACTTATTACTGGAGTCCCAAAGAGATGTAAGATCCCATGGGATACTGACTCCATCTGGCAGGGAACACTTACTACTGGAGTCCCAAAGAGATGCAAGATCCCATGGGATACTGACTCCATCTGGCAGGGAACACTTATTACTGGAGTCCCAAAGAGATGCAAGATCCCATGGGATACTGACTCCATCTGGCAGGGAACACTTACTACTGGAGTCCCCAAGAGATGTAAGATCCCAGGGGATACTGACTCCATATGGCAGGGAGGACTTACCACTGGAATCCCAGAGATGTAAGATCCCAGGGGATACTGATGCCATATGGCAGGGAGGATTTACCACTGGAATCCCAGAGATGCAAGATCCCAAAGGTGACTTACTACATCAGACAGGGAAGGCTTACTACTGGAGTCCTCTAGAGATTAAGATCGGGGTTACTCACTCCATCAGGCAGGGAGAAGTTACCACCAGAGACCCCGAGATTTAAGATCACAGGAATGACTCATTCAATCAGGCACTTTTAAGCAAAATATTTCTTCTGTATAGACTACCGCTGAAGTTCAACAATCACTTAGTCAGCATCTGAAGCAGCATTTTCTATATGTGTACATACAGTATATATGTGAGCGTTTTTTTTTTTTTTAAAGGAATCAAATTGTGTAAATTGTATGGTGACGGGTAAATCTCGTAGTCATGCTGCAGCATGTGTCTTTCCTGTATGTGTGCCAGTGGTGGAATAATTCATTCCTGCATCATTAGCTTGACCCAAGAGAGAAAAAGCTAAATGTGCAAAAAATTAAGCTTTGATTAAAATTATAGTAATAAAAATGCCAATAATACCTACCCACTGGCCAAAAAGATTAATCGCTGCCAAAAGCAGTTATTTCATTTTCCTCTAATGTTAAATGAGCTTGTGAAACATGTTAACAGTTTCTAGCAGTTAAATAGCTTACATTTGGCTTATTAATAAGAATTGTGTGCAAGGAATGTCAATGAATCTTCTTGGCTGTCTAGGCTGTGAACACTTTAGTAAATAAATTATTTCTCAATTACTAAAATACCAATTTTCTTCCAAAATGTCAGTAAAAGCATGCAGTGTTCTATAGCCAATGTGCTACAAAGCATCCCGTACTCTTTGTCCAGTGTCCCATCTATTTCCCCACTATTACTATACTAAGATATTATACCAGTGTCTTCGTATAGGCTTTCTTTTTGAACATACTCAGCTGCTTTTTTTTTTTTTTACATTTTACAATAATAAGAGTGAACAATACCATATTAGGGCCGGAGTCGGCAGACATTGGGCTTGTGTTGATGCCATCAGTTTAATATGTTTCTTTAATAATTTACAATTCACTTAGAGGTGGATTGCATTCCCATAGTCTTGTAAAGCAAACAAAAGGCCATTGACACAGGCCCTCCGAGTAATGAGAATCTCTAGTAGGATCCTAGGAAAGCATTCAGCATTCTCATTATTATGGGCAATGCTAAATAGGCAGAAATAATCAAGGCAGTGGGGTATGATTCAGAGTCTCAGATGCCCACTGAACACCAAAATACAGTCAAAAGGGTAGGAAAAAACTTGCATATTTGGCTGTTCACCTGGAGTTTAGCTTTAAAGCCTAATTTTAGGTGTTTTTTTTTTTTTAAATCATTGAACGTCCCTTTTGCTGGTGGCTGCTCTGTTGAAACTTTCTGTCCTTTTGCCCCCCCCCCCCCCACAGCAGTAATATTCTAGTGCTGCAGGGGTAATACAAGCCTCTGGACCCGTCATAGGCAGTGGTCAAGAGTGCCAACTTAGCACACCCCTTTTCGCCCCTCCCCCCATTCATAGACACTGTACTACAGCTTCCACCAATGAAAAG
Source organism: Rana temporaria (assembly GCF_905171775.1). Classification (NCBI taxonomy): domain Eukaryota; kingdom Metazoa; phylum Chordata; class Amphibia; order Anura; family Ranidae; genus Rana; species Rana temporaria. Next base: position 82,051,389 of record NC_053489.1, read on the forward strand.
TGCTCTATGAGTGGAGGACAGACAAATTGATGAAAGCTTGGCCTCCTCTATTCATAAAGTACATCCGTCCTCTGGCAATCCCCACCCCCATACCCTTGTAGAGGGGGCAGAGAAGATTTCAACTAAGACAACAGCCACCAGCACAAGTGACCTTTTTTCAGACCTGTGAGCACAGCTTCTGGCAAAGGGAAGTCTTCCGGCTCAGACTTCAATGTAACTCTGAGATGAATGTGACCAAATGCAAAGCGCTGGAAAATAAATGGATGCTGGAAGGTGTCCAAAGTTCCCAGACCTCCCCTGCGGCCATGGATTGCTGTGAACTCAGATAAAGGGAAATTGAGTGAACTATGTGACTTCAGAGCAGATGCAGTATCTGCTGGCTGCCATTAGTAGCTCACCAGTTGGATTTGAAGAATACTAAGTTAACCCAACATTTCATATTCCTGACATGTGCCTGCTGTACCATGTACTTGTATCAAGATGTATCCTGTTTTCTTTGTATTGCTTCCTTTGTGTGAAATTCTTGCTGTTACTGCCAGTCCCTCTGCTTTCCTATCAAAAACTGACAACACTAGGCATGAGAACACAGCATAGTCAGTTTCAGGCTGTGCTGGTAACTCAGCCTGCTCTTCTCCAATGATCAGGCTTGTGCTGGCATGCCCCACCCCTTCCCACCCACACAGCCATTCATTGGGAAGATCAGTGTGCTGCTGTGTCTCCTCCCCCAGCTCTTTGAGTTTCATATGCAGCGGAGAACAGGGAGAATGCAATCACTTATAAAAAGAAAGGGGGGGGGGGGTATTCATAATGTTTTTATATACAAACACAAACATTTTGCCTTTCATTTATTTTTTAAACTGAATGGATTGATTTACTAGGTGAGGGTTTACATATACTTCAACTGTTACCTGGAATAGCTCTTTACAATTTATACCCCTCAGTTACTATAGTTATTTGTTCCAAAAGGTATGGGTTTGTGCTCATAAAATAAAACTATTCCATTATATTCTACTTTAAATTTTTAAGCATTTTATTTGTGTGTCAGGTTCAGTACATACTGTATATACTGATCTCATTTTGGTAACTATTGCTTATAGATAAAAAAATAAAATATTTGAAAATAAGTTGAAAAACATATTTGATGTTTAATAAATATAATTTAAATATTTTTATTCTAAGTAATGTATATGTTATTAGAAGAGGATTTAAGTCTTGCTAGGTTGCACTATATTATTCACTGCTGTGTACAGTATGTACGAAAAAGAAAAAATAATAATAGTGCATGCAATGAACACTAGAGGGAGCAATTGCTTTGCCGGTCTTTAAAATAGCCTGCTAGCGTCTATGAAGAAGTCACTCTAGTAGAAGTCCTGTATTTCATTATGTTATTCATTCTGGTTTGGAAGCAAATCTCACATCTGGGCACCTGACTGTACTGTAATACACATTTGTTCTAAATTACAGGAAAACACCAAACATAATTGCTGGCTGGGAAGAAAAAGAACATATTCTTGCCCTATTTGTTCTACTGTAACTTACAGGGCCATAGAAACCAACACATGGGATACCAAAGATCATTTTACATGTATGAACATTTCTCAATTAATAGTCTTAATCTATCTACAGGTCCCTCCCACTCTCATGTCATAAAGGAACAGGCATGAGGCTGCATGACCCCTGACCCTCTGTCTGGACAGTGCTGATACGGATATCAAACCAGGCATTGGTGTATTTACAGTGTATGTAAATACTAACAATGATCTTTAGGCAAGGGCCGGGACAAGGGGTGGGCAAGAGGAGAGGCTGCCCTGGGCACAGTGGTTTATTGCAGGGAAGTGGGCACCCTAACCCATAGGGAAGAAAAGAGGCACAGTTTGGCATATTTGTCCTGGGCGCTGGATGGCCTTGTCCCGATACTGCTTGGGCCTCATTCACACGGGCGTACCATCTGTACATATCTGCGAAAGGCCGACTTTGTCCGCATGCATTGCACAGGTGTTCATTACATCCATGTGCAGGCAGTCCTATTAATGTCTATAGCCCCCTTGTCATAAACAGGGGCTACTATGTTAATTTCATTTTGGCTGGGCTGTAGTTAGCTCAGATTGATTGTAGAGTTTTTCACCTGGTTTTTCCCAAAGCTTAAAGTATTACTAAACCCGCAACAGAAAAACCTGCATATGCAGTAAAGTATGTTTGTTATACTCACTGTGGAACCCAAGGGGTTAATCCTGTACATTGTGTAAAAATTCTGTTTTGATGTGTATTGCTAGAGAAGTTTTATCTTTTCTTGGGATAGTGCATGTTATCAGCACTGTCCAGACAGAGGGTCAGGGGTCATGCAGCCTCATAGGACAGTAAGAGTAGAACGAAAACTCCTCCTACAAGCTTTAACCAGACACTGATAGAAGTCGCAAGACTGCTATATACTGCTGATGAGAAGGGCATTTAGCAGTTTATATTTACCAAAATAATTGCATTTCCATGTTCGGTGTACTGTGGCAGAACAGATATAGTGAATGCAGGCTCCTGGATTTTGTAATACTTTAAATTTTCTTGTGATTCCTCACTGTCTCCAGTAGATGTCACTGGTCATAGTTAGAGATTTCACAAACAAAACTAAGTTATGAATATTTATATTTTCTTCAGTCCAGTTGGAGGTTTAGACCACTGGTACATGCTGAGGGAGGATATACATATTTGGGACAGGTCATGCCCCCTTTCTTCTCTCTGGGCTGAATCTAGTGCTGATAGATAGAGCTCTGATGTTAGGCCCAATAGCCTGTTTTGGAGCCTACTAATAAGTGGTCATGAAGTAGTTTTGCCTGCAGCACCGTATATCAGTGCCACCTATCAGTGCACATCAGTGCTGCCTATCAGTGCCACCTATCAGTGCAGCCTATCAGTGCCCAAAACGATTGCCCATCAGTGCTGCATATATCAGTGCCCAAAAAGGTTGCCCATCAGTGCTGCATATCAGTGCCTCCTCATGCACCACCTCATTAGTGCTGCTTCATCAGTGCCACCTCATCAGTGCCCGTCAGTGCAGCCTCATCAGCGCACATCAGTGAAAGAGAAAAATTACGCATTTACAACATTTTATAACAAAAACCAAGAAAACTTTTTTTTCTAAATGTTTGATCTTTTTTCATTTGTTTAGCAAAAAAAAAAAACTCTATGGTGATTAAATACCACCAAAAGAAAGCTCTGTTCCAAAAAAATTATAACAATTTTTTTGGGGTACAGCATTTCATGACTGCGCAATTGTCATTCAAAATGTGACAGCGCTCAAAGCTGAAAATTTACCTGGGCAGGGAGGGGGTAAAAGTGCCCAATATTGAGGCGGCTAAAGGCTCTGACATTGTGAAGCTGGACATTGATCTGGAGAGTCTGTAAGTGATCTGTTATGGTATCTGGGACCCCTAACCCTCACCTCCTTATCCGTTCTGTATTAAAACGTTTGTGTTCTGGGAGCCGAGTGTTTCCCAGAACACAACGGGTGGGAAGTGATGCACTACCCGCAGACTCCCCGCAGTGAGGACTCCCAGAAGTGTCAAAGGTGTCAAATGTGACACTGGAGGGGGGGGGGGTTCCGATGAGCGGACGTTCCACTTTAGGGTGGAGCTCCGCTTGAAGGTGAAAAAACGTGTGCCTTTACAACACCTTTAAGGATTTAAGTATGACATGTTTGTTATTTAAAAACAAAAATACCTTTACAACCCCTTTAAAGGAGAATGATACCAAAAAAATGATTACAGGCGCTCATTGGTTTATATGGAGAAGTGAGGCTGATTTTGCGCTTTCCAGCTTTAGTAAATAAATCCCATAGTGTACTTAAAAGTGGGGTACGCCTGTAGTTAAAGGAGTTGTAAACCCTCATGGTTTTTCACCTTAATGCATTCTATGCTGCAGCACTCCCCCTTTTTCTTACCTATTCCAGCAAGGAGAACGAGCCCAGCAGCTCCAGCCGCTGTCCTCATTGGATAGATTGATAGCAGCAGGAGCTATTGGTTCCCGCTGATGTCAATCAAATCCAGTGACACAGGAGCCAGGGGGCGGGGCCGAGTCCTGCTGTCTGTGTCAATGGATGCATCAGCAAGACTCGGGAGCGCACCCACAAGAGTGCCCACATGGAATGCGGCTGTACGTGGGGGCACTTGATGAAGGAGCCAGGAAAACCACCAAGGGCCCCCAGAAAAGGAGGATCAAGGCTGCTCTGTAAAACAACATTTACACAGAGCAGGTAAGTATGACATGTATGTTATTTAAAAAAAAAAAAAACTTTACAATCACTTTAAACCCACACGTTTTTTTTTTTATCACCACTATTCCTTTATATTGGCTTTTTTTTAATTTACAAATTCAGCAATTTAGAAAATAGATCAAAGGTTTAGCTCTGGGAAACATTTTTTGTAAAATAAAAAAGTGCAATATATATATATAGATCTATAGATCAGACCAAAATGAAGAGGAAAGAAAAAAGGACTGACTGTTCCAAATCAGGGCCAGTCCCTTGAAATGTAGCTGTGGGGAGTTGCCCCCAGTTGCCCCCAGTTGCTATCATGTTTTAGCTGCCCGGAGTTGAGCTTTAAATCTAAGCCATAAAGCTCTGGCAAGTCCCTACAACATTCTAGATTTTATTTTTTTAACCCTAATTTCAGTTTCAATATTATTAACTACACTTTATACATTATACACTTTTATTTTCCCCAGTATGACATTGCATACATTTATTCTGTACATTTCATTCTATTACCCAGAGGAAACAAATTAATAATAGATTAGATCAATGGCTCCAGCCAGAAAAGCCCATCAGACTGGAGAGCATGAACTGTCCAGTGACACAGAACAAATAGGTTGCTGGCATATTATTGACTAGTAGGTAATCTTTGATGCATTACCCCACTTTCCTGCCTGTGCTGGGCATACCCTAATGAAACATGAAAGAGATTGCTGCAGACAACGTCAGGATGACTTCTGAAAATATGAATTACGAGAATCTGAAAGTTCACTCTGAGATGGTGAACAGATGGTCTATTACTGTATCTAGGTCTACAATTAGCCTTTCACAGTCCCTTGATGCCAGGGCTTGGAAACTGGCAAGGAACGGAGTTACTCAGGGTGGCTTCCAGCGGGCACTGCATCTCTGCCTGACATACGTCCTGCAGTCACAAAAATAACAGTTGACTTACTACGACTTGCACATAAACTACAAACTAAAGCATGCCATACGCGGCTCACATTTTGGCAGCTGCATGCTGAATCTGACGTGCACTGTTCCATGGGCGACCATTTTGGCACCACCAGGCTGGGCAAATTTCAATTGAAAATTAGAAAAAAGGAGGTGCAAAATTGTCTAATCAAATGTAGTCACTGTTCAGGTATTCAGACAGCTGCAGCACCTATACCTATACATACCAGTGACGACGAACCTTGGCACCCCAGATGTTTTGTAACAACATAGAAAAATAGAAAAAAATGTAGTTGCGCTAAAATTCACTATAAGTGAAAGAAATATATGAAATAGGATATAGAAACAATGTCCGGTGTGAATCATGTGTTCAGTGAAGTCCAAACATAAAACACAATAGGGCTGTATAGATCCTATTATTCAGTAAAAATCCAACCATTTTATGCAATTGAGATAATCTTGAAAATCTTGAAATTTTCGAACAATGTTTCCCATGGTTCTCAACTACACTGCAGAGTGCATGAGCATCATGGGAAATGTTGTTTCAAAAAAATCTGGGGTGCCAGGGTTCGCCATCACTGCCCTATACCATTGGAAGCATTTTGGTAGATCTGTTCATCTTATCAGTAATTCAGAGCTGACCTGAGATTTCTGAACACTACCTGTGTTATCTCACAGAGCCCTCTTAGTTCTTGTCCTGGACTACAGAATATTTAGCCTCTATGTTGTAGGATCGGAGTGTGGGAGTTGAGTCTTTTAGCAAAAAAACAACACGGGGGGGGGGGGGGGGTTGCTTTGTTGTCAGCCCACAAAACTATTTAGTAGCTCAATGTTGCAGTCCTGCTAAAAATCGCAGTTCGCCGCCATTACCAGTAAAAACATAAAAAAAAAAAGTCCATAAAGCTATCCCCTATTTTGTAGACACTATGGGGCAGATTGACGTACAATTACATGGGCGCACGTATGTGAGATACGCTACGCCGCTGTAACTTACTTTTCAAAGCTTTGGATCCAGAAAGAATTTGCGCCGTAAGTCATTGTTTTCACGGACGACTTACGCAAACAAAATAAAATATTTTCAAATTCGACGCGGGAACGACGGCCATACTTAACATTGCGTATGCCACCAAATAGCAGCTTTAACTATACGCCGAAAAAAGCCGAACGGAAACGACGTAAAAGAATGCGACGGCCACTCGTACGTTCGTGGATCGTCGGAAATAGCTAATTTGCATACTCGACACGGAATACGACGGGAACGCCACCCAGCGGACGCCGAAGAATTGCATCTAAGAACCGAAGGCGTACGAAGACGTACGCCTGTCGGATCTAACCCAGATGCCGTCGTATCTTGTTTTGAAAATTCAAAGCAAAGATACGACGCGGGAAATTTGAAAGTACGCCGGCGTATCAGTAGATACGCCGGCGTACTTTCTTTGTGGATCTGCCCTTATAACTTTTGCGCAAACCAATCAATATACGCTTATTGTGATTGTTTTTTACCAAAAATATGTAGAAGAATACATATTGGCTTAAACGGGGATATTTATTATAGCAGAAATAATTTGTTTTGTTTTCTTTTCAAAATTGTTTTTTTTTTTTAAAAACTCTATTTGTGGGAAAAAAAGGACATCAATTTTGTTTGTGTACAGCGTTACATGATTGCGGAATTGTCAGTTAAAGTGGCGCAGTGTTGTATCGCAAAGAATGGCCTGATCATTAAGGGGGTAAAACCTTCTGGGGCTGAAGTTCTATGTATGTCTTCACACTGGTCCGTTGAACTTCTGTTGTAGTGTTAAAAATCTTGCTTACTGTGCACTAGGGTTGTCCCGACCGATACCAAGCATTTCCCAGAGTACTCAGGGAAAATGCTCCGATACTTTACCCGATACCTGACTTTCCCTGTAGCCTCCTCCAGTTCCCCCATCCGTTCTCCTCTCCCCCTCCACGCTCCGTGTCCCCCCTCCGTGCCGCTGCTGTCCTCCTCGGTTCTGCTCTCCCCCTCCACGCTCCGTGTCCCCCCTCCGTGCCGCTGCTGTCCTCCTCGGTTCTGCTCTCCCCCTCCACGCTCCGTGTCCCCCCTCCGTGCCGCTGCTGTCCTCCTCGGTTCTGCTCTCCCCCTCCACGCTCCGTGTCCCCCCTCCGTGCCGCTGCTATCCTCCTCGGTTCTGCTCTCCCCTTCCATGCTCCGTGTCCCCACTCCGTGCTTCTGCTATCCACCTCGGTTCTGCTCTCCCCCTCCACGCTCTGTGTCCCCCCTCTGTGCCGCTGCTATCCTCCTCGGTTCTGCTCTCCCCCTCCATGCTCCGTGTCCCCACTCCGTGCCGCTGCTATCCTCCTCGGTTCTGCTCTCCCCCTCCATGCTCCGTGTCCCCACTCCGTGCCGCTGCTATCCTCCTCGGTTCTGCTCTCCCCCTCCATGCTCCGTGTCCCCCCTCCGTGCCACTGCTGTCCTCCTCGGTTCTGCTCTCCCCCTCCACGCTCCGTGTCCCCCCTCCGTGCCACTGCTGTCCTCCTCGGTTCTGCTCTCCCCCTCCACGCTCCGTGTCCCCCCTCCGTGCCGCTGCTGTCCTTCTCCGTTCTGCTCTCCCCCTCCATGCTCCGTGTCCCCACTCCGTGCCGCTGCTATCCTCCTAGGTTCTGCTCTCCCCCTCCATGCTCCGTGTCCCCCCTCCGTGCCGCTGCTGTCCTCCTCGGTTCTGCTCTCCCCCTCCACGCTCCGTGTCCCCCCTCCGTGCCGCTGCTGTCGTCCTCGGTTCTGCTCTCCCCTTCCACGCTCCATGTCCCCCCTCCGTGCAGCTGCTGTCCTTCTCCGTTCTGCTCTCCCCCCTCCATGCCGCTGCTGTCCTCCGTTCTGCTCTCCCCCTCCATGCTCTGTGTCCCCCCTCCGTGCCGCTGCTGTCCTTCTTGGTTCTGCTCTCCCCCTCCATGCAGCTGCTGTCCTCTGTTCTGCTCTCCCCCTCCATGCTCAGTGTCCCCCCTCCGTGCTGCTGCTTTCCCCCTCCGTGTCACCCTCCATATCCTCCTCCGCCCCCTCTGTCAGGATGGAGAGCGGCGGTAGGAGCCGCTAAACCCGGCTCCTACCTTTTCCGAATGAACAGAGTCAGTGATCACCATATAACAGACTAAACATCAGTGCTGAACTCATTGCAACAAAAACCCTATCCATTTTCAGGAGCCAAAAAGCAGCCACATCTGTGATGTTTAACCTACAGGAGCGTTCCATTTTTAACTCCTTTCTCCATAATCTTCTGCCCACAATCCCTTTATTGTCAGACTGTGGTAACTGTAAAGATCCGTGTTCCTTTTCTCAGAGAGAACACTGTCACAGCCCACCATCTTTTGACATTTTAGAAATGTTCAGATCGTTCCACAAAAGGCCGAGCCGGCACTAGATCCCAAGAAGTAGCACATGTACAAATCTGGAAATTCACTGCTCTGCCTCACACCGTCACATTTGTCAGAATGCTGGTGCTAAGATTTAACAAGCATGAAAGAACATTTGGAGAAAAATGTGATGGATATTAATGAAATGTCATACTTATCACATCAAGCGTGGCAGATGTAGAGATATCATGTGTATATCTGACATTTCTAATCAAACAATAGGAAATGTTATGTTTATTTACAAATTAATACATGTTTACTGGAAACAGATGTCAATGTAAAGATTGCCACAAAAATCCTGCTCTGACTGCAAATGATCTGCCCCATCCATGGTCCCATATAGCTTGCAATCATTAAACAACGACAAAATATAACAATCAGTATGCAATGTGTGTGCACTAGAGGTTATCCTGTCAACGATTCACATTGCATAACGATTAATTGCCATGGTTTTCATAAAGAAATTCAAGCAGTCAGAAGAACTCTATTTTTTTATTTTCATTCGCTCTTAGCGCAATATCCTATTTGGGGAGGGTAATTCTCATAACCAACCCAAAAGAGGGCAGGCTCAGCCTCAGTTTTTCTCCAGGAGAGGCAGAGCACTGCACAGAGCGACGGATGACTTTAGAGATCGATTCGGCCGACCCTGGGCATCGATGCAGAACTGCGAACGTCTTAATCGCAATGCATTGATGCTGTGATTAAATTTAACAACCCTAGTGTGAACCAGAAAAGAAGACCTCTGGTCTAATAGGAGTTTAGGATATATAATAAAAGAAGAAGGTGCATAAATCTCTACATAAATAAAGTACAACTAATGTCTAAGGCAGTGGTTGTCAACGTATAAGCTAAAGGGGCCCCTGACATCACCAAAGGGCCACGCATAATGTTCAATAAACACTATATTACCAAAAGTATTGGGACACCTTCCTTTACACACACCTTACAATGGCATCCCAGTCTTAGTCAGTAGGGTTCAATATTGAGTTGGCCCACCCTTTGCAGCTATAACAGCTTCAACTCTTCTGGGAAGGCCGTCCACAAGGTTTAGGAGTGTGTCTATGGGAGTGTTTGATCATTCTTCATGAAGCGCACTGATGTTGGAAGAAAAGGGATGGCTCGCAGTCTCTGCTCCAATTCATCCCAAAGGTGTTCTATGGAGTTGAGGCCAGGACGAGTTCCTCCACCCCAAACTCGCTCACCATGTCTTTAAGGATCTTGCTTTGTGCACTGATGTGCAATCATGTTGGAGAAGGAAGGGGCCGTCCCCAAACTGTTCCCACACAGTTGGGAGCATGAAATTGCCCAACCCCTGAAAAACAACCCCACACCATACTCCCACCCCCACCAAATGATTTGGACCAGTGCACAGAGCAAATGTGCTTATTTAAAGTCCCAAATTTCCCCTCTTTTTTAATTGTACCCGGGATGGGGGCATATAACACTACCCAGTCACTGTCTCATTTAACAACTTAAGGACCGCCTCCTGCACAAATCACTTGCCTGACGAAGAGGTCCTGTGCGACTTTTCGAAACATTGCTTTTTTGTGATCGTTTCTATGCATTAAAAATTTTTGGATGTTTTTCTAAATGATCCTTGGTGTGCTGGCGAATATATCTACATGATTGCTTTTCCAGTTCCCAGCTGGTGATCGCTTCAGCACCCTCCTTTCTTATTGGCCGTTCTCCAGGAAGGTGTGCAATTGGAATATTTTTGAGACGGTCCTGCACATATACGTCGGCAGAATGGCACGGCTGGGCACATGTACGTACAGGTACGTCCTGTACATTTACCCAGCCGTGGGTTGCAGGCGCGCGCCCGCGACCCGGTCCGAAGCACCGGGACCGCGGGACCCGTGGACCTGACCGCCGCTGGAGTCCCGCGATCGCTCCCCGGAGCTGAAGAACAGGGAGAGCCGTGTGTAAACACGGCTTCCCCGTTCTTCACTGTGGCGGCAGCATCGATCGTGTCATCCCTTTTATAGGGGGACACAATCGATGACATCACTCCTACAGCCACACCCCCCTACAGTTGTAAACACACTTCAGGGAACACATAACCCCATCAGCGCCCCCTGTGGTTAACTCCCAAACTGCAACTGTCATTTTCACAATAAACAATGCATTTTTTGCTGTGAAAATGACAATGGTCCCAAAAATGTGTCAAAATTGTCCAAAGTGTCCGCCATAATGTCGCAGTCACAAAAAAAAACGCTGATCGCCGCCATTAGTAGTAAAAAAAAAAAAATGTAATAAAACTATCCCCTATTTTGTAAACGCAATAAATTTTGCGCAAACCAACCGATAAATGCTTATTGCGATTTTTTTTTACCAAAAATAGGTAGAAGAATACGTATCGGCCCAAACTGAGGAAAACATTTTTGTTTTATATATTTTTGGAAGATATTTATTATAGCAAAAATTGTCGCTCTATTTTTGTTTATAGCGCAAAACATAAAAACCGCAGAGGTGATCAAATACCACCAAAATAAAGCTCTATTTGTGGGGAAAAAAGGACATTAATTTTGTTTGGGAGCCACGTTGCACGATCGCGCAATTGTCAGTTAAAGCGACGCAGTGCCAAATCGCAAAAAGGGGCAAGGTCCTTTAGCTGCATTTTGGTCCGGGTCTTAAGTGGTTAATGTCCCACCTACCCCCCCCCCCCCCCCTTTCTTAACTTAGACAGATTCAGCTGTGCATGTTTTCCTATGTGACATTGTAGAGGGGCTGGGTTCATTTTCTCCCCTCTGGTCTCAGTCTACACCAGTGTTTCTCAATTCCAGTCCTCAGGCCCCCCCAACAGGTCAGGTTTTCAGGATTTCCCTCAGATAAAAAGGCTGTGGTGATTACTAAGGCAGTGAAACTGATCAAATCACCTGTACAAAATAATGGAAATCCTGAAAACCTGACCTGTTGGGGGGGCCTGAGGACTGGAATTGAGAAACACTGGTCTACACTCAGCTCTCACTAAGCAGTGTGTTCCATCAGATCCCTGCCCCCTGTCTTCAGGAGTTGAGAAATGCTGTGTGCTTTCTGTTCTTTGAACTGATATAGAGGTAATATGGCTGCAGATAAACAGGTACAACCCATGTAGTAGGACACTTGGGTGGGTATAGATTATAACATTTTCTTATTCAATTTCCTTTATATTTTTGCATACATATTTAAAGCGTTTAGGCTTGACCTCATTATACATTGTTTTGGTAAATCTAAAGAAAAATTGTACAATGCATGGCCAGACTAAAGCCTCGTACACATGACCGGGTTTCTCAGCAAAAACCAGCAAGAAAACTGCTTCTTGCCGAGATTCCCGTTCGTGTGTACGAGGCATTCAGGTTTCCCCTCTGTAAATCTGGCCAGAATCTCTCTTTTTTCTCGTTGAGATTCTTGTCGGCCTGTTTCCCAACGAGAAACCCGAGAGTGTGTAAACTTACATGTCGCAGAGGAAATCTGTGCATGCTCAAAATGACTTTGCGGTAGCTTCCACAGCATAGGTAGGGTGAAGCAAGATGGCGGCGACGGCATTGAATGTGACGAGCGCATGCTCGTCATACGCAATGACGTCACCGCGTTCTTTCCTTTCAAGAGAACCACGGTTCTTTTGAAACGAAAGTCAGTACACTCCGGCGGTAAGAGTTTCTTGCCAAGAATCTCGTCAGGGAAAAATGACGGTTTTCCCTGACGAGAGTCGACGAGAGTCGCGTGTATGAGGCCTAAGGGTTTACAAGAACTTTAACGTAATCAGTAAATGTAAATTGTTTTACAAGAGTACAAAGTGCCAATAGGGAGACTAAAATAATCCTGCATGTATCCATATTCAAATTGCTCATTGCCCAAAAATTAAGGGTAGGACCATGGTGTAAGGGTTAAAAACAGCACAGTAGGTTGTTTATTCATTTAACTACTTGCCGACTAGCCGTCACAGTTTTACTGCGACAGGTTGGCTCGGCTGGGCAAATCGATGTTACCTTAGGTCACTTCCCATTTGTGGCCACTAGGGGCAAGTGTGCGTCTGTGGCTCGCCGCCGGAGCGAGTGCCCGGTGGGCACGATGACCCCCAGACACTATGAGCTATAAGTAAGCACTGATTGTAGTGCGAAACGTCCGCTGTATGCCCCTGTCTTTGCTGTGATGTGTGGTGTTTGAACACTTTTATCAATAAAAGGCAACCGAGAAGGTTTTTCCAGAGTGCGGCTGTCCAAACATTTCTTTCTACAATGACCCCCAGACACTCGCGATCGCTTCTTTCAGGAGAGAAATAACTGATCGTGTTCATACAAAGTATGAACACCGATCAGTCTCCTCCTCTAGAAAGTCCCATCCCCCCTTCAGTTAGAACACAGAGAGGGAACACATTAACCCCTTGATCGCCCCCTAGTGTTAACCCCTTCCCTGCCAGTGACATTTTTACAGTAATCAGTGCATTTTTTATAACACTAATTGCTGTAAAATTATCAATGTTCCCAAAAATGTGTCAAAAGTTTCCGATCTGTCAGCCATAATGACGCAGTCCCGATAAAAATGGCAGATCGCCGCCATTACTAGTAAAAACATGAATAATAATAAAAATGTCATAAAACTACCCCCTATTTGTAGACACTAACTTTTGCGCAAACCAATCAATATACGCTTATTGCAATTTATTTACCAGAAATATGTAGAAGAATACATATCAGCCTAAACTGAGAAAAAAAAAATGTTTTTTTGAAAAAAAAAATGTGGGGTATTTATTATAGCAAAGAGTAAAAATATAGCTTTTTTCTTCAAAATGTTCATAGCACAAACAATTTAAACTGCAGTGGTGATTAAATACCACCAAAAGAAAGCTCTATTTGTGGGGAAAAAAGGACGTCAATTTTGTTTGGGTACAACATCACACGACCGTGCAATTGTCAGTTAAAGTGACGCAGTGCCGAATCGCAAAAAAGTGCTCTGGTCAGGAAGGGGGTAAATCCTTCCCGGGGTTGAAGTGGTAATCTGCTCTGTTGTGAAAAAAATATGTAAAATGTTTTAAAAATATATTTCTTTCTGTATGATTTGTAAATATACATGTACATGGGGGCAGCCATATTTGCACATTACATGTGCAGGCTTTGCTTCCTGCTTAGTAGTGCTGCACAAAGACTGCTCTTCCCCTGTCAGTCCATGTCTATATAGGTCAGGTCTGACTGAAGACTGTCAGGAGAAGTTCACATGGTTATCAGATGCAGAGAGAATTCAGCATCTATGAGGTATAAAGAGGCCCCCAGGGGAGACCAGTGAAATCAATGGCTATCACAATCACTGCATTGTATTAATACGCAGGAAACAAGCAATCTATATTTCAGCTAAACACCAACAGCTCTTTTGCATGAACAAAGTTGTAATTTAGGTAATATTAATAGTATATGTAACCAGGCATTACAATGCCGACTGTGCAGACCCAAACTAGCAGATGTTTTGTAAAATGTATTGTTCTCTACTTCTAGCGCCCAGTAATTACTGAATGCGTCATCAGTCGATTTATACCTTCACCATCAACCACGAATACATTTCACACATCGCAACTCTGCGCCTTCTGTAGCAAAACAAAGAAAATAAATAAATAAATTAAGCGGCGCTGAATCAATTGTGAGGACGAGGCTCCAATATAAATGATCAAAGTGTCATAATAAATTAACAGCCCGTAGTTCACTTTGCATTAATCCCAGATGTTCCTGGTGCTCTGCCATGACACACGGCCCAATCAGGATCCATTTTAATAGCAGGATTGTTTAATAGACTACAAACTGTCATGCATGATCAGATGTAAATAGAAAGCCAGATACGTGCTAATTTCAGCAATTTGTTCACACTATAGATCATTTCTAAGCATAATAAATAAAACATTGTGGCTCTAGTAGCAGTGGGACTTCACTGAATGATGATGCCTTTTAATTGCTGGCTAGTAGTCTTATTTGTAAGAAAACGTGTATAGTTTTTGGAACTTGAGGAAGACGTTCCTTTAATCCAGGGGTCTCCAAAACATTCTAAACAAAGGGTCAGTTTACTGTCTTTTTTGGGTGGCCAGAATGTTGCTATTGGGAGTGGAAAATGTTCCAATTTTAGTGGGAAAAAATAATGCCCCATTGTTGATATTATTGGGAGGAATTGTGCCCCATTGTTGGGGTCATTGGCAGGAAGTGTGCCCCATTGTTGAGATCATTGGAAGGAACTGTGCCTCATGTTGGGGTCATTGGCAGGAACGGTGCCCCATTGTTGGAATCATTAGCAGGAACTGTGCCGCATGGTGGGGTCATTGGCAGAAATTGTGCTCCATTGTTGGGGTTATTGGCAGGAATTGTGCCCCATTGTTGGGAATAGGCAGGAACTGTGTCCCATTGTTGGGAATAGGCAGGAACTGTGCCCCATTGTTGGTATCAGTGGATGATAACAAAGGGCCGCATCTGGCCCCCGGGCTGCAGTTTGGAGACCACTGCTTTAACCCAACTCAGGGAAATCTGAAAATTCTCCCTTGCAGTGGGGCTGTGCCTGAGTTAACTGCTCTTTTATACTAGGGGAGAGTAAAAGCACTTTTACTTACCTGATCCGCCACACCACCAGCAGATGGTGCTCCCCCATGCTCTGGCATTAGACCAGTGTTTCTCAATTCCAGTCCTCAGGCCCCCCCAACAGGTCAGGTTTTCAGGATTTCCATTATTTTGCACAGGTGATTTGATCAGTTTCACTGCCTTAGTAATCACCAAAGCCTTTTCATCTGAGGGAAATCCTGAAAACCTGACCTGTTGGGGGGGCCTGAGGACTGGAATTGAGAAACACTGCATTAGACTGACCATTTGGGGTTCATGTACTAAAACTGGAAAGTGATAAAATCGAGTGCAGCACTACATAGACACCAATTGGCTTCCAGGTTGTTGTTTTTTTGTCAAAAGCTGAAGTTAGAAGCTGATTGGATACCATACACAGCTGCACCAGATTTTGCACTCTCCAGTTGTAGTAAATAACCCCTTGGCATAATCACATCCAATGCAAGGACTATTAGGCCCTTTTCACACTGGGGCCCAACGGATCCACCCACTCAGCACGGGATCTCTCCGCTGATCCCAGCAGAGCAGGCAGATGACAGGTCTGTGTCTGCTCCGCTAATGCAGGGTGGGCACAGGCACAGTCCACTTCTCTATTGACTGACAGATGGAAATGGACCTCCTGTCTGTCTCAATGCGACTCATTTGATTTGATCTGCTAGATGGGACAGGACCGGATGTCGGTGCGTGTCAACGGACACATGCCCGTTGATATCTCCCGCTCCATAAAGAGCAATGGATAGTCCGATCGAGTCCACCTGAAAAACTGACAGGCAAACCTGACCGGTCTGTCCGTGTGAAAGGGGCCTTACTGTCCCACAATGCAATGCAATCTATGCATAGGCAGAGTAGAGCCAGTCATTCATCCTCTCTCTCATTTACAGAACACGTTGCATTGTGGAACAATGAAATTGTGCAGCACATGGGATACACCTCTACAGGTCACTAATGTATTAGGTGTTTTACCCCACACAAAATGACTAAACTTCATATTTAATTACACACTACAAGCTATTTAAACAATATAAACTGTCTATAGAGTCCTATGTATAAATCTGCTCAAAAGAAATGACTAGAAAGGTAAGAAATACATCTATCAGCCATAACATTAAGACCACCAACCTAATATTGAGTAAGCCTTCTTTTATCCCCTTCAGCCTTGACCTGTTGTGGTACGGACGCCACTAGACCCCTATGGTATGCTGTGGTATCCATCAGTAGCAGATCCTGTAAGTCCTGTACAGTACCTGCTGCCGATATTGTGTCAATCTCTCCTCTGCTAGCGGCGAGATTGACACTCGCGATTCCCGTCGCCGGGAGCGAGCGCTGAGCTATGCCGCTTCTCCCGCTCGTCGCCGCCCCCAATGGATTCCTATGGATGCGCAGCATCTCATGGGGGCGGCAAGCGCGAGAAGCACAACCTCGTATTGCCGGTTTCCAGCACAATCACATCGCGCTGGAAACACAAAATGGGCGACACCTACTGTAAGTTACGAGGTGGGCCCCTAATGGGTTATACTTGTTTTTTCAGCACATCCCATAGATGCTCAATTTGATTGAGATCTGGAAAATTTGGAGGCCAAGTCAATACCTCAAACTTGTGTTCCTCAAACCATTCTTGAACCATTTTTGCAGTGTGGCAGGGCGCTTTATCCTGCTGGAAGGGGCTGCTGCCATCAAGGAATACTGCTTTAAAGAATGGGTGCACTTGATCACTAACAATGTTTAGGTAGATGGTACGTTTCAAATAACATCCACATGAATGGCATCCAATCCAAGGTTACCCAGCTGAACACTGCCTGTGCTGGCTTGCCTTCTTCCTATACTGCATCCTGGTGCCATTTTTCCCCAGGTAAGCGACCCACAGGCACCTGTCCATCTACATGATCTAAAAGAAAACATGATTCATCAGACCAGGCCACCTTCTTCCATTGCTCCCTTGTCCAGTGCTGATGCTCACATGCCCTTTGTAGGTGCTGTTGGCTGTGGACACGGGTCAGCACGAGCACCTTGACCGCACGAGCACCTTGACCGGTGTGGCTACAATGGCTGTGATTCCTACTTTTTCTGCTGTAAATACATCAACTTCAGGCGTGACATATTTACTTGCTGCCTAATATATACCACCAACTTTCAGATGCCATTGTAATGAGATAATCAATGGTATTCACTTACCCTGTCAGTGGTAATAAAGTTATGGTTGATCAGTGTATATTTTAAGGTAACATAGAACCAACATACAGAATATAAAGGGTTTCTCAAATTGGACTGCAAAAGTGGAAATGCACTAAAATGATGTAGCCCTTAGTGTCCAATCACACATGTGCAGACTGTGTCTGTGTGTCCAGCCACGATCATTGCAGGTAAACGCTGGCTGTGCGAATAGTCACAAATAGCTGACCTGCCGACAGCCGGTCATAGCATTGTATGGGCTCACTGGCTGCAGCTTTACGCATACACCTGTCCATTCCAGAAGCAGGAATCTGCAGATTTTTGCCGCTGGAAATCGCAGGGTGTGTACTTGCCCACGCTAACTCACACACGATTGGACTTCCATCTGACTTTTTCGTGTATTTTTGTCCAAAGGGGCGTTGGCCGTAAACTTGTTCTGCATACACACTGCATCATTTTTTCAGCCAACATTCACCAAACCACATGGCTTTTCAGCTCTTTACTGCCACCCGTTGGGAAACTTCTGCTATTGTTGTCTGATGTTTACCATTGGTTCTGAGCATGCGTGTTTGAACTTTGGATTTTAGTCTGATGGACTTGTGTACACACGTTCGGATGATCATCCATCAGACATTTATTGCTGGAAAGTTTGAGAACATTCACAGTAAACATTTGTCCGTTGAAAAAACAAAAACAATTGTCCGATGGAGCATACAGAAGGTCAAACTGTCCGATAAAACACGTCTATTGGACGGTTGTTGTTCAACTGGGGCCCCTTTATTCACTCTGTAATATAAAAGGGGCCCCAGCATCAAGTGAATGAATGAGGATGCACCTGCTACACCAAACCACATTATCTGCGCTAACATGCTAGAAATAAAAAAGGAAAAAGAGGCCAGTAATAGTCCCATTCAACTGGACTTGTTTTTCAATGTTTAAGACATTTCTCCATTTATCCAGGTTGCTTTCTGTGATGAAGAATGAGCTGTGTTGTGGCACAGGCATGTCTATTGTCCAAAAATATTCGGTATTGGTAGGTACCTCCGAAGATAAAAGAATACTGACACATCTCATTTGGTCAGTAATGAAACTTCAGCAAATCATACTACATTGCATTTCCCTAGACAGTCAAGCAGACCGGGAAGTCGAATCAGCAACAATCTTGGCATCATGGTACAGGTTTCAAGGGAATAAATATTTCAGAATGATGCTATCATCAGGGAAATACGTATATCCAGCTGCGATTGGATTCATTTTAGCCATCCAGCTAGAACAACTCCTGACAGCTGTTTGTAGGCGTATAGAAGTGGGACACCTTGCTGTCTTTCAGCGTCTTCTCCCCCTAAGTCCTTAAATAAAGTAACAGGCATGTCACACAATATATAACATGTTCTTCGTGCTAATGAAGCTGCACTGGTGGTTTTCGAATGCAATCTCCTTTAAGACCTTGACAGTTTTGAGAGAGCCTTGTTTGATTTGCGGTGATACTTTTGACATTGGTAGGAAGGAGAAAAGTAAGATTCATTACTCATTATTCCGCACCCTGTCTGTGATCTGACAGCTCGAAACTGCAACATCGTTCTCTTCTCCAAAATATTTTAAAGGACAAAGTGTAGGACACGTTACTAAATCATATCATGTTAATTTTTTTTCTGCATTTTTCTAACATTGGAATATTCACTCTAGAAATGCTGATTTTTTTTGCATCTGAGGGCTGCTGATTTCCTCCACCCAGCCAGACTATTCAGACAAGGGGTCTCCTCAAGGATAAGGCCGGGTCTGGAATTGATCTTGTATTTTCTTTTTGCCTAGGGTTTCCCTCTAAGGCCTCGTACACACGGCAGAGAATCTCGTCGTAAAAGAAACGTTGTTTTCCTCTACGAGAATCTTGTCAAGCTTTCCTTGTATACACACTGTCAAGACAAAATCTCGTCGTTCTCAAACGCGGTGACGTACAACACGTACGACGGCACTATAAAGGGGAAGTTCGATTCCACTGGCGCCACCCTTGGGGCTGCTTTTGCTAATCTCATGTTACCGCGTGTTAGTAAAAGTTTGAGAGACGATTCACGCTTTTCAGTCTGTTACAGCGTGACGAATGTGCTATCTCCATTACGAACCCTACTTTTACCGAAGGTGTGCTCCCATCTCATACTTTATTCTGAGCATGAGCGGGTTTCTAAGCATACACACGAACGTGTTTCTCATCGTAAACCAGCCCGATGAGAACCACGACAAGGAAATTGAGACTCCCAACAAGAAAAAAGAGAGCATGTTCTCTTTTTTTCTCGTCGAGATCCACGACAGATTTCTCGACGAAAAACATACTCACGACCGTTTTTCTCTGCAAAAATGCTCTGCCAGCATTTTTCTTGATGGATTTTGCCGAGGAAAACGTTCGTGTGTACGAGGCCCAAGTCAGGGGTAGGCAACCTCTGCCCTCCAGCTATTTTGAAACTACAAGTCCCATGAAACATTGCAAGACCCTGACAATCACAGACATGACTCCTAGAGGCATTATGGGATTTGTAGTTTCACCACAGATGGAGGGCCCAAGTTGCCTACCCTTGCTTTAAGTCCATAGCATACTCTTATTAAAGGTAAGAGTTTGTTATGGATTGCGGGGGGGGGGTACCCATGCTTTTTTCATCCAAAAAAAACACAAGAAAACAAGTTGGCAGGGAAATCTCATTTAGTGGTTTATTTATTATTTTTTTTCTCTCTAAAATGTAATTTTTACTTGCATACAGTACATTCCACAAATGTGCCACTTCACAGAGGGGTTAAGAGAATCCCCCAAATATGTTATTTAAAGGAATTTTATATTTGTATTGTTATGCATTGTGTCTTATTAAAGGGGTTGTAAAGGAAAACGTTTTTTCACCTTAATGCATTCTATGCATTAAGGCAAAAAAACTTCCGAGTGTACCACCCCCCGGCCCCCAGTTATACTTACCTGACTCCTCAAAAGTCCCGCGCTTGGCCACGACATCCTCTTCGCTGCTCAGCCTGGCCGTTGATTGGCTAGAGCGGATGGATTGAAGGCAGCGCAGCCATTGGTTGGCGCTGCTGTCAATTACATCCAATGACAAGGCACGTCGAGGGGCAGGGCCGAGTGATACAGTGAGCGGCTATGGCTGCTCGCTGTATCACGGGAGCGCGCCCGCAACGACTCCACACTATGCGAGGGAGCTCGCATGAATGTGTGGAGTTCTTGCGGGGAGGACCAGAGACAGCTTCCGAGGGACCCCAGAAGACGTGGATCGGGACCACTCTGTGCAAAACGAGCTGCACAGTGGAGGTAAGTATAACATGTTTGGTATTTAAGAAAAAGATAATTCCTTTACAAACACTTCAATAGAGTTGCTCCCCACTAAACACTATTTAAAAAATAATTTATCCATGCAATTAGCTTGACAATTCCTTGCCTATTGTTTTTCTTTTTTAACACAAATAGCCTATTGTTTCACTTTAAGCCTTATTAAGAGAGTTGCTCCCCACTGAACATTATTTAAAAAAATATATATATATATTTTTTTTTTGCATGGTACATGCCCTTTTAGAGTAGTGCCCAGTTATCCATGCCTTTAGATTGATGATCCCTTGCCTTTTAGATTTTAAAATGGAGAGAATTGACTTTGAGCCCAGGTTCGCACTGACAGCGGGAATGAAATCGTTCAGCTGAACTCACACAATTTCATACATGCATGTAAATCATGACTTCGCAGGCGATTTCTGTGGGTTGCTGCATAGATGTCAATGTAAATCGTACCCTGAAGTCGCCAAAAGAAGTACAGAAACTACTTTTGGGAATTGGTGCGGCGCTGCAATTGCGGCTTTGCACAGGTTCAGACAGTGCCATTGCCGGAAATTGCCGCCGATTTGGCGTGCAACTTGACATGTCAAATCGCATGCCAAATCGCTCCAATGTGAACCAGGGCTCAAGATTCTCCTCTTATCGACTTCAATGGTTTCCCCGTTACTGGTCACAATTTGTGGGCTTTTGGATGTTTTTGCTGAACATGCCTGTGAATCAAACTTGCGCACATTTGCCCATATTGATAATTTAGACCTTTGACAGAGCTTTCTTTCTCCAATACCAGTGGCTAAATGGAGCAGTGACAAGGAATTAAATACAAATAAAATGTAAAATGAAATTGTTTTGAAATACACTTTAAACTTCCTTTTTATATCTAAGGTTATAGGTCTAAGGTCCTTCAAAAAATTTTTTTTCATATAAACTTTTATAGGGTTTTATCTCAAGTTGCTTATTATTTTGCCAGTTCGAAAAAAAAAATGTTTGCACAATATTCCCATAAACTAAAAGACAGTCACCTCCTGACAAAGACACAAAGAAGATAACCTTTCAGTAGTTAAAAACCTAAAATAATATCAGCCTTATTTTCTTTCATATTCCAGGAGGCTCTGAAAAGGGTTACACTCACCACTTTACTTCAATGTATTCAAGCCCACTGGAAGGTTCTCTAGCTCAGGGGAGGATTGTATTAATATTTATCAGTTTGGTCTAAGAGCCTACCATATATTTTATTAATATTGACAGCTGGAACATGCCTCATACTGCGCAATATCCCGCTGTCGGTCGGCTGCACTCTACAAGTATTTTTGCATGAGGTGAAAATAGCAGGCAGGGGTCATTTTGGGTTTGAGGGCACGGAGAGATTAAAATTCATTTTATTCATTCATGCAGATTTTTATGTATTTGTGTACAAACAAGAAAATACAGATGAAATGCACCAGCAAAGAGATTGAGTGCACAGAGCCAAATAGTTATTAACAATGGCGTTGAAGGTGACCTAAAAGTGGCAGCTATGAGACCACAGTAATAGATGGAAGCATTCGTTTTTGGTCTTCTCTATTTTAGCAAGCTCCAGACAAAGCTTTTGGGTTTAGCTGTCCTTGGTTTCACTAACAGCTAAAAACGTCATCACTGGAACCCGGAAAAGGTCAAGATTATTCACATCATCTTATGTTTCTGTAAAGCCAATGGTTAATCTATTGAGTGTAGTTACCAGTATTCTAAAATAATGATGCAATAAGATTTAATGGCCACATCTCCACAAGGAGGTAAGCTTGGGTGGCTTTGTGATATGACTTTCATGTTTTTGTGGCAAACAAGTTACTGAAGGGGTCTGGTAGCTAAATGTGTTGACTATCAGAAGGTGATCATTGTCACCGGGTAGTAATCACCTTACAAAAGTAGTGCTGCAAAAACACTACTTTGTCTTATAATTGTCTTCCTTTATCTATTACTATGCTCAAGCTTGCTAAACTGAAAATGAGAGAAAAATATAAAAACAAAGGAAAAACTCCTGAATGACCTAATTTTTTTTTTTTTGAAAGCCTATGGCGTGTGAACACACCCAAAAAACTCCACCCGGTGCAGAAAAAATGTGCACACACATAAAGAGTGTTCACAAAAACGTGCAGACGGGTGCAACGTCAAGTGGTCCTCCTGTGAAGAGGGACCCAAACCCTGATCCCCCGGGGCGTTAGGCTCCAGACGGGGACTGAGGTACTGTGGTCCGAGCAACCAAAGCCGACACGAACTTCCTCGGAGGGACTGCCGAAACAGAACCCTCCCAGTACTAGGTGGGGCTCCCCCCGAAGGGAAACCCCATGAGAGCAGGCGAACTAAGCCAGAAGGCCATGTCCACCCACTCCCAAGACGTTCAGGGCTGGCCCGAGGACCCGCACCCTACTAATCACACAGTGTCACAAAACGTGCACAACAAAAAAAGACAAAAAAGTGACAAACACAGGCTTAAAGCGGATCTCCACTCTAAAGTGGAGTCCCGCTGATCGGAACCCTCCCCCCCTCCGGTGTCACATTTGACACCTTTCAGGGGGGAGGGGGGTGCAGATACCTGTCTACAGACAGGTATCTGCACCCACTTCCGGCCCTACGATACGGGCAAAGGACGGGTTTTTTCCTTCCTTCCCGTCCGTCCCCCCGTTGTATGCTGGGAACACTCGGCTCCCAGCACACAGCGGGAGCCAATCGGCGGGCGCAGCGCGACTCGCGCATGCGCCGTAGGGAACCGGGCAGTGAAGCCGGAGCGCTTCACTTCCTGGTTCCCTCACCGAGGATGGAGGGGGGAGCAGCAGGGTGACGAGCGATCGGCTCGTCATCTGCTGCGATCACCGCTGGACTCCAGGACAGGTAAGTGTCCTTATATTAAAAGTCAGCAGCTGCAGTATTTGTAGCTGCTGGCTTTTAATATATTTTTCCCGTGGCACATCCGCTTTAAATAAAATAAAGTGGGGGAAGGGATAGTGGAGAGGAGAGTGAAAGAAGTGGCCATTGTGGTGAAACAATGACCAGGCCCTCCGGCCAGGAATAAAAAAATTCCTCCGGTCCTAGCCAAAAGGCCCGGCCCAGGAGGCAGGTGCTAAAAAAAGCGTGTATCTGGTGCAGTGACCGTGGTATCTTAAATCAATGTGTCCCTCACACACAGTGATCTTCAGATACCCCTGGACTGCCACTCCAGGGGCACATGCACCATAGGCTTTTCATTCCATATCCGACCCCCCGACCGGCCAGTGCAGCCCTCCACCCCTGCCAGCCAACCCGGCGGATTTGCATGGTTCTGCCCCGTCTTATCCCAGGGCATTACCAGCTCCTCCTACCGGATCGCTGACAGAGATAGCACTTACACCAGCCAGCCAGAAGGCCAGACTAGAACTCGGCAAAAAGACCAAGACCAAGCACAGCACCCATCCTCACCAGAAGCACCCTTCCAGATGGCTCAGACTCAACCATGGGCCGGCCCCCAGTATTCTGTCGGGCAGCACAGCGTAGTCCCTGCTGAAACCTTCCTTCCAGGTGCAATGACGTCATTGGATTGCATCCACCCTCCCCATGTAGGAGGTGCTTCAGCGCTCCGCTGACAACTGATAAGGACAGATACCACACCTAGTCCTAGCCAAAAGGCCGAGAAGCGGCAGGGAAGACAACCACGATCAGCACGGCCGGAGTGCAATGGCCGAGCCTCGCCCTGGGAGAACCACCTTCATGATCATGGTGTCTCCCCTGCCAGGTAAGTATGACCTGAATGACCTAAATTACTCTCACAAAAGCACTAAATTCCTGTGTGTGTTTCCCCTAGGGGTCTCGGCCTCCTCCCACACTCCTAAGACATGCTGGTAGGTTAGGGAGTGTAAACTCCTCAAGGGCAGGGACTGATGTGAATACACAATATATTTATAAAACGCTGCATAAATTGACAGCGCTATATAAGTGCATTTAATAAATAAAAATATACATTTCCCAGTAGTGTATTCTTTTAAACTAGATTAAAACTAAATACAAACAGTTAACAGATTTATTTCCTCCCAGTCCAACAGGGATGGCAACTATTATACAGCCCATAACACAAAAAAAAAAAAAAACATGCAGTTGGGGTGATTTATTAAAGGCAAATAGGCTGTTCACTTTGTAAGGACATTTTCTCTTAGCTTAACCTGCCTGGCGGTCTTCACGAGTCTGACTCGGGGTTAGATTTTCCTGCTGCGAGCGGACACCCCGAGTCAGACTCGGGATCGCCTCGCTAGATCCACAGGCACAAGTTACTTACCTTGTCCCTGGATCCAGCGATGCCACCGCGCTGTGTGAGCGAGCGGGACCTCGCTCGATTCACACAGTGCCTCCGTGTGACGCCGATCTCCGTTCCCTGCGACGTTACGACGCACGGGGACGGAGAACGGCGCCAAATTCAAAAAAGTAAACAAACACCTTACATACAGTATACTGTAATCTTATAGATTACAGTACTGTATGTAAAAAAAACACACCCCCCTTGTCCCTAGTGGTCTGTCCTGTGTCATGCATGTCATTTTATATAATAAAAACGTTTCTTTCTCCCTGCAAACTGTAGATTGTCCATAGCAACCAAAAGTGTCCCTTTATGTCAAAAAATAGTTTTAGATCAGCTAAAAAACAGCGATAATAAATTATAATCACTTGCAGAATTGTGCGATAGCGATTTGTGGGGAAATTCGTCATAAAAAACAAAAAATAATGACAGCAACAATTCTGCAACTGAGCAAATTTCAGTGATTTTGATTTGATTACATTATTGAATAATTTTTATTATAATTATATTATTATTTGTTATAATTATTTATAATTATTTATTATATTATAATTTATAATTTTGTTTTTAAAAAAATGTCATACCTGGGATGCCTATTAGAATCTTGTTTGGTCAGATTTAAGTGAGTTATTTCTAAAAATTACAGACCTACAATATAAAACGCCAAATTTCCTTGCAAATAATGGTACCGCTTTTAGCATGTTTTTTCTGACAGAATCATACCGCCAGGGAGGTTAATGAATGAAGCAAAAGCTCTGCTGACTTCTATCATCCAATTACTTGCAGGCAAAGCAAATGTTTTAATTTTCTTTGCATGTGATCGGGTATTCTTTGCAAATTGAATTTTCACCACATTCACTAAGCTAGGGAATTCACTTGCAAAGTGAACAGCTTACAGTTTTGCCTTTAGAAAATCAAACCCTGAGTGTGCTCAACCATGCTTTTAAAAAACAGAGCAGGGAAAGTGCCTTCTGCATCATAGGTGGTGAGCTTAACCCCCTTGACAACCAGGCCAATTTTGGCACTTTGCTCCTACATGTAAAAATCATAATTCTTTTGCTAGAAAATTACACAGAACCCCCAAACATTATATATGTTTTTTAGCAGAGACCCTAGAGAATACAACGGCGGTCATTGCAACTTTTTATCTCGCAAGGTATTTGCGCAGCAATTTTTCAAACGCTTTTTTTGGGGAAAAAACAGGTTCATGCTTTAAAAAAAACAAAACAGTAAAGTTAGCCCAATTTTTTTGTACAATGTGAAAGATGAAGTTACGTCGAGTAAATAGATACCTAACATCTCATGCTTCAAAATTGCACACACTCGTGGAATGGCGCCAAACTTCGGTACTTAAAAATCCCCATAGACAACGCTTTAATTTTTTACTGGTTACATGTTTTAAGTTACAGAGGAGGTCTAGGGCTAGAATTATTGCTCTCACTCTAACGTTCGTGGCGACATCTCACATGTGTGGTTTGAACACCGTTTTTATGCGTTCGCTTCTGCGTGCGAGCACGCATATTCCTTGTAATAGGAATATGACATGATCGGACCTCTTTACAGTGAGATATGGGATCAATAAGACCCCACATCTCACCTCTAGGCTGGGAAGCCTAAAATAAAAATAAATAAAAAAAAGATCGCCGCTTCCTAGTCGAAGCGGCGCTGTTTTTTTTTAATGCATCGGCCGGGCATGACGTCATAACATCGCACCCGGCTTCTGACGATTATAGAGACTCCGGCGACCATCTGGTCCGCCGGAAATCTCTACGGTCAAGAACCGGGGCCGGCGGATCCATTCTCCGACTCGCCGATTGCTCAAGTGAGTCGGAAAAAGCACCAGAGGCACGAGGGGGGCACCTCCCCTCTCGCCGCCCGTAAGAATGATCAGGCCACTATGATCATTCTTATGGTGTAGGAAATCGCCGGTTGAAAACGGCAATATCTGAATGATGCTTGTAGCTGCAGGCATCATTCAGATATAGCCCCACAAAGCCGAGGACGTCTTTAGATGTCCAGCCGTCGGCAAGAGGTTAAAGTAGAAATACAACCAAAGCTCATTGGCTGTACTTCTCCTGTGGATCACAGGAGTGCAGGTCGTTCTGCACTCCTGTGACCTGTTTTCAGCAGACAGCAGGCTAAAGCCCACTGTTGGCTGATGTCACAGAGCATGTCCAGGCTGGGGCAAGTTCGCGACAATGCAGTTGGGATCTGCCCACATGCCTGGACTGGCACCCAGCTCAGCCGCTCAATGAGCTGCTGAGAGCCTGAGCCGGCCACTCCCACCCCCTCCACAGCCCATCACTCCAGTGAGTGCAGGGGGCAGAGCAGAGAACCAGTGACCGACAGTCACCAGCTTGCGCCAGGGGATAGATGCAATATTCAAGTAAGTATGATTCTTAAGAGAAAAACAACATACATGTCTTTTAACTTACCTATTGACATGTGAGAGAGGATGGTTAGCTCACACAAGAAAATAGAAATTGCCCATCTATATGGTCAAGCTATAAAACGAAAGTGTATAAAGAAATGGTTTTTGTTTTATAAATATAAATGGGGTTAGGCAGCTATTTTAGGGGCAAGTAACGCTCAGCGCTGTTCTCTAACCTATTAGCATATTTTTCATGAACTAAGCAGGAATTGCTTTTAGACACAGGACATATCTAGTTACAAGGCATCTGGGAAAGTACGTAACACTGTATCTTAAGGGATTTTCCATCATCTCATTTTGGAAAGATCAAAGCCTTTCCGGAGGGATGAAAAGAATCAGGTCTCTTCCAAACATCAACTGATAAACCTATAGAATATTGTTTCAAGCCCATAGCTTTAGTGTGCTGTCACCTGAGAGATGTACAGATTCTGGGACACAAGCAAAATAGGCCACCGAGATGTTTAGTCAGTAAGAGTTCTTTCTGATGTTAAAAAAGAACTTAAGGTAAACAATAAAACAGGGCCAGATCCACAGCCAGCCGCCGTAACTTTTAAATATTCCCATTTAAGTTACACTGCCGGAAAATTTCTACCTAAGTGCCCGATCCACAAAGCACTTACCTAGAAATTTTCGGCTGTGTAACTTAAATCCGGCCGGCGCAAGGCGTTCCTATTCAAATGGGCCGAGTCCCATTTAAATTAGGCGCGCTCCCGCGCCGGCCGTACTGCACATGCTCACGACGTCATTTTCCAAACGTGCTTTGCGCGGTTTTACGTTGCGCCGGGTTTTGAGAATCGCGACGGGCGTAAAAAAAAAATACGAGTTGCGGCGGAAAAAAAAAAAAATTCGAAAAAAAAAGACGGCGACGCGGGATAGAAGGGTCTACTTTTACAAGGCCTAAACAGTTTAGGCCTTGTAAAAGCAGCCCTAATTTTACGATTGCAAACTAATACTTACAGAGAAAAAACGAAGCTGAAAAGCTTCGTGGATCTCCGCAAGTGCTAATTTGCATACCCGAAGCGGCATTTCGACTTGAAATGTCCCCAGCGGCGGATGCGGTACTGCATCCTAAGATCCGACAGTGTAAGTCCCTTACACATGTCAGATCTTCTGCCTATCTATTGGAAACTGTGGATCAGTTCCAAAGATAGAAACAGGGATACGACGGCGTATCAGTAGATACGCCGTCATATCCCTTTTGTGGATCTGGCCCTTAATTCAGTGAATGTATTTCTTCAAAAGGGTTACACTATTTTTCTCAAGTTTTTGTTTATAATTTCACCTAAAATCTATCTTCATATGTAGTTGTAGTTGTAGTATGTAGTTGTTGCAGGTTGTAGGTTGCAGCTGAAAGTTAAAATGTGGCTTATAGTAGAAATGCAAGTCCTGGCAGGAAAAGGACATACTAAAGTGGGTTCTGCAGGAGGATGCAAGGTTTGGTTGGGTGTCATCGGCTTGGTGACGTGCTGTCTGTGTCCAGACAACAGACACATACAGTATCAGTATTTGTTTTGAACCAATGTTATGCGACTTAGAAAGCACTGGAATTGGGAACATTAAATGGCAGTCAGTTATTAGAAAAACACCCCTTTCCAACTGTAAAACAACATTATGAGGATCTCTTTGATAATAAAGAACATAACCAAAATGCTTCTATCTGAGCTTTGCCTTAAAGTGATCCTAAAGTCTTGTTTTCTTTAAAAATAACAAACATGTTATACTCACCTGCCCTGTGCAGTGGTTTTGCACAGAGCAGCCCATATCCTCCTCTCCTCGGGTCCCTCGCTGGCACTCCTGGCCCCTCCCTCCTGTAGAGTGCCCTCACAGCAAGCAGCTTGCTATGGGAGCACCCTAGCTGTGCCACAGCTCCGTGTGTCCATTCAGACACAGAGCTGCGGTTCAACCCCGCCCCCTCTCTCTCTCCTGATGGGCCGAGTTTGATTGACAGCAACTGGAGCCAATGGCGCAGCTGTTGTGTCTCAGCCAATCAGGAGGGAGAGTCCCAGACAGCCGAGGCACTCGTGCACATTGTTGGATAGAGAGGGAGCTCAGGTAAGTATTGGGGGGTTTGGCATTACTTAACCTGCAGTGTTATTATCTAGCATCCCAGTTAACGCATGTCCATTGGTGGTTCTTTCCAAAAATGGACATTGCCTCGGTGGCCACTCAGGCAGACCAGGTCCACTCTTACGAGGCACTGATTATTGTGTTATACAGAAATGGTCCATACCCTGAACAGGGAGCGGGAATCCTAAAACTTTCCTATAGAATATTCCATATGTGGAATATTCTGTAATGTCTTAGGAGAATGTCCACCAACCTCCCAGAAAATCCTATTAAAACATGGCCAAGAAAGCTTTGGCTCTCAGATGGAGGAACCCTCCATCTCTTCAAAGCTGGGTGGAACTCATTAAAGCGTTGCCAATGTACAAACCAACATAAACTGCTAGGGGTTTCTGGAGATATAGAGGTGCAATGGCAGACGAATGGATGGCGTATGAATAATATGGCAATAAACATGTTGGAGATGGCAACACACAGACGTATAAACAAGTTATTTTGATTCATTAAAGTATGGTGTGGCACAAAAGAAACACACAGCTCAGTTACATTTATTGTAGTAGTTTTACTTTATTAATAAGATTATGCAGATGTATATGGCACAATGCACATATTCTGAGTATATTCTACAAGGTTATGATTGATTGCTGTTAATGTTGTACTTCATATGAATAAGGATTGAGTACTGTAATTGTACATTATTTTTGAAATATGAATAATTGTACCCTTTAAAAAAAAAAGTATGAGATGTTTGTTATTTTAATAGGAAAAAAAAAAAGATTTTACAATCACTTTTAGCTGGCCTTCCCATCTTCTCTGTTTCCCCACTGCAGCCTGATATTTTTCAGCCCAGATAGTGCCCTCTACTGAGCATGCTCATATTTCAGTTCCCGTCGAAGCTCTTTTGTTCCTTTTTTTTCCTTATCTGTGCAGCTCATGTGACTATAGATTCACATATATGGGCGTATACACAGTTGTAAATTAAACTCCCCATTCCTCATTTTCCTCTTCCTCCTCCATGTACATACTAAAATTGGTACCTATAATGTAAAAAAAAAGATCTTTGGTTGTGGTCTGAACAAAATGAAAGCTAGTGTCAGTCATCAGTGACTCCGCCTACACAATATTAATGCACAAAAAATACACATCTGATGTTCAATAAAGATTAAACTGAAAAAGTGTTTTCTGATATTTATAATTGAATTTGAATTGCTCTTCTGAAATGTTTTTTTCTTTTTTTAGTCATGTGACTGGCACAGCACCCATCAGGGCTGGCCAGACACAGAGTCATACTGTAGAGAGCATACATTGACAGAGTAATAGAAGCCCCTCCCAAGGATCTTTCTCTGCAGATGCCAAAGAACCACTGCGCTGCAGGAATAAGGTACTTGGAGGACTTAAAGCGGTAGTTCACCCTCACTGACATGATTTTACCATCGAGACAGGCATTGTAGCGCGAGCTACAGTATGCCTGTCCCGATTTTTTTAACCCCGGACTCACCTTGTAATCGTACATTATAGATTTCGGCTCCCGCGGGGAATGGGCGTGCCTATGGAGAGGGAGGATGATTGACGGCCGGCCCTGGCACGTCACTCTCCCCGAAGACAGCCGGAGTAGGTCTCGGCTCTTCACGGAGCCTGCACACAGGCTATGCGCAGGCGCCGTGAAGAGCCAAGCCTATTTCGGCTATTTCCGGAGAAGCGTGATGCGCCAGAGCCGGCCGTCAATCATCCTCCGTCTCCATAGGCACGCCCATTCCCAGAGGGGAGTCGGTATCTTCGATGTACGAGTACACGGTGAGTACGGGGAAAAAAAAATCGGGACAGGCATACTGTAGCTCGCGCTACAATGCCTGATTTTATGGTAGAACAAAAAAATTTTTTTTTTTTGGGGTTTATAGGGTGAACCCCCGCTTTAAAAGGAAAATACAGTGACATGATACATATGAATGAATTTTGGCAATTTAAACTTTTCTGTTTAGTATCACTTTAACAGCTTCTGGACCGCCCCTTGTACATTTACTGCAGCAGGGCGGCCCTTAAGTGCAAAATCACATACCTGTACGTGATTTTGATTGCCGGGGGCAGGGTTGCACGCGTACCGCTTGTGACCTGTTTCAGCTGTGACTGGAAACAGCAGGAGCCAATCAGCGGGTTCGGCAGACCCCATGTCCGCCGGGACCTGCCGATTGTTCCCTAGACAGACAGAACGGCCTTCCCAGGGTGGATCCCCATTCTGTCAGAGGGGAAGATGGAGATCTTGTGTTTCTGCTGCTAAGCAGGAACACAGATCTCTGTCTTCCCCCAGTCAAAGCACCCCCCCCCCACACACAGTAAGCAAGCACTTCCAGGGAACACATTTAACCCCTTGATCACCCCTGATATTAACCCCTTCCCTGCCAGTGTCATTAGTACAGTGACCATGCATTTTTTAGCGCTGATCACTGTATTGGTGTCATTGGTCCCCAAAAAGTGTCAAATTTGTCTGCCGCAATGTCACAGTCCTGCTAAAATATATATTTTTTAATTGTTTTTTTTTTGTTTGTTTATAGCGCAAATATCACTAAAAGAAAGCTCTATTTGTGGGGGAAAAAAGGACCTTAATTTTATTTGGGTACAGCATCGCACAACTGTGCAATTGTCAGCTAAAGTAACGCAGTGCCGTATCGCAAAACATGGCCTGTCATGAAGGGGGGTAAACCTTCAGTAGCTGAAGAGGTTAACACTGGTCAACTGTAACCAGCTGGTTTTGTCTGAACCTGCCAGAACTGCCTCTATATGACTAAGTATGTAACCTGGAAGTAGCTATATCTGGGTTACTAGGTGGAAATTCTCCTAATGCCGCGTACACACCATCACTTTATGTGATGAAAAAAAATGACGTTTTTAAAAACGTCACTTTAATTGACCGTGTGTGTGGGAAAACGTCGTTTTATGTCTTGTAAAAAACGACCAAAAAAAATTGAAGCATGCTTCAATTTTATGTGTCGTTTTTCAAAAGTGCACTTTTTACTTCACAGAAATTGACCGTGTGTAGCAAAAAACTTCGTTTTCTAAGACGTTTTTTCATCCACGCATGCCCAGAAACAAGCTTCAATGGAAAAACGTGGTGGAACGTAACCTCACTTTGCAAGATCATTGTGAGAAAACGATGGTGTGTAGGCAACTTCGTCTTTGAAAATTGAAGTTTCAAAAACGTTGTTTTTTACTTCACAGAAAGTGTCTTTTTTTCATCACATAAAGTGATGGTGTGTACGGGGCATAAGACATTACACAACATATGCTGTAAACTTTTATTTTTTTATGCAAAACTTACACCATATGGACACCACCAGGAAAAAAGTCTATGTAGGACAACTGAGTTTATCAGTGACATGTGTCACCCCCAACATTCAATAAAACTTGCAAAGAAATAGTGTGGTTGTAATAATAACTGGTTGCGCAATGGGTTTCCATGTTGTTGCAGCAAACTGATATTAGTAAATTTTTTTATTTTATGGTAAAATCTGGGAATGTTGGTCTATAACCAATACACTACCTCACAAATGTGTGCAATTTTGCAGGAGACATTTCCAAATTTTGCAATAATTGTATGCGCATTACTGAATTTTTAAAAGTAGCATTTAAAATATTTGTAATCCCTAGAATAATGGAACATCTGGCCAAGCACTCTCCCATTTATGTCAGCTGTCAGACTGTGCATGCTTGTTCTCCAGCTTGATTCAATACCCCTCTGCTGCACAGCAGGATAGACAGAACTTAGATATATTTTTAAGAATATATCTGCGATGCTCAGAAAAAATGGGACTATTTGTAGGTAGACAAAGAACAAGTCATGACAGCAAATTATACTGTTTCCCACTTTTACATCTTTATTGTCATAGAACATTAAAGTGGATTTCATTTTGTTTGCTTTTTCTTACACTGATAAACAGAAAACAGATATCAACTATCAGCGGGCTTCCTCGCTGAGAGCTAAATGCAAAAAAAAATAATTTGCGGCAAAATAAAAAGACGAAAAATATGGGGAAAAAACAGAATGGGATCCTCCCACCCAAAGGGCCTGGTATGGATTTTAAAGGGGATCGAACCCCATGCCAAAATGAGAAAAAATCTCCCCCAAGATCCATAACAGACCCTTATCCAAGCATGCAGCCTGGCAGGTCAGGAAAGCGGGGGGGTTCCCATAAAATCCATAAAAAAAAAACAAAGGGCCTGGTATGCCCGTCCTTTTTATTTCTTTGTTTTTATTATTGCAGAGAATGGCTTGCAACCCCAAGTCAATTTAAATGTAATTTTTGTTTCTGTAGATATGTCAGTTTTTCTGCAGCAGGTTCTATACACAGTACAGATTTGCCACTTTTCAGGAAGACTAAGGGACCACCAGGCACTATATTTAAAGAAATGTTTCATTTTTATTGTTTCACTTTAGTCATTATTAGAATCACTGCTCCTGTAAAAACGATCTTTTTTAAAAATAATAATTTTGCATTGATACATGTCCTCTAGGGCAGTACCCAGGCCCTCATACCCTTTTTATGGCCAATAACTTGCATATATACCTTCAAAATGGGGCCAAACTTTTTCCTGTGGCACATATCCTCTCTGTTACTTTTCTGGGGACAACCCACAGGGTTTCTTTTACTTTCACTCTCAATGATAAAGGTAAAACAGGACAAATAGAAAGGATGATGGGGGGCAGAGAGCAATAAAAACCTGATGTAATTCATCTCCACTCTATCCAAAACAAAAAACAAAAAAAGGTTTTGCCTTTAGTTATACTTTAAACTGTGAGGACTCCCTGTTGTAGTTCAGGCCTCTGCTTGGAGTGTTGAGTGACTCCCGCCTAAACCAGCTTTTTCCACTCCTACTAATATATATGTACTGTACATTTAAATATTTTTGCCATTTTCTCATAAAATGCAAAACAAGCAGTTATCATACTGCACTTCTAATTCCATTGCATGTTTAATTTTATTTTATGCAACATGTTTTCAATATTTTATTGATGTCTCCTGTTTAACATTTTTCAGTTGACGTAAAAGCAAACAGAGCCAGTGAATGTTCCATCCCTTGTTTCGTCTTTTCAAACGCCAGTTTATCCTGGAATGATCCAGTAAATCTTCCCAGGTGGCTTCTATTCTTCTTTCCACTGATGTGGTTCACAGTAACAGACTAACCTAAAACTAGTGATTTAAAAACCATTTGCAAGTGATTCCCACTGCACCGAGCATGTGGACTGTCCACAGGGTGTAAATTAAGGTCACATGTCGTTTATGGAAAATCAACATCCAGCAATGCCATGTAAATGATCCTGACTATTTAAAGATTATTTTATTTGGAAAACCTAGAGACAAATTTATCAAAGTGCATTACGTGCATCATACAAGGATGAGCCATTAATTCCATTGACGTCAGGAAGTCTGAATGGTGATGCGCAGCTAGTAAACAGTTAAATACCCTCACAGGCAAAAGAAAACAGTAATATTTTTCATTGGAGAACGTTGACCTGTAAACTATGATTAAAAGGCATTTTAGACTTGAACCAATAAAGAAGAAAAGCCTTTCACTAGTCCATGAGTATTAACAAGGGCTCTTTCTGCTCAGACCCCTGGCAATCAGACACGATGTTGTAAACGTAAACTGCTTGGGGTGTATTGAACCTGGAGATTGGTGACATCTGAGACCAATGTATTTTTGTGTATACCAATCATATTTTAAAGTATATGATTAAGTACGCTGCAAGCAAAGTCAGAACTTTTTCAACCAGGGTGCCTTCTGGATTCTTTAGGGGTGCCTTGGCAAAATGCCTAAAAATTGCCCGAAATCACTTACAAAATGTGTCAACAAGCCTGAGGATGGATCAAGACTGCTTTTTTGTTACACAAAGTCAAAGGTTTTTATTGTGCAGCAATAAAAATCTTGGGCACCTCGTGGGCCAACTGAGGGCATCCTAACCACCAATGACATCATAGGTTGATCAGGAGGACTCAAAGATGTTCTTGTTTGCCCCTCTCCTCAGCACTGGAGTCTTATTAGCTGATGGAGAGAAACAAAGGGAGAATAGAAATGCTGGAATACTAGTCAGTACTAGTGTGCAAAGGTGTATTTGCTTTGTAGGAATAAATCACCACTAATGTTGGGTGTCCTACATGTGTAGATGCTGCGTTATGAAAAAATCTGAATTACATTTTTTACATTTTAGAATGTGAAAAACTAGGGCGTGCCTCGAGGTTGTGCAGAATTTCAAAGGGTGCAGTGACGGAAAAAAGTTTGAGAAACACTGTTCTAAGTGTCCTAAAAAGTACTGAAGCCATATGATCAGTGTGACAGCAAGGGGGAGGTCAGTAAGGGCAGCCTATGAATTTTTTTGTGGGGTCCTTCTTCGAGGCCTCCAATACTCGATGGGGGGGGGGGGTTTGCAAGAGGCAGAAGGCAGAACGTGAGTCAGTAAGTGACTATGAAATGTCTTTTACAGCTTTTGTTCTAGATTTAAGAGCCCACTCCAGGCAAAATATGACCCTCTGCTTCGGCTCCCTTCCACCCAATTCATGTGTCAAGGTTTTCATCTTTTTTTTTTACCTGCCCAAGAAAGTTATACATTCCTGTCCAAGCCCTTAGCTGCTGCTGTTTCCAGGTGTGGAAGAAGAAGCTCCCAAGACCACTGGTCCCCTCTACAGATTTCACTCCTTTTCTGGATCCTGATTGACCTCAATCACTGGGCAGCCAATAGATAGTGTCTATGTCATGCAGGCAGTGAGTTGACTCGAAGAAAGACCCAAAGGAGGTAAACAGAAGAAGGGAGAAGGCATGGGACTGTAGCGGCTTTAGGTAAGTAAAAAGGGCATTTCCATTTTTTTTTTCTAAAACTTTTTTTTGGCAGCTTTCCCGATTTTACAACTTGTTTTTTTTTTTATTATTTCCTTATACTGCAGTTTGCCGTCTCAACTTTCTGCCTTAATATTTTGAAAATACTTCATAAACCAGCGCTAAACACAAACACTGTAGGCATACAGTATCAATTCAAGTCCAATTTGTACTGGTCTAGCAAAAATTAAGCTCTGATTGCTATGACCCACTGCACTTCTGCCCCTTTATTTTTTTTATTCTACATGAGGCAAAACAAAAAGTAATTTATGTCGCCTTTTTTGGACGGCCCTCCAAAAAAAATGCACAGCAGCAAATGTCACCTATTGCAGCCAGGCAGTTCCATGACTATTTAGTAACCATTCCTGTGATTAACGGTTAGTGAATGTCTGTTTGATGCAATGTGTTCTCTGCTTCTACCAGTAGCACTTATTCATCTGTAATGTTTATGTATTTCATTTCATCAGAGCTTCTGCAATGGTATTCTCCTGCATTGTAAGTACAATGAGTCATTCCACTTGAAGCGTGGTGATGCCAAGCGACAGAGGAAGAAAAATAATACTTCAATATCAAAATGCCTGTCAAGTGACACAATGGACCTTGGTGTATAAATATATTCTATTTTTTATTGAGTAACAGTTAGCTCAGCAGGAACAGCAATCTATACATTGTGAAGGCAGAAATGCTAGCACAGGAAAAAGCCTGCAACAAAAAGATTGGCTTTAAAAGCTCACCATATATAGCGGGCTATAAATTTCAGTTTGGCAAGTAAAGCAGAATGTGCAGGAAGAAAGCATTATTTGATAGAATGTAGTTTACACTGGGTAAGGGGGGTTGGGGATGAAAACCACAGGAAAGTAACATGTTAAAACATAGTAACCAACACTATATCCTTTTTCTAGGGCATGTCACCAGACCTGAATCATGGGATAGCACCCTGCCTTCATTTCTCTCTCACTTCCATCAGCCCTTGCAGTTGTCAGCTGCTTTCACTAGGACCAGACCAGTAGGATGAGCCTAATCTAACAGTGCAGCACACGTTGGTTCCACATACTGCAATGCTTTCTTTTCCTTCACTGAGAACACTTAGAAAAAAAACGACAGGTTAAAGTTAACCTGTCCTCTAATCTATCCTACAGTGCTGCTTAGGAGCAGGTGCTTTGCAATCAAAAGTACATTCATTGGACAGAAGGTTGGCCACAGAACATTGGAAGGAAGAAGGTTACACCACCAAGTCAAGGCCCCATAGAAAAGTGAAATAATCTCAGATGGGTCCCAATTGGATTTTTATGAATAGGGGAGGTGATAGCAGGTTTCTTTGGGGGGGGGGGGAGACAGGAGGAGCAGACCTGGGTGTAGTAGATAGATCTATCTACTACACTCAGGTCGGCGCCTCCTGTCTCTTTCTCTCCAATTGTATCCACAATTGGCTTTTCTCTGAGGACAGCTGCCACCGCTAGTTTTAACCATTGGACTTATGGACTTCCCCTCCCCCTTTCCACTTCAATATAGGTGTTTCACCCCTGTGTATTTAATCTGTTCCAGTCCCACTGACCTATGTGTCTATATATAGGTATTGCTGCTACTCACCATAGGGCAGTATTATTACATTTTTATATTATTTTATCATATATCGTGTATGTTTGCTCATCTGTTTATTTTGTTTGTTACGCCAGCCTTTTATCTTTTTTGTTTCTTGTTCCTCTTTTTAAGCAGCTCCTTTAGTTTTAGAGTAGAGGACAAATTCACTTTTACGTTACCCAGTCATATGAGTAAGATAGAGTAACCAGTCAGATTATAGAACTGTGACCTCTAAACCACCCATTGCAAATGTATATTAGATAAATAGGGCATACATGTATTATTGCAATGGCTTTGTTTTCTATGAAAAGATATTGGTTTCTGGATGTGCGTTGAAAGCAAAAATAATATAAACATCTTTTGCTTTAAGAAAACATATGTGGTAACATAATGTGCCATTTGCTTTAGGGGACGAGGCTCAGATAACTTCTGCTGGAGAGGTATGCAAGTATGTCCCACTTATTCTTTCCTGCTTTTATTCCCCCAATTCCTTGAGTCAACAAGGGATCTCCCCCCCCCCCCTTTTTTTAACTCTGTTTTCAACTTGTCTTCCTTGTATTCCTTACATTACCTTTAGGTAATGTTCCAAAGGCCCTCTACCAGTGGCTGCTCATTTTATCTACATAAAAGCACAAACGGGCAACCACCTTTCACTATACTCTAATGCTTACTTATGCCTCTAGACGTTAGGCTCTTAGCGCTCTCGTTGACAAGGACTATAGGTCTGTATGATGCGATTACACATTTACTGTATATGTGTTATATTCTCGTTTTTCTTATCTACTATCCTCCCTTTTTATTTTTTCTTCTCGTCGTCTCTTTAAATGTGGTCGGGACAGAGACCTGTAGAACATTTTTTATACAAGTCACTGTGCCATTACGTCTCTTGACTTGTATATGTCTATGTATGAGCTTATTATGGGTATTAATGTCTCTAATAATGTGATACTGTTTCTTGTATATTCGTGCTAAACTGGGGTGGCATTCAGGTGATTGATCTGTATTTACCACCAATAGTCTTTCCACAGGCAGCCCATTCGGGAAGTCTACCACCCAAGTCAAACCTCTTTCAGGTTCATGTAGGATTTGATAGTCACGGACCAAATAAATGCTCATCTTCAATATTTCTATATTTTTTTGTCCAAATTCTCTTCAGTTTGTGACTGTTATTGCGCGTACAGACGGTCGTTTTTTGTGATGAAAAAAAACGACGTTTTAAAAAAACGTCATTTAAAATGATCGTGTGTGGGCAAAACGTCGTTTTATGTCTTCAAAAAAACGACCAAAAAAAAATTCGAACATGCTCGAATTTTTTGTGTCGTTTTTCAAAACGTCGTTTTTTGTTTCACAGAAATTGACCGTGTGTAGCAAAAAACGACGTTTAAAACAACGTTTTTAAACCCGCGCATGCCCAGAAGCTAATTATGAAGTGAGCTTCAATGGAAAAAAGTGGTGAAACGTAACCTCGCTTTGCTAGAGCATTGTGAAAAAACGATGGTGTGTAGGCAACATCGTTTTTGAAAATGATGTTTCAAAAACGTCATTTTATTTCATGATTTAAAACTTCGTTTTTTTTCATCACAAAAAACGACCGTCTGTATGCGGCATTAGTCCAATTATCACTACAGTAGAATTAAAAAACTGAGATTGAAGAAAAATTTAAGACTATTGGTGCTATTTATAGAAGAGAAGCAAGAAAAAATAAGTAAAAAGGTGAGATGTTTTCTATGATCACCAATCCCAATTCATCTTGTATGCTCTAGAACAGTGGTCTCCAAACTGGGGCCAGATGCAGCCCTTTGCTTGCCTTTATCCGGCCCTTGGGGCAGTGTTCCTCTCAATGATACAAGACACTATTCCAACCACTGACACCAATGATGGTGCATAATTCCTCGCACTGATGCCAATGATGGGGCATTATTCTTCCTACTGACACCAATGATAGGACACTATTCCTCCCACTGACACCAACAATGGGGTACTAGTCATTCCACTGACAATGATTGGGCATTATTCCACCAACTGACACCAATGTCCAGTCCCCCTAATGTCTGAAGGACAGTAAACTGGCAGGTCCTCGAAAGTTTGGAGACCCCTGCTCTGGAAAAAATGAAACAAAGCAAATCTGTGGGTAACTAACTTTTCCAGTTTTTCCCTCTCTTTTTTTCAGAAATAAATACATGAGTAAAACAGATTAATGGACTTTAGTTGTAAACGCAATATTTTTTTGTTTACATAATATACAATGGATAAACATTTCAGCTCTCACTCCTAAACTGTGGAGGTGTGAAAATGGTATCTGTTTGAAATATTAATTCTCTAATACAGGGGTGGGCAATTATTTTTTCGATGGGGCCACATGAGAAACTAAAAATATTTTGGAGGGCCGGGCCAAAAGGCTAAACTCAATACTGCATAAAATCAATTGTATTTCTTTATAAAAAGCAGTAAATATCATTGTTGGACAACTGGTACGAGTACTTGTTATAGTTAAACAATGAAAAAGTAAGGCTGCCTTACAAGAAAACATTTTAAATTTATTAAACAAAATTTCCCAAAACAATGAACATTTTTCACTATTTGTGACTCATATTAGTGAAAATTTCCAGAGAGGATCAGAGACTGCGGACATGATACCAGAGAGGATCAGAGACTGCGCACATGATACCAGAGAGGATCAGAGACTGCGGACATGATACCAGAGAGGATCAGAGACTGCGCACATGATACCAGAGAGGATCAGAGACTGCGGACATGATACCAGAGAGGATCAGAGACTGCAGACATGATACTAGAGAGGATCAGAGACTGCAGACATTGTCCCCATAAAGTCCTGCCAAACGACAATGTATGCCGTGTCATAAATTATGGTTTATGTATGTTTTATTGTCTTAGTGATTGATTCACATTACAAATTCATTGACAGCTTTTTTTTTGTATGATTTTTAGTTTTGCTCATTACTGCCACACACGTTCAATGCATGGCTGCATGTGTGTGGCAGTGATGAGCAAAAGCAAAAATCATACAAAAACTAAGGGTATCAATTTCAAATCCATGAAGTTGTGATGTTAATCAATCACTAAGACATACCAGTGTGCCATCTGCCAGTGTGCCATCAATTGCTGTCAGTGTGCCACCAGTGTGCCATCAATTGCTGCCAGTGTGCCATCAATTGCTGCCAGTGTGCCATCAATTGCTGCCAGTGTGCCATCAATTGCTGCCATTGTGCCATCAATTGCTGCCAGTGTGCCACCAGTGTGCCATCAATTGCTGCCAGTGTGCCATCAATTGCTGCCAGTGTGCCATCAATTGCTGCCAGTGTGCCACCAGTGTGCCATCAATTGCTGCCAGTGTGCTATCAATTGCTGCCAGTGTGCCACCAGTGTGCCATCAATTGCTGCCAGTGTGCCATCAATTGCTGCCAGTGTGCCACCAGTGTGCCATCAATTGCTGCCAGTGTGCCATCAATTGCTGCCAGTGTGCCATCAATTGCTGTCAGTGTGCCACCAGTGTGCCATCAATTGCTGCCAGTGTGCCATCAATTGCTGCCAGCATCCCCACAAGCAAGTACATGATGATGATGAAATCTCTGTCCTGTCAGTGTTTTGCTGTCTGCAGTCCTCGGCCGTCTCGGGTCTCCTACAGCAGCCTGTGCAGTGTGCACAGTGTGAGGTGAGGAGTCGGGACCGGGTCATTACTTGGCGGGAATTGGGGGACTTTTTTGAATTCGGGGACACTCACTCCACGTAGTGACGGGCGGCTGGGAATGCCGTCAGCGGGGAGCGGGAAAGGAAGCGTGGCCAGCTCCAATGGCTTCTTCGGCTGAATCAGCGGGGGGCGGCAAAGGAGGCGCGGCTAACACCCACGGGTTTCTTCGGCTGCACCAGCGGGGGGGCGGGAAAGAGGTGCGGCTAACACCCGCAATTCTTTCGGCTGCAAATTTAGACTTCAAATTCAGATTTCTAGCGATCCGCCCGGGGGCCGGATTAAAAGGTCCGCCGGGCCGTATACGGCCCGCGGGCCGTAGTTTGCCCCACCTCTGCTCTAATAGGACATGCCATTTGGCTATAAACCAATAAAGTTAGAAGTTGAAGTGTATCTATGGCAAAAATCTAAAATCTTTGTCAAGATCTCCACACACATATATATATATTCTGTGATATGTATGAAATTACTACTGAATCGCCTAGCGGAAGTAGCTAGAGTGGCAGATTCCGATCTACTTTGGTTCTCCTCCTTTCTGGAAAACCGATCACTGTGGGCAGCACAGTGGTGCAGTGGTTAGCACTTTCGCCTAGCAGCAAAAGGGTTGCTGGTTCGAATCCCGACCACAACACCATCTGCCTGGAGTTTGTATGTTCTCCCTGTGCCTGAGTGGGTTTCCTCCGGGTACTCCGGTTTCCTCCCACACTCCAAAGACATGCTGGTAGGTAAATTGTATCTTGTCCAAATTGGCCCAGTATATATATGTATATCTGTGTGTATGACTGTGTGTCCCAAGCGTGTCACAATCCTACGGAGTAAAATGACCGCACCAGCCAAGCATACTCTGGCTGGAAAAAGGGCCCAGAGGCGATTCAGTTCGCATGAGTAGCGCTATACAAGTCATTCATTCATTCACAAGTCATTCATTCATTAATAGTGAAACTTGGTCCTTTCATTTCTGAAAAACGCACGGTGTCATGCGGAGTCCCTCAGGGGTCTCCCTTGTCGCCCGTACTATTCAATATCTATCTCCGCCCTCTCCTGGAAATCATCAGTAACCAGAACTTACTCTACCATTCCTATGCAGATGACACCCAACTCTACTTTCGCATCAGCAACAAAAAGGATCATTATCTCGGACTAGAGAAATGCCTTACTCTGATAGAAAATTGGATGACGGAGAGTTACTTTAAACTCAATGGCTCAAAAACAGAACTCCTTCTGTTCTATGCCAACCGAAAGAGACCTGCTGTGACAACATGGACACCCCCGCCCATTTTGGGACAAACCATCACCCCCAGCACCAAAGTCAGAAGTCTCAGGGCCAGATTCTCATACATTCGCGCTGCTCCTGGGCAGCGGAATATATGAGATCTACGTTACACCGCCGCAGGTCTACAGGTTTACATCCTGATTCTCAGAACACTTACCTGTAAACTTGCGGCGGTGTAGCGTTAGATTGCTCGTCGCAAGCCCGCCCAATTCAAATGGGGCGGGCACCATTTAAATTAGGCGCGCTCCCGCGCCGAGCGTACTGCGCATGCTCCGTCGGGTAAATTACCCGACGTGCATTGCGCTAAATGACGTCGC
The DNA here is from genome assembly GCF_905171775.1 of Rana temporaria. Lineage (NCBI taxonomy): Eukaryota > Metazoa > Chordata > Amphibia > Anura > Ranidae > Rana > Rana temporaria. The sequence goes on from NC_053489.1 coordinate 82,094,551, forward strand.
CCCGACGTCATTTGCCTAGATGTATACGTAAATGGCGTCCAGCGCCATTCACGGACATCTTACGCAAACGACGTAATTTTTATTGAATTCGACGCGGGAACGACGGCCATCGTTAACATTGGTTGCGCCTGCTAATTAGCAGGGGCAACCTTACGCGTCGGGTACGCTACGCAAACGACGTTAATTCGCTGTGTCGACCTCGCGTATGTTCGGGAATCGCCGTACTTACCTCATTTGCATAGACGACGGGGAAAAGCGACGATGCGACACCTAGCGGCGGGAAAAAAAAATACATTTAAGATCTGACAGCGTAACAGCCTTACGCATGTCAGATCTAATGGGTACCTATGCGCAACTGATTCTGAGAATCAGTCGCATAGATACCCGGGGCCAGATGAGGTGTTACGACGGCGCTAATGGTGTTGCGCCGTCGTAACGCCTTTGAGAATCTGGCCCTCAGAGTCACTTTTGACTCCAAAATGACAATGGATGCACAAATAAGCTCAGTAGTCAGCGGATCCCACCATTTGCTGCGCCTTCGAAGTAGACTCATTCCTTTTATCCCAAAAGAAGACATAGCAATCGTCATTGGAACGATATCAACTCCAGACTCGACTATGCAAACGCCTTTTACCTCGGCCTCCCAAAGTACCAAATTGATCGTCTACAAGTCGTCCAGAATACGGCGGCACGACTTGTAACAGGAAAAAAAACCTGGGAATCAATCTCCCCCTCCCTTAGATCCCTTTATTGGCTGCCAGTAAAAGACAGAATAACATTTAAGGCACTTTGTCTGACGCATAAGTGTGTTCAAGGAAGTGCGCCCCAATACTTACGTGACAAATTAAAAGGTCACAACCCCAATCGCGTCCTCCGTTCTACCAACCAAAATCTACTCCAGATACCCAAGGCCAGATACAAGTGCAAAGGAGAACGAAGATTTGCAGTCCAAGGACCTAGACTGTGGAACGCTTTACCAACCAGCATCCGAACAGAAGCGAATCACGAGGCCTTCAGAAGAAAACTCAAAACCCACCTATTCTGAAGGCGATTCAGTTTGCATGTGTTGCGTTATATACGTTTTTCACTCACTCACTGTGCCATGTTGATAGGCACTGCGCTATATACGTTTTTCACTCACTCACTGTGCCATGTTGATAAGCACTGCTGTGTCACACATTTCACAGAGCCTGTCTTCTGAACTACAGAGATGCAGAGAGAAGTAGTTTCAGGGGGGCGGAGTCAGTACTGGAATTACTGCTTGCAGACAGTAAGGTAACATGGGATATGTAGTCCTTAGTAGTTGAAGGTATACAGCAGAGAAGAATCTGCAAAGCATGCAAGTAATCCAGGAAGTTGTGGAAAGAGATGGCTAACAGTCAGAACCCACAACATAAAGGATATTTTGAAAGTAAATTAGTATATACCAGATCATCCCGCTCGTTAAAATGTTCTGTTCCTATAATTTCTAAAAAGATCAGCCAGAAAAGAGAGAAAATCAGAGGGATTTGTCTAAGCCATGAATGCAACATTCCAGATTATTCTTTATCTAGGACAGGGAGCTAATAAATAAAATATGATTTCCATTAATAATTTACCACACCAGTCAACATATTACAATTGAATCTACTCTTTAACAAGGTCACAATCAACGTCTGAAGAGAAGCCATTCCTTACATTATCTTGTCAAATTCAATAAAGGGATAAATTAGGGGAAATCCAGCTTAGATGTACTGCAGCCCCACCTATTCTGCAACATAAATTAACGGTTTTAGGTCTGTTTGTACTGGATTTTAATAAGGTGAATATAAGTTTTGTTTGCATGTTTTTACTAATGTTAAAAACACAATTTTACATTTATTTACTCAGGTATGAAATATTGTATATAAATGTTTTGTATTCTCATTTGCAGCCACCAGGTAGAACTGTGAGCTATCCTTATTTGCTTTAGCCCTTTTTCACATGGGCGTGTGAGTATCTTTAGGCAGATCTGGAGTTTTTGTTTTTTTTGCGTGCTTTTTTGCGTGCTTGCAAATGCATTTTTCTCCAGGTGTTTTCAGGTTTAAGCAGTTTGTTTTAGCCATTGGAAAGCCAGTCACTAGGAGAAGAGACAAGACATTTCATGCATTTTTCAGGTGCTCCCGCTGATATGTATAGGGTCCAAAAATGTGTGACTCCACTCGCCCAAAAGATGGCCATATATACAATATGGCAATACTTAATACAATGGGAATCTCGATGTTGATCGGTGAAGTGCTTCGGGAAACACTTTCAAATTATTGGGAATGGAGTCTTTATCTAAGGCCTTGTTCACACGGGCATAAACGTTCATCCGTGCAAGGGGCATGTTTGCCTGCACATGGATGATCAGTCTTCCATAGAGGTCAGGTATCACATAAGCATACTTAAATTGTGCCAAGCTGGACCAATGTGAGCATCCAAAATATATCATTCCTAGAAGTTTTAAATATAAATATTATTATATTAGGTGAAATTGACAAATTGTTATAGATATTGTTACTGGAATCCGACTTGTATGTTTGCCATGTTTCCTGTATGATTTCTTTGTTACCTGAAGTTGCTCTTCATTAAACTACATCTGTCTGGTCACCTTACAGTGTCCTTCATGGATGCCTAGGGATCATCTTTAACACGGTTCTGCCTTTCAATTCATACTAAGCCTGTCTGCACCTACACAACGTTCATAAGGGAATATTCCACGTTCTAATCCTCTCACTCATCATATCTTGCTTGCACTACCGTATCATCCATTTAGCTTACAGAGCAAATTTAACCTATCTTTCATATTCTCCAATGTACGTGACATACAGCTACCAGACATACCGGCACACATCAAAGGACTAAACCAACTTAGAATGCTTGTGAAGATTAATGTGCTGATGGGGTCTTAAAAATAATAATGCTCTGTTTTGTTGACTAAGTGTAAAAAAAAAAACCACACACACACACACTAAAATCAGACTGTTACATTTTCGTTTATAGCTTCTTTTCCCTTCCAAATCCATGCAAAAAGCTTTAGCCTTTCCATGTGCACTCCAGATACGTAGCTGCAAACTCTGTAGCTGCAAACTCTGTAACTCTGTAGCGGCAGAGATAAGCAGAGGCATTTTCAGAAAGAGTTTATTGCCCATGTATCTCAGTGATGTGAAGTATAATAATATGACAGACACTGAAGGCAAGTTGGCTGTGGTCACATACCTGGTACAGCCCAACTGACAATAAAGTGATGCTTTACTGACTGAAAACAAAGTCAACATTTCGGAAAATGGGGTAAAATACAGTTTGCACTCTATTGTAGGGTCTAAAAGAGGTCTTCATCATCACCACTTGGCAGTAAAGAGAAAGAAAAACTATTTAGGCCGCTTTCACACTTCCCCACAGCGTGCATGCAGAGTACTTGCAGTATTTGTAAAGATTATCCACGCTTTCCATTAGACTTTTCTTAGATCGGGCGTTTTTGTTCTGTTTTCTGAAAGCACACAAAAAATCCTGAATGCTGCATTTTTAGTGCACTTTCAGAAAACGCACCAAAAATGGCTGATGTAATAGAAGTCTAACCAGAACAAAAACTGAGTACACTGTGCTGCACCCATGCTGCATAGAAACTGCAGTGAAGCAATGTGAAAGGGGCGTAAGAAGGATAGAACACTAAATTAAAATGGGAGAGCTGTTTTAGTCATTTTTCTGTACATGTTGCACACTAGCCTGCCCGTGAACTGGAGGTCCTTCTGGTAGGCCCCCATATCCTGCTCAGTAGTACTCTACCACACATGCAGATCAGGTAAAAGAGTTAAAATGTTTGATATATATTTGTAGTTCAGTCTTGTGGCACTTTTAATTCTCACTGTCTTCAGATCTCAGGCTCTGTAGTAACAAGTGACTAGAATGACATCCCTAATATAATCAATACTGTGAACATTTGCATCAAGGCTAGAGCTTTAAAGGGTGCAGTCCAATTGACATCTTTCTTTGCCCACTTTCATTTAAAATCTCCCACACTGTGGTTTCAACATCACGTGGGGGAGATTTACTAAAACTGGAGTACTCAGAATCTGGTGCAGCTGTGCATGGTAGCCAATCAGCTTCTAACTTTAGCTTGTTCAGTGATGCCGTGACAATAAAACCCGAAAGCCGATTGGTTATGATGCAGAGCTGCACCAGATTTTGCTTGCTTCAGTTTTATTAAATCCCTCCCATAGTATCGAACAAAAAATTCCAGCCTCCTGGCTATAAAGCAGCCCCAGTCTACACCAGCTCTCAGCTTTATAGAACGTAGTGGCGGCCCACTCATTAGGGGCGCAGGGGTGCCGCCCCCCAATTCATGCGCCCAGCCCTGCATGCTGCCCAGTCCTTGCATGGATTTCAATTTTGGTTTTTAGAAGTACATGATTAAAGCCTGAGGCTCTAATTGGCTTCTGGGGTAGGAGGAGTAGAAGAGTAGAGGAGGGAGGAGCTGGCGGCAGCCAATAAGAGTGGAGTCTCTGGCGGTGACATGTGCAGAGGCACTCGCCTGACGAAGAGGTCCTGCGTGGCCTCGAAACGTTGCACTTTTGTGATGCTTCTTTTGCAATACATTTTTGGATGTAATCTAAGATCCATGGTGTGCTGGCGAATATGTTCATGTGGTTGATGGTTCCAGTGCCCAGCTGGTGGTCGCTTCAGCACCCACTCTTTTTCTATGAGCCGTTTTTCCAGGAACGTGTGTGATTGGAATATTGACTAGAATGCGCAGAGGCAGAGTTGCCTGGAGTCACTGGAGGACTCCGGACACACACCTGACTCTTCTCCGGTATATGGAGGTGACATGGAGCATATCTTTCCCATATCACACTGAGCGATCACTGATACTTTGTATCATGTGGGCGGGAGAGGTTGGGTCAAGTGTGACAGGGGGCAGGGCCAGACAAGTCACACATGGCTCAAGTGACCCAGCGGATCGAGCAGAGACCGGGAGGAAGTAGATCATAGATGGCGTGGGTGTGGACCCAGCAAGGGGGGGTTTGTTTGCCACCCCCTGAAAAAAATGGAGCACCAGCCGGCACTGATAGAACGCAGTATTTGTCCAGGACACAATAGTGTTCACAAATTGCTTCTACACCAACTGTATCTCCAGGTGTTGGCCTGGTCAGTACAGACAAACTCACAGACTACCGGCCCTGTCTGTGCAGAAGTGTGTGGGTTTTCACCAATGGCCTATAGGTAAGATAAGTAACTGCACTGTGTATTTGAACCTGCTGGTCCCCTTGACTGCATAGTCCATTTTATTCAAAAGGTGAAACAATATATATTACACACATGAAGGCATATGGCCACCGGCATCACAAGGTGTTTGACAAACTATCAGCACTTGCAAATGGACATCTGCGAGTTGCAGCAATGTCATGATCCACTCACAAGAACAGCGGAGGTCTTTGTGGAAGAACTGTTGTCCTGTTTCCTTAATGACTAAGCAGATGGTTTCGTTAGCAAACCTGCATGCTGCAAACTACTTTAAAATGCAAAGCAGTGAGACCAAGATTCTGAAAATAACAAAAGCTTCCTGAAGGAAAAAAATTCATAGAACTAAATTAGCTCATTCAGAGGTGCCTGCCTTAGCATTGAATCTTTCCATCACAGCAGAATGGCCATATCACTTGTGTGATTTGAAATGTCAAGGTTATGTGAGCTACAGAAGTAGAATTATAAAGCGTGGTGACTATTCCAAGAGAATACTGTACCATTACATTACAAGACATGAGTAATTATCCTGCATCACTTCTGACCCATAATAAGGAGGCCCTGCTGTCACTCTGTGTATGGCCTGTGCCTGACATTAGAGGCTGAAAGGATACAAAATGGTACACAATGGTGCATGTAAGCTATTTCTGTAAACCTGATATCTCATATGGGTGCTTAACAACCAGACTTGTTCGATTTAGGTTGTGGTGAAAAGGCAAAATCTGTCACCAAGTCTGTACCCAGGACCAAGCTGGGTTTAGTGACCCTGCAATGCATGCACATAAATGCTGCATTTGTTTAAATTTTTCAGGCCAAGAACATTTTCAGCAAGTACAAAAAGTATGTAACCTGTAAAAACCTGCACTCCCTGTGACAGCAGGCCAGGAATCTTCTCCCAGTACCCGCTGTCACTGTTTGAAAAAAGTGTACCTGTGCGGGGGCTCTACCCACACAGGTGTGTCATTGCTTCACAGATCCCTTTGGGGCAATTTGCTTGTAGATCTCAATGAACTACCAGTTGCTGCTGAGCGCTCGAGTAGTTCATTGAATCTCCCTGTCTTTTTAAAACTTCCTGCCCTGGTACAATACGATACGAGCAGACAGTTTACACTGACAGTCTGTAGGAATCTGCATGGCACCTGCACCTGCAGACTCGTACAAAAACTTAGTAAATGCATATTCTTCTTCCTACAAAAAAATTACATTTATTTAGTTATTTATTTAAGTTATTATTAAGTAAACTTATCCAATTTCCTGCTACAGGTCCAAATTTGTTTTTCAAAATTGTACAAACAAAACCAATACTAGTAAGCATTTCCTTTGCATATTTAAAAACAAAATTTTGCAGTCCTTTGAGAGAGAGAGAGAGAGAGAAACTTGTAAAGCGCAACACATGCGAACTGAATCGCCTCTGGGCGCTGTATCCATTTCATGGGTAAGGAACCCCTTGACCTCAGAAGAGATGGGTTTTAATCTTTCTCCTGAAGGCCAAGTGGTCCGACTCCAGTTGGATGGTGGTTGGTAGTGCATTCCACAGGCGAGGTCCCTGGACTGCAAATCTTCGATCTCCTTTGGATTTGTATCTGGCTTTGGGTATCTGGAGGAGGTTTTGATTGGTGGATCGCAGAATGCGATTGGGGTTATGGGCTTTTATTTTTTCGCATAGATATTGGGGGGCGTTGCCTTGAATACACTTATGTATTAGGCAGAGTGCCTTGAAAGTGATTCTGTCTTTTACTGGCAACCAATGAAGGGATCTCAGTGAAGGTGAGATTGATTCCCATGGTTTTTTCCCAGTCACTAGTTGAGCGGCCGTATTTTGAACGACTTGCAGACGAGTGATTTGGTATCTGGGGAGTCCTAGATAGAGGGCATTTGCGTAGTCTGGAATTGATGATTGTTCCCACCACAACTGCAATGTCCTCTTTCGGGATAAAGGGCGTGAGTCTGCATAGAAGGCGCAGCAGATGGTGGGATCCACTGACTACTGACCCTATTTGTGCATCCATTGTCATGTAGGTATCGAAAATGACTCAGAGACTTTTGACTTTGGTGCTAGGGGTGATAGTTTTACCCAGAATGGGTGGGGGAGTCCATGTTGACGCGGGGTGATTTTTCACTTTAAAGTGTCAAACATATTTTTAGTGGGGGATAATGTGTAGAAGGTATAGAACCCTAGCACACATATTTAAAATGCATGTTAAAAAAAAATATGCAGAACATCTCTGAAACACATTCACATTTCCCAATGTTCTATCTGAAGTGCAAGTGCAGAAACATATCTGTTGATCCTCTAGAAATACATTCAGCTCCTATTATGGGCTGACAACACACAGCTTTTAATGTGGAGTGTGGTCAGTCCTGCCCTTTTTCATTTTTTAAACTAATTAGACCCTCCTACTGTCCATCTCCACATCATAAAAAAAATACTAATTCAGTAGTCCCAAGATAAGAACTAGGGGCCTGATTCACGTAGAATCGCGGCGGCGTAACGTATCGTATATACGTTACACCACTGCAAGTTTTCATCGCAAGTGCCTGATTCACCAAGCACTTGCGTGAAAACTTACGCCGGCATTAAAAACTTAAGCCCGCGTAATTCAAAGGGGCGTGTGCCATTCAAATTAGGCGCGCTCCCACGCCGGACCTACTGCGCATGCTCCGTTTTGAAATGCCCGCCGTGCTTTGCGTGAAGTGATGTCATTTTTTCGAACGGCGACGTGCGTAGCGTACTTTCGTATTCCCGGACGTCTTACGCAAGAAATGTTTTTTTTTAAATTCTACGCGGGAACGACGGCCATACTTTAACATGGGCTGTGTAAAGTTAGGGCAGCTAAAACGACGACTAACTTTGCGACGGGAAACTAGACTAGCAACAACGTAACGAATGCGAAAAACCGTCGTGGATCGCCGTAAAACCTCATTTGCATACCCGACGCTGAAATACGACGCAAACTCCACCCAGCGGCGGCCGAGGTACTGCATCCTAAGATCCGACGGTGTAAGACAATTTCACCTGTCGGATCTAAGGGCTATCTATGCGTAACTGATTCTATGAATCAGTCGCATAGATACTCTGAGAGATACAGTAGGTGCACGCGATATTGTGTCAATCTCGCTCCCTTTCTCGGCGAGATTGACCACCTACGAGCCCCATAGCGGGAGCCAGCGCCGAGCTGGCTTGCCGTGATAGAGACAAAGCCGTCATAGAAGCGACAGGAGATCCGACTTGGATTCCCGCCAATTCTACACGTGTGCGGCATTTGTTATGAATCCTGAGGGGGAAGTCCCCGCCGGATTTTAAATACCTACCCACGTGGGTAGGTATCACATGGGTAGGTACAGAGCATGATGGGACTGTGAGGCCTATATAGGTCCGATGCAAGCCGCGCACCCGTCATTTCAGCGAGAAGAGCCGGCGTGTCAACATCGGGAGAAGAGAAGAAGATGACGTCACAGCCCGGAAGAAGAAGAATACGTCACAACATGGAAGAAGAAGATAGACGTTCAGCGCTGAAGGAGAAGGCACCGGACAGCTGGAGGAAAAACCGGGGTGCGCCGAGTCAACAGCGGAGAGCGGCGAACATAGCAGAAGACCCCCGGAGAGTGAAGAAGACCCCTCGGATAGCCGAAGAAGACCCCCCCCCGATAGCGGAAGAAGAAGCACACCACCCCCCGCCGAAGACGTCGGAGGAAACCCGCCGAGGAGTGGGCGCTTTTATAAAAGCGACCCCCCCGGCGGTGGAAGAGAACCGGACGGCGGCGAAGAGCGGCCCCCACCCGAAGACGTCAAAGAAGAAGCCCCCCCTGGTAAAAAGAGCTAAAGAAGACAGGGGGCGGCCTCCGGAGCAGACTAATAAATTATTTTAAAAACTCTTGTGTTGTGTTTATTGACTTTAACATTTTTCCTCCAGGTGAATGGGTAGGGGTACGATGTACCCCATATCCATTCACTTAGGGTGGGGGGCCGGTATCTGGGGGCCCCCTTATTAAAGGGGGCTCCCAGATTCCGATAAGCCTCCCGCCCGCATACCCCGACAACCAACGGCCAGGGTTGTCGGGAAGGGGCCCTGTCCTCATCAACATGGGGACAGGGTGCTCTGGGGTGGGGGGGCCCCGCAGTGCGCCCCCCTGCCCCAGAGCACCCAACCCCCCCATGTTGAGGGCATGCAGCCTGGTACGGCTCAGGAGGGGGGGGCGCTCGCTCGTCCCCACTCCTTTCCTGGCCGGCCGGGTAGCGTGCTTTGGATACGGGTCTGGTATGGATTGTAGGGGGACCCCCTACGCCGTTTTTTCGGCGTAGGGGGGCTCTCCTTATAACCCATAACAGACCTAAGGGCCCCGTATGCTCCTGAGGGGGGAACCCATGCCGGATTTTTATTTAAAATCCGGCGGGGACTTCCCCCTCAGGATTCATAACAAACGCCGCACACGTGTAGAATTGGCGGGAATCCAAGTCGGATCTCCCGTCGCTTCTATGACGCACTTGCTGGAATGTGCTATCACCATTCAAGCGAGTGCGAGATGTCGGCACCCTGTCGCCGAGAATCAGCGCGATGCTGTCGTGCTAAAAACACATTCTCGGCGGCAGGTACTGTACGACGGCGTTTCAGAGAAACGCCGTCGTATCTCTTCTGTGAATCTGGCCCTAGGAGGGCTAATTACTCTCCTTGTGATAACACAATAAGTATGGGCAGGACACAGGATAGCTCTGAATTTTTCACACGGTCAACAGATATATTTTGCACTTGTCAAACAGATAAACAAAACATTTCCAACGGTATATTTATATTTAACAGACCCAAAGAAAGCAAATACAATAAATCCATTGTTGGGGTGGACTACCAAAGTCGGAGTTAACGCAGTTGCAGGATTTACAATCTCTTGGGTATTTCTCCTATTAACCCATTTATAATAGGTTAGCAGCAGGCGGCTTGCTAACTATAGGCAGTTACAGAAGTTTACACGTATTATCAGAGGATGGACACACTGTCAACATATATTTTATACCCCCCCATCTAAAAAATAAATACATTTTTTCCACAAATTAACAAGTAGCAGTGGCATAAAACTGCATTCAACCTGTCAGTCTGGAGAAATTGAGTGCCTTATGTACACTTTTGGAAAAAACAGGAATGTTCCTGTGTTCCTGTCACCCAGGAGGGTGTGTGTTAAAATAGCATCTGCTGTATGACTTAGTGTGAAAGCTGGGCAGTACACAGCACAATGTTTGCTCCCGAGATACTTCCACTGGACGTCACTGCTCCCTCGACTTGTGAGCGTCTGTGAAGCAGAGGAACTGAATGAAGAATAGAGTGTATGTAATGACCTGTGCTGTTTTCCTATAGTGCTCCCCAGGGGTGGGGAAAGCAGACAAGAGCCTTGTTTTATTATCCATTTATTTGCATGCAGCACCATGGAAAAAATGTTCACAAATAAATAAAAGAAGTGATATCAATCCAGTGGAATATGAACAGGGAGTGTTTAAAGTAGATGAGATTTCAATACAGCCACCCAACTTTTAAATGTCTCGCTGCAACACCCTTATGCATGTACTTTTTGTTTTCTTTACTTTTTCCAAGTTGTAGTGTGACCACAACGTAAGGGCGACTTCTTCATTTCTGACAACACCTTAGAACTATGGAAGCCAATGGAATGACATCACAATGCTAAGGATTCAGCAGTGTTGTCGGTAGTTAAAAAAATACAATGTTTAACTTCAAATTTTAACTAGACTTTTCTTGAAGTACATAACAGAACACAGAATTGGCTAATTCTTAGACCAATGAGTTATGCTTCACTTGCAGGTGATGTGACAATGGCAAAGCAAAACTGGAAACCCAGCCCTGCGTGACCCCTCTAATTTCTAGCATGCCTTCAATTTTGTAGAACAATACAAGAGTTCTAGGAAATTTTGATGGCCGCACTCTTGAATGTTCTTCTTTATTGTAAAAAAGACATAAAATCACAGGCAGAGATACATATTGTGGTCAACCTCTTTCTCCCTCACTTTATGTATGTATGTCCTTGGTTTTAAGGCTGAGAGCCCATTCACACAGGGACAACACTTCTAGCACGACTTTGGGAGGCAACTTGGTCACGACTTGAGTATGAATCATCAGGCAACTTAAAAGGCAACTTCAAGTCGCCCCCAGGACAGGAGGCTTTCCAGTGGCCAATCAAACAACAATCAGCTCTGGGGGAGGGAGGGGTTTGCCTGAGAAAAGTATGTTCTCTACCTGTATTGTTGCTTCAGTTAAGACAGTGATCCGACTTCTGAGGCCACTTCCATTGAAATCAATGGGTACAGGTTGCCTACAAGTCGGATTGAAGTAGTACAGGAACCTTTTCTGAAGTCGGAGCGACTTCAGTAGTGTACATTAAGACGGCTCCCATTCACTTCCATTCATTTTCTTGACCGGGCGACTTGAAGTCGGATCCCAGGTCGCCCCAGTGTGAACTGGCTCTTATTTACAATAAAGAGTATTGTTTCCTTGATCTCGATGCAGCATGCGAGCTGGGTGAGCACCTTGCTGGAAGGTGTGTGGGGTGTTGTTAGTGTGGACCTGTTAGTGTGGACCTGGAGCCACGGTTTTCTATTGTTTGCAGTACAAGAGTTCTGTGTCCTTTAATGTACTTAAAGAAAATATAATTTTATACTTGCATGTATTTTTTTTTTTTTATCATACATCCAAAAGCAATCCCATGAAGAAAAAATAAACCAGCAAGCTAAAAGGGCTGAAACCCCAACTTATGCCGCGTACACACGATCGGATTTTCCGTCGGAAAAACCTTGGATGTTTTTTTCGACGGAATTCTGAACTTTCGTCCGTCAAGAATGCGGTGACGTACAACACAACGACGAGCCAAGAAAATTAAGTTCAATGCTTCCGAGCATGCGTCAAATTGTTTCAGAGCATGCGTCGGAATTTTGCGCGTCGGAATTGCTACAGCCGTTGTAAAATTTGAGAACCAGCTCTCAAACTTTTGTTAGCGGAAATTCTGTCAGCAAAAATGCGATGGAGCATACACACGGTTGGAATTTCCATTCAGTAGTTCACATTAGACTTTTGCTGTCGGAATTTCCGATTGCGTGTACGGGGCATAAGAGACACAAGAGAGGCCTCAATGACAATTAATAGGGCTGCCTTCCATCTGAGGCCAGATCAACTAAGGCCTGAACGTCCACCTGGTTAAACTGCAACACTTATGGGAACAGAAGTCCAGAAGTCCAGGTCTGACAAACTCATACCAGTAAAAAGAGAAAATTCTCTCGGAGCAGAAAGAAACATGTTAATCACTGGCAAAACCAAAATTTTGAATGCATGCTGGGAGTGGGAGCGGTTATGCAGAGCTGGGTTTTCAGATTTGTTCTGCCAGTGTCTAATGACTAGGTTATTATTGGTCTAAGAACTAGCCAATCCTGCCTTAGCCAAACGAACAAGCCAATTAGCCAGTTCAGTGATGCATGATAAAGAAAGGGTATATGCATTGAGATTTATTTTAAACTGCAGGCAGGAAAGATAAGAGCAGCGGGGAGGCAACATTTAAATAGGGAAGTTGTATTGGCTTTTCTGCTACTTTAGGCATGGAAAAAAAAATAAGCTCTGACTGTGTAGCTTAATGAAATAAACCTAACATTTTAAGAATATCATTTACACAGGAAAAGCAGGTGATGTATAGACCAGGGCAATAGCAACCCTGGTATGCCATTATATTATAGTGCAATTACCGTATATACTCGAATATAAGCCGACCCGAATATAAGACGAGGCACCTAATTTTACCACAAACAACTGGGAAAACGTATTGACTCGAGTATAAGCCTAGGGTGTCCGTCTGCATGCCTCACTGTGTCCATGTGCATGCCTCACTGTGTCCATGCCTCACTGTGTCCATGCCTCACTGTGCCCATGTATCACTGTGCTCATGCCTCACTGTGCCCATGCCTCACTGTGCCCATGCCTCACTGTATCCATGACTAGACTGACGTTTAACATGGGAGTCTATGGAAGGTGTGCCCGGATTTGAAAAATCGGTGCTCCCCAGCCGTAGGTCCCCCAAACTGTGTACACTTGTAGAGGAGAAATGGCGCTACATGTGTGCCAAGTTCCAGGTCCAGGGGACCTACGACCGGCCAGTACCGGGTCCCCAAATTCACCGTTTAACATGGGAGTCAATGGAAGGGGTGCCCAGCTTTTGAAAAATTGGTGCTTCTCTGCCATAGGTCCCCCGGACAACAAACTTTGCACACTTGTAGCGGAAGAGTGGGGCTACATGTGTACCAAGGTTGGGGTCCGAGGGAGCTACGGCCGGTAACAGGTCCCAAAAGTCTGGGAGATCAGGCGCAAAAAGGTGACTCGAGTATAAGCCGAGGGGGGCATTTTCAGCACAAAAAAATGTGCTGAAAAAATCCGGCTTATACTCGAGTATATAAGGTAGATATTTATAGATGGTGGGCCGGATTCACGTACAGCCACGTAAAATTGTGCGGGCGTAACGTATCTGATTTACGTTACGCCTCCGAAACTTACACGGGCAAGTGCTGTATTCTCAAAGCACTTGCTCTGTAAGTTGCGGCGTAGCGTAAATCGGCCGGCATAAACCCGCCTAATTCAAATTTGGATCAGGGGGGCGTGTTTTATGTAAAACTACTGTGACCCGACGTGATTGACGTTTTTGCGGAACGGCGCATGCGCCGTCCGTGGAATTTCCCTGTGTGCATTGCTCCAAAGTACGCCAAAGTACGCCGCAAGGACGTCATTGGTTTCAAAGTAAATGACGTCCAGCCCCAATTGCGGACGACTTACGGAAACAACGTAACGACGGCCATACTTAACATTGTTACGCCGCACTTATGCCTCATATAGCAGGGGCAACTATACGCCGGGAAAAGCCTAACGTAAACGTTGTAACTTTACTGCGTCGGCTGCGCGTACGTTCGGGAATTCGCGTATCTAGCTAATTTGCATACTCGACGCGGAATTCGACAGAAGCGCCACCTAGCGGTCAAAAAATAAATGCAGTTAAGATCCGACGGCGTAAGAGACTTACGCTTGTCGGATCTAATGGATATCTATGCCTAACTGATTCTAAGAATCAGGCGCATAGATACAACGGGTCGGATTCTGACTTACGACGGCGTACATGGCGCTGCGCCGTCGTAAGTCCTTTCAGAATCTGGCCCGATGTTTTTTGTATGATTATAATGCAAGGTCCTCTGTTGTCACTGGTTTACCTCACTCTTATCCTGACACTGCGTTTTGACTGTAGTTTTGCCTTGAAACACAATACATTAGGCCTAATCTGAACTACAGTCTTTGAAGAAACTAGTATTGAATTCTAACCTTGGTGTGCCCTGACACCTATTCTGCAATACCTGAACTCCCAGCCTATATAAACCACCCCAGGCCTGCAGGGAGTTGCCAGAATATTCTGTTTTGTAGCCTAAGGCCTGCAATGTTGAATATCTGCATTTTTGCCAACATCTTATATAACCCTGATGCTGCCTTGTATTGTTAATACAGTCTGGCTCCTTGTCTTTAAAGTTACAGATTCTGCATTTTTCAGCTGTGGTTTGGTGTTTTTCAATTGACATCTCATTTAACAGACTTTCCTCATCTGTCTTCTGCTCTAGTAGAGTATGTCAGGGGTCTACAGCCTTTGAAAGTATCCTTGTAGCAAAATCTAGCCTCCGCTGCAAGGAACTAGGCGTTTCTTAGACTGTGCACCCCTATTCTCTGCCGGTGGCAGCTGTTCGTCAAACTCTGAACACCCGCTCTTTGTGTTTGATTCTCTGCCTGTTGTCAGTAATATAATGTTCCCTGAGGCTGTGTTTCATATTTTCACAAGATACATCTGGGAAGCTACATTTTTTTGTCATATGTATCTTGATTTTGAGAAAGGCTCTCAGACCAGGAAAGTTGACAACTTGGAAACCAGCAGCGTCATAAGCAGTAGAGTGGAATGCTGAGAGATCATGGGTCATATAACTGGGGGGAAATTCATAAACAATATCGAAGACTATCTATTGACGAAGACATCTATTGATATTACTTTGAGGCTGCCACCTGGCATTATAGGTGCTTGCACCAGATTCATGAATCTGTCAGAAACAGGTACATGAATCTGTTGGAGGTGGCACTGAGGTTGGAGTGTCCATACTGGACAATCTTTTCTCAGGGTGGCTCCCACCCCTGCCACTGTGCTCATCACAGACAAGCTCTGGCTGAGGAAGTTTTGTAGCACGGTAGGTTGAGCCTGATTGGGAAACTTAGACACAGGGGTTCCTCATTAAGTGTGCCTTGCTTTTGATTGACAATGCACAGCAGTGGACGGATTCCATTGCCAAAAGCAAGTCAGGTCTTATGGAGAACAAGTCTCTTATTTCCCCATCAGGCTTTGCATACCCAACAAGTCTTTGCATCTAATTCAAAAGGGAACTACTGCCAAAAATTGTTCTAATATGTTTTTTTCCCCAGATTTTCCCCCCCTTGACTCTCTCTTGATCCCACACGCACTGTGAGTGAGTAACTTATATAGCGCTACTAATGCGAACTAAATCGCCTCAAGGCACTCTAACCAATGTGGTTCAGAATAGATGGGTCTTAAGCTTTTTTTTGAAGGCCCGATGATTTTCCTCCATGCGAATGTCTGAGGGTAGAGCGTTCCATAACCGAGGTCCTTGGACAGCGAATCTTCCTTCTCCTTTTGTTTTGTAGCGAGATTTGGGAATGTGGGCACTACATGTCTATTTACCATTTAGCAACAGCCCTATAGCAGTTATATTGCCACAGGGGGGCAGCTGTGCGCAGGATCATGTATATATACACGTGATCACGCACTTCCGGGTAGGGGGTGCGAATGTGCATCGCCAGCGGCTCGCTTCCGCTGTAATTATAACGCAGACTCAATGTCTACCGGCAACCACTGATCATTGACCAGAGAGGCAGAACTGCAATTGTCTATATAAACAAGGCAGATTGCCATTCTGACAGGACAGAAGGCATGGACTAGGATCCATGTCTTCTGTTCGTAAAAACACCTCCCACAGTTATGGTAAAACACTGGCTAGGCACACAATTAACCCTTTGATCACCCCTGATGTTAACCCCTTCTCAGCCAGTGTCATTAGTACAGTGGCAGTGCATATGTTTCACACTGATTACTGTATTAGTGTCACTGGTTCGCCAAAAGTGTCTGTTAGTGTCAGAATGTTCGCCACAATATCGCAGTCCCGCTATAAGTCGTTGATCACCACCATTACTAGTAAAAATATATATATATATCCCACTATAACTTTTGCGCCAATCAATCAATATACATTTATTGGGATTTTTTTTAGCACAAATATGTATCAGAATACATATTGGCCTAAATTGATGAAGAAATTTGATTTTGTTACATTTTTTTATTGGATATGTTTTATACCAGAAAGTAACACATTTGGGGGCTTTTTTTCAAAATTGTCTGTCTTTTTTTGTTTATAGCACAAAAAATAAAGACCGCAGAGGTGACCAAATACCATCAAAAGAAAGCTCTATTTGTGGGAAAAAAGGACATCAATTTTATTTGGGTACAGCATTTCACAACCGGGCAACTGTCAGTTAAATTGGCCTGGGTCATGATCTTCCAGAGGTCAAATAGTTAAAGCGTGCTATATGAAAATCAAACCAAAAATCCTTTTTTTATGCAAAGAATATTCAAGGCTATATACAGTAGCAGTATGTACATGGGTAATTCAGAATCTCCAAGCATTTCTCTTTTGAATTAAAGCGGCTGTATACCCGCAATAATTTTCATTTTATTTTTTACACCTAAAAGGCAAAAGGCATAATGAGCTAGTATGCACCGCATAATACTAGCTCATTATGAAATACTTACCTTGGAACGAGGTGTAGAGAACTTACCTGGTCCACGCCGAGCGAGATGTCATCTTGCCTCGGCGTGTCTTCCGGGTATCGCCGCTCCAGCGCTGTGATTGGCTGGAGCGGTGATGTCGGGAGACTTCATTCCGGCAAGGTCCGGCGGCTGACAGGCCTTTAGCAGAGGATCCCCGCTGCGCATGTGCCGCTGCAATCAGCGGCGCATTGCGAGGGGAATATCTCCTTAACCGTACAGGTTTAGGAGAGATTCTTTATACCTACAAGTAAGCCTTATTGTAGGCTTACCTGTAGGTAAAAAAGGTAGTAAAGGCTTTACTACCACTTTAACCAGAGCTGCAAGTCAGAACCTTTGTGTGATAGTATGTATGTGATGCAGTGCAATTCTGCTTTTTATCAGGCTGTGATGTTATTAAATACTAAGATATAAAAGCTAAAACATAACAAAAACAGGTCCCTTGGCTCCATTAACCGCCATCACACTGGAGGATTGGGGCAGCGGGGGTAGGGAGGGCAAACACAGAGGAGGAGGAAGATTTCAACTAAAGGGGGACCCAGCAGCATAACATTGAATGTAAGTAATGCCCTTGTTCTGATCTTTTTATTTTTCATTTTTAACAAAACATAGACTTTAACTCCTTAGTGCCAGCCACATGCAAATTTGTGGCCTCTCAGGGGCTGGGCCTTGGTGCAGAGCAGTCGCATATTTGCGTGCATTAGTGTAAACAGCGCTGTGCCGAGAGTGTGTGTCGCACGCTCCCAACACATTTTACTGGCGGCTAACAGAAAACTTCCGAAAGCTGCAAGCGATCGGGAGCTTTCTGATTATGTGGCAACCAATCATGGCGATCACATGACCTTAAGCCTCGCCCTCGCGCCATGTAAAACCCCTTAAGGGGGCAGCAGATGCTAGCTACAAAGGGTTAAAGCAAATGATTCTGTTATTACAAATGATAAACCATTAGTATGCTTTTGGCAAGATCCCAGATACAGCCGTATAAGCTTTAAACCAGACTTCAGACATTTGTTGTTATTTGTGAGACTTCAGCCAGAACAGGAAGTGAAGGGAACTCTCCCCAACAAGACAAAGACTTAACATTTTCATAATGAAGTAAAGAGTAGACTGGGGAAGGGTCTGAACCAGAGCCTAGTGCCAGCATTAGATTTTTACTGTTTGGGCTGCAGTGAGCATTTGGATTTGGTCTTTCAAAGCAATTTTTTCGGAAAAAAATAAAGTTAGCCCAATTTTTTTGCATAATGTGAAAGATGAAATTACGATGAGAATCGTGATCTTTATTCCAAGCAAAAAAAATACTCATTCTCAGTTTATCCAGAATCGCGTAGCCCTAGGAGTTCAGCTTGAAATACCTAAAAATGTTACGCTTATACACATTATTTTAGGTATTTCAAGCTGAACTACTAGAGCTACGCTATATATATATATATATATATATATATATATATATATATATATATATATATATATATATATATATAAGGGCCGAAACAACGAATCGATTAATCGTCAACTAATCGATTATAAAATGAATTGATTACCATTTTGATAATCGATTAATCGGCCAGTAATATAATGGGTTTAAAAAAAAAACGAAAATGACCCCTTTATAGTACAAAAAGAGTCCCACGGTAAAAAATTAACCCCTTACAGTAGCAATTTGCTATTTTTGTACTAATTTTTGTTTTTTTAACCCCATTATGTCACTAAACATCTCAGGCCGGGGTCACACCTCTGTGTTTTTTGGTGCTTTTTGCAGAAACACTCTACAGTTCATTTACATGGTTTCCTATGGGACACGTTCACATCCATGATTTTTTTCAGCTGCTGCCTATTTGGAATGGTGCCATTTTGTTTTTTTGGTTCAATATACTTCAATGGAGAAACTGCAGAAAAGCATGTAATGTGTTTTTGCAGCAATTTGTGTTTTTTAATCTGCCCAACAACAAATTGGCCAAAAAAAAAAAAAAATGCAAATCACTGCAAAATTAGCTTTTTTTTGTTGTTTTTGTTTAACGTTTTTAACTGATTAACCGATTAATCGAAACAATAATCCGCCAACTAATCGATTATGAAAATAATCGTTAGTTGCAGCCCTAATATATATATATATATATATATATATATATATATATATAAATAATGTTAGGGGTTTTAAAGTAATTCTCTAACAAAATAATACCGATATATAAATTCTAGTAGTTCAGCTTGAAATACCTAAAAGTTTTACACTTATACACATTTTTTAGCATATAGAAGAGAGAAGACTCGGGACGAGAAGCATCAGGTGACCTTGGACTTGGTAAGTAAAACGGGCTTTTATATTAGGTTATTTTTAGAATGGCTACAGTGATTATTTGTGCCCCCCACAAACCATACAAACCGTACCCCCCAAATACCCTTTAACTAATCACTGCAGCAATATTAAAATGATTCCTGGCCAGAGTGGGGCTTTGGTTTTTGCTGAATTCTGTGTTTTGGAAGATATGTGTCAGTGCTGTCACTGGTAAGACTCCGGTCTGCATGTGGCAGCTAAATCAGCAATATGTTAATCCTGCACATTAAGAATCACCTTGATATAACCTTGAAGCACCTCCTAATTATATAAAGGGTTTCTAGAAATCGTACTCCAATTTTGCTTCTCTACCCGTCTCTCCTCTTAGAGCAGAACACGCATTTACTGACACAAGTGCAGACTAGTAGACCTCACAGACGGCAGAAGATATTGTATTTCTACCATAGCACACATCATTTGTAACAGTTAATGGAACATGATCAATTAACCGTGCGATGACGTTCAAACATATTTAGGTTGATTACTAAATTTTGCTGCTTTATGGTTCATTTGTTGTCTTGTGATATACATGTTCTGGGAGTTCTGGAAGCATTAAATATTGCACTTTAAAAATAATGTTTTCAGTGCTAAATCAATAAACGTTGTCCATATGTCACCAGGGGCGAATCTCACCACAAGTGGCATTCTGTAGGGGCCCTAACACATATACTAAAGCTGTGTGCACACGACCATTTTTCATGTCATGGAAAAAGACGACGTTTTTCTCTACACTATTCTTGTCAAGCCTTTTCAAGACGAGAAAAAATAGAGCATGTTCTAAATTTTGAATGCCCATTTTTCACGTCGAGAAAAATGCTCTGGAGCCTACACACGATCGTTTTTAATGAAGATTTAAAAAAATTGCATTTTACTCTTCATGAAAAACATTTGTGTGTACACGGTATAAGAAGGAATGGAGGGCACAGAGCCATGCACAGTTTATTCTATATGTCTATGTATATTAATCTATATGGACCAGTGTCTGGGTGGCTACGTCACTTCCCCACTGTATCTATGGAAGGAGCCTATGGTTGCCACCCTAGGCCGCTCTCCTGATATGGACTACAAACATGTCGATATACAGTATCTTAAACTCCATTACATGCAGGACAGGGTAAATGGTAGTTTACAGAAGATAGCTAGTAAGGAAATATTATTTGGTGCAACCCACAATGCATTTGGGGAAAAATCAACAGATACTGTATTTTCGATATTTTCTTGAATAAAAAAAGAAATCAAATGCAGTACTTTAAGCTGCAATATAAATACATTTTGCTCTTGGGTTTAGTTATCATTTACCATCTTGAAAGGGAGGAATGATCATTCTAATAAGCCTCCACCACTTCAAAGCTGATCTCCAGGAAAACAGGTAAATGCACAGATGAAAGACACATTATAGCTATTTTGCCTGCCAAAGGATCTGTATTTCTGTCCTCTAATTCAATGCTCTGAGAATGTTAAAAGCGGGCAAAAGAATTGAGACCCACTTTCTTGGGACTGGGGCCACCTGGCCCCTGTTTTGGTGTTCAAGGGGTTAAGTGAGGCTTAGGTGGTAAAGGGTGTGGTGCAGCCTATTAATTAATGGTGCAGGTGGGAGCGGTCCAATGGGGGTCCAGGGAAGGTTCTGGTTCCCCAGAAAAGGATATTTAAGGACAGCTTAGGGTCCAATTCGTCCTCTGCAGCAGTCCCGGAAGAACAGTGTGAAGATCTCCCTACCTCCCTTCACGTCGCGACACTTATGTGGTAGGGTCACCCCCCGGATTCCGGAGGGGGGGGGGTGTGTTGGTGGTAATACTGTGAAGCTGGCCGAGTTTCGAAAACTGGGCAGAGTTATGTGATTTTATGGTATTATGGTTCAAGAATCTCAGTTATGTTGGTTGTTTAAATATGAGTTAAACCAATAAAGTGTCTCGGCCATTTCTGCCAAATAAACTGGTGTGTTTTCTTGTGTCGTTATGTTGGTATATGGGGATTAAGGTAAGGTGACCAGATTTTTAAAATGAAATCAGGGGACATATTTATTTTTTACTAGTAATGGCAGCAATCAGCGACTCTCTGCTCGCCACCGCCCCCCCTCACAGCCTGTTGAGTCTCATTCTCCAGGCCCCCGGCTACTACTGGGAGGGGAGCGGAGTAAGATCACTCCTCCAGGGAAGGCAAGGAGATAAACAGGCAGGTCGAGATGTGAGCCAAGGCAGAAGAAAATGCGAGCGGAGATGAATGGGCATACACCCGAAACTGCATTCACTCCATTCTGACCAGCACATGATCATCAAAAAGGGGCACAGATAATGGAAAAAAATACACCCCCTAAGCGACTAGGTGCGGCGGAGCGGGGGTGTGTAATTCAGATTTTTTTTTTAATTCTGCACTGACTGTCTTTGAAATTGCCTCAGCCCCTGTTCAAATCCAATCTGGGGACAAAACTGGGGACAGACTTGGTCTGGGGACAGTGTCCTTAATTCGGGGACTGTCCCCTGAAACCGGGGATGTCTGGTCACCCTAGATTAAGGTGGGGGAGGGTGTGGCCTACAGTCCCATTTTACAGCTCTGCCACACAACACAAACAGTCAGGAGACCAGATTTTTCATTGCAGCAGGTAAAGCAATACCAATAGGTCTTGTCTCTACCTCCAGCCTGTGACTGGACAGTGAAATATAAGCAGCAGACTGATGGGATCATCTCTGTCACTCTATTTTTTTCTCCTGTCAGCATATTTATGGTTAGGATATGAGCACTGCAGAACAACTAATTGGCCCCGTGTGCTGCATCTCCCTCTTCCTGAATGATGACGTTTCATGTTTAAGAAATATGTTATAAACACATGTGCAGGCAAATGCCCATACAGAGAATCATCAGCATTTACACAAGCATGGAGGAATACAGCCTTTCACTCCTACAACTGGCTGGTTGTCCCACTTGTGGCACCTTGAAAACAGGAATATCCTGGGAATTTTATGCTAGGCATATTTTATGCCTGCAAACGTTCATGTGCATTAGGCCTTACATGGAGCGGCAGCATTCGTAAAGCTAACAACATTTTCAGCAAGTACAGGAAATGTACTGTGGGCTGCACCAAAGAAAAAAATCCTTACTAGCTAACTTTTGTCAACTACTGTGGCAGAAGGCAGGTTAAATTTCCTGGTTGCATCCAGGATGCAGTGTATAGAACTCCTCGGTTCAGGCTTTTTGCCAGTTTATACCTCTAGGGGGAGTGCTGGGAGTCCTGCTGGGAAGACTTGATGAGCCCAGCTGAATTAGATGGGCTCATTAGGTCCTCTACAAAAACTCCCAGCATGCAGAGAGATATGCTCCAACCTGGAACCAGATCTGTGTGATTAGTCTGGGGAGTGTGATCTCTGTGCGGTGAGACCAAGCCTGTGTGGCTATTGCTAAGAGATTTAAACAACAGGGAGTCAGGGACTGGGGCAGCATAAGGCTGTACCCAGTTGTTAGTTAGGGACGCCAACGTGTATAGCGAGCAGGTCAAGTTGACCAGGATTTATTTTTGTATTTCTTTTGTTTTCTGTCATATTTCTTTTTGTATATAGTTCAAATATAACCGCATCTTTTTGTTTTCCTCCTACCACTGTCTGCTGTGCCTAACTTTTTTTGTGTGCTGAACCCTTCCGGGGGGTCACACACACCCGCTGCAGGGCTAAACCCCTCACACTACCATTTTCCCTATCCCACATGTAATGGAGATGAAGATACTGTATATAGACATGTTTGTAGTCTATATCAGGATAGTGGCCTAGGGTGGCAATCATAGCTCCCTCTTTATCACTTCCTGTGGAATGAACTGCAAACACAAATAATCTTATTCCCTTTCAAGTTATCCTCTAACTACCAATTCTACTCCCCCAGGTAATAAAGAGAAATAGAGTAATATTTGTAGTTTCAATTATTAAGGCAGCCTGGGTAACAACTATGCCCCCCCCCCCCATATAGATACAGTGTAAATGTCAGTGTAGCCACCAGAGAACAAGAGGTGTATTATTCACAGATAATCCATTTGTCTTGGAGACCACTGTCACTGGGCCTGAAAGTGAAGGAAAATCCCAAAACTTTGAGTTGCAACCGACGGGTAAATCTTCTAATAATATCAATTGTTTTGATGACAAGTGTCTAAGAGAGGTTCCTTTGCAAAGATGCCCTCTTGCCTTTTGTTTAGTGGGACACAAAGAGGGAAAAAAATGACAGAGCTTTAACCTATCAACTTTGTATAACCTTTTTGCAATTCTGTCCAGCCACTTTGTGATCCAGGCAACCAAGTCAGGCAGCACACTCTGGTGCTTGGCCCCAACCACAGCAGCACAATAGGTCAAGAATAGATCCCCAGTCTGTTGTTTGTGTAGCACCCCAATAGGGTTCAGTACATTTAGTTTTAGGCTCCTCTTTAGCCAGTGGAGCAGGATTTGATTGTTACTGGCTGCTCTGGGCTCTGCTGGCTGTAGGTTCACCTGCTTTCCTCCTGCATTCCAGTAAGTTCTAGAAGATAGTGGGTTACAAGAGGCAGACCCAAGGCTGAATATTCATGCAGCCCCAGCCAACCCCTGGTAGAGAGAGTGACTAGCAGTGGTCATTTGCCCTGGTGGACAGAGACCCAGCCTGGAAAGACTGTTTTCTCTTCTTGGCTATCTCCTGGGTCCTGCAGGAGTTTTTTTAGGGTTCTACTGCTAAAGTGAGGAGAACAGTCAAGAGAATAAGAAAGGGGGCACATTAGGAGCCCACTTGAGTGGGATTGTGGCCAGCACGGGGTTAATAGGTGATTAAGTGCTGAAGTTAGCTTGTAATTGGTTAATGTTTGCCTTGTAATTCCTATGTACTGTGCCTTTAAATTTTGGACCATCAGCCAGCCAATGGAATGTGTCGGAAGCTTCTGGGAGCAGCAGAGGCTATAAAAGGTTTGGCTGGGCTGGGAATCTCCCTCTTTTCCCCTGGCAGCAGCAGCTGAAGAACTAGGACTTTTGGTTCCTGCTGCCCCCCTTCTCTTGGTAAAGTATGGAGTCTCTTTTTAAGAAGCTTTTGGAGAAGGCAGGCAGTGAGGGGGGTGAAGAGTGGCTGAAGCGCTGCTTAGTTATGGGGGACATTGTCCCTGAAGACCAGCCAGCTGAAAGGGCTACAGGCTTTGGGTCTGTGTCTCCCTCAGAACAGCAGAGGGAGAGCGCGTCAGTGAGTGGGGTTTCCCCTGTCAGAGCGCGGAGGAGCCAGCCTCCGGAGCGTGCAGGGGAATCCCAGCAAGCTGAGGAGGCGGAGAGAAGACGCGGCGCGTGTGAGGAGGAAGATGGCGGGGGCGGTCCCACAAACGTGCGCCGTTCGGTACGGCAGAAGAGGAACATGTCCCAGTCCCCTGCTAGGGGAAACGCCAGGAGAGGAAGAGCGGTGCAGCCCGCAGCAAGAGTGGGGAGGGGGCGTCCGCTCCCCCCACGTTCACCTAGGCAGCCACAGGTCTCCGTCTGGGGACAGGAGCAGCACATCTCACCTATCAGGCAGGAGCCTGCAGCAGGCATGCTGAGAGAGGAGCCTGGTCCAGCCATCAATGCACAGCCTCCAGCAGTGGGTGAGTGTGTGCAGCTGCAGACTTTAAATGCTATTATGGATTCACTGTCTTCCCTGGTTAGAACACTGACCCCTGCTGGTGCTGTGTCTGCAAGTCCTGTGTCACATTTGAACAGTAATACTATACATAGCACACATTCTGCTATTGCTCCAGTGATTCATACCCCCAACGTGGTTATGGCCCCGGGGGCTTTGGCGGGGGAAGTTAATTCCCCCGGGAGGGTTAGCGTGCCAGAGGCATGCATGAAGGAAGTTATGCCCTGCGAAATGTCTCCCCTGGGGTATCACCTCAGTGAAGGAAAAAATTTGGAGGGGGGAATTTATGGACATTCTATCCCTGTTACCCTCACAGAAGGATTTTATGGCTAAATCAGAAAAAAACTACAAACATGAGGACGACAGACGCAGACCCATACCGAAGTCATTTAATAACTGGTTGCAAGCGTTTTGCGTTTTTGCAGGTGTCATGACGGACAAGTACCCAGAACGCAGTAGTGGTTTGTTCCAGCATGTGGATCACATTCTGGAGGCTTACAAGAGTTTTGGCGGACTTGGTTGGTTTTACTACGACGAGTCTTTTAGGCAGAAATTGGCGGTCCACCCCTCGTTGCGCTGGGGTATGAAAGACGTTGGCCTGTGGCTAAATCTGCTGGCTCCGCAGAGGTCTGCCATGCCAAAGCCAGCTGCGGTTTCCAATTCCGGCGCAGTTTTCAGGAAAGGGAGCTGTTTCGCGTTCAACGATAGCCAGTGCCGCTGGAATGCGGCTTGTAAATACAGACACGAATGTTCGTACTGCGCAGGGGCTCACCCTGCGGCCAAGTGTTTAAAGAAGTCGGCGAATGCCGGGGCTAGCTCGAGCTCTAGGGATATTTTTCCAAAAAGCCTGCACGCCAGTGAGGCTGGAAAGTATGCGCCCATGGCTGGAAATTTATCCAGACCAGGTGACGGCGCAATTCCTCAGTAGAGGTTTTGAATTTGGTTTCCCCCTCCCTTCATTCTCGGGGGCGGGATGCACAATTGTGGGTAATTTAAAATCAGTCAGTCAGTTTCCACAGATCGTGAGGGAGAAGGTTGGCAAAGAAATTGCAGAAGGGCGCATTGCTGGTCCCTTTGAGCACCCCCCGTTTGATAATTTCCGCATATCGCCCCTAGGGGTGGTGCCCAAGAGGGAGCAGAATGCTTATAGGATTATACAGCACCTATCATTCCCTAAAGGGGATTCGCTGAACGACGAGATTAATGGGGAGCTTTGCTCGGTCACGTATGCGACTTTTGAGGAGGCGATCGTTAAAGTACGGCAGTGTGGTCCCGGTGCGTTGCTGGCAAAAGCCGATATAAAATCGGCTTTTAGACTGTTGCCCATAGCCCCTGAGGCATTTAATTCTTTAGGTTTTTATTTTGACGGGGCCTACTTTTTTGACAGGTGTCTGCCTATGGGGTGTTCAGTATCATGCTCGTACTTCGAGGCGTTTTCGTCTTTCCTGCATTGGGTGGTTGGTTTTCAGTCAGGTAGTGACAAGATAGTCCACTACCTGGATGACTTCTTGTTTTTAGGACCTCGGGATTCGTTGTGTTGTCAGGAGCTATTGCAGGCTTTCCAGGAAACGGCGGCGCAGTTTGGCGTTCCGCTGGCGGAGGAGAAGACATGTACCCCGGTGACATCGCTTGAGTTCTTAGGCATTTGCATAGACACATGTAGGATGGAGTTTCGTTTGCCGGAGGCAAAATTGGTGAAATTAAATTCATTAATATCTTCCTTTCTGTCAAGAAAGAAAGTGCTGCTCAAGGAGATGCAGTCACTGTTGGGCGTCCTGGCGTTTGCTGGCAGGATTATGCCCGTTGGGCGGATTTTTTCGCGTCGTCTGTACTTGGCAATAGCGGGTTTAAAGTCGCCGTTTGCCCACGTTAGGCTGACTAGTTCGATTAAGGCGGATTTGTTGGTCTGGGCACGTTTCCTCGAGACGTATAACGGGAGATCGTTTTTTCAGGAGGAGTTTGTGGCGGCGCCGGATTTCAGGTTATTCACGGACGCGGCGGGGTCCAAGGGCTTTGCTGCAATATGGGGAACGCACTGGTGCTGCGCAGCATGGCCAGAATCTTGGGTGGTTCAGGAGGTTACAAGAAACATCGTTCTGTTAGAGCTGTTCCCGATATTAGTGGCGTTAACTTTGTGGGGAGCTCAGTTTGCAAACAAAAGGATTCTGGTGGAAACAGACAATAAAGGGGTCCTCTTTGCCATAAATTGCCTTTCATCAAAGTCTTTGCTGGTGGTCAAGATCTTACGGCAGGTTGTGTTTCTTTGTTTACACTTTAATGTGTGGCTGAAAGCCAAGCACACGCCGGGAGTGCAAAATAATCTTGCCGATGCGTTATCTCGGTTTCAGATGGACCGTTTTCGCCAGCTGCTGCCAGATGCGGATGTGGAAGGGATTCGTTGCCCGGAATATCTGTGGGACCTAATCTGGACATAGTTTCAAGAGCAATACAGGGTTCGGTGGCACCCAAGACATGGTTGTGCTATGCTGCTTCTTGGAAGAGCTGGTTGTCCTTTGCAGAAGGGTTAGGAGTTAGTGATGGCCGCCCTTCCGAGGGGTCATTATTGGCGTTTGTGGCTTCCCTTATGGAGCAAAGTTTTTCTTTTAGCCATATCTCAAAAACCTTGGCGGGAATATCCTTTTTTTGCCGGCTGCGGGGTTTTCCGCCGTGCACGGCTTACTTTTCAGTGAAACAGGCCTTAAAAGGGTACAAGAGGGCTCATTTCGTTCCAGATGACAGAAGGCCGATTTCACTGGATCTTTTGGGTAAACTGTGCGAGATAGCGTCGTCCGTTTGCTTTTCGGGTTTTGAATCCCTGCTTTTTAGAACGGCGTTCGTGCTCGCTTTTCATGGGGCTTTACGGATATCAGAGCTACTCCCAAAATCTAAACGGGGTGGGTCGGGAATTTTAGTCGATCACGTAAGGGTAGACCCCACGGGAATTCAGTTGTGGTTAAGTCGCTCCAAGACCGACGTGTTGGGTAAAGGCGTTGGGATTCGGTTGGCGGCGAACAACGATAAGTCGATTTGCCCCGTGGACACGGTGTCTCAATTTTTAAGCATTAGGCCCCCGGTTCCGGGTTTGTTCTTAGTCCACCAGGATGGAGGGCCACTTACCAAATACCAATTTGATGCAGTGCTGCATAAGTGTCTAAAAAATTTGGGTTTGCAGAACATGCGTATATCCTCCCACTCATTTAGGATAGGCGCTGCATCAGAGGCGGCCCGGAGAGGGGTGTGTGAATCGGCCATTAAAGAGATGGGGAGGTGGAAATCAAATTGTTTTAGGATTTACGTTCGCCCTAACCTGTTTATTTACATTTTTCAGGTCAGCCCCGCACAGTTTGGATTCTGGGACACTCCTATATTCACTGGGCGCATAAGAGAGCGGCCTTGCGTAGGTATTCAACTAATTTATCTTTTCGTCCGGAATCATTCCAGGTTTATTGGAAAGGTGTGCGGGGACTTCAGTGGCATCAACTTTATTTTCACTTAAGTGGGCTTAGTCAGCGATGGCCTAAGCCGGATGTATTATTAATTCACGCAGGTGGGAATGATTTGGGTAAAGTAAGGACTTTGGATTTGTTATTTATGATTCAAAGGGATTTGCAGCGGTTTTCACTAGCCTCTCCAGGTACAATTTTGATTTTCTCAGAAATCGTTCCGCGCCTCTCTTGGCTCTCCTCTACTCAGAGGAGGGCCATGGAGAAGATGAGGAAGCGTATAAATCGGGCCATGAGCAAGTTCATGCCCCAGCTGGGTGGTCTGGCATACAGACATGTGGATCTAGAAGGGGGTTTTACCGGGTTATACAGGCAGGATGGCGTCCACCTCTCGGACGTGGGGATTGATATATTTAATTTGGGATTGCAGTACGGTATTGAGCAGGCCGCGGAGGTGGGGTGGGGCCGGGCATGGTGGGACGTGATATGTCAATTAATGAGTTAAATGCTGCTTGAGTGACAAAAACTGAGCAGTTGCACTTATTTGGTTTTGCTTTATTAATGGCAATTTTTGATGTTGAAGTTATGGAATAAAATTGATATGATGATTTGAAATTATTTTGTGTTTAAACCAATAAAATTACCGCGGCCTTTATTCGCCAATGATGGGTCAGTGTATTTATTTATGTTTGTACCTGGAGTATGGTTGTTGGGTGGAGTGTATGGCCTACAGTCCCATAAGAAAGGGGGCACATTAG
This sequence comes from Rana temporaria, assembly GCF_905171775.1. NCBI lineage: Eukaryota > Metazoa > Chordata > Amphibia > Anura > Ranidae > Rana > Rana temporaria. The sequence continues at coordinate 82,123,821 of NC_053489.1, forward strand.
GAGCCCACTTGAGTGGGATTGTGGCCAGCACGGGGTTAATAGGTGATTAAGTGCTGAAGTTAGCTTGTAATTGGTTAATGTTTGCCTTGTAATTCCTATGTACTGTGCCTTTAAATTTGGGACCATCAGCCAGCCAATGGAAGGTGTCGGAAGCTTCTGGGAGCAGCAGAGGCTATAAAAGGTTTGGCTGGGCTGGGAATCTCCCTCTTTTCCCCTGGCAGCAGCAGCTGAAGAACTCCCTCCCTCCTCCCCTGTCGCGGTAAATTTATGTGGTAGGCGTCACCTTGGGATCCAGGGGGGACGTGATATGTCAATTAATGAGTTAAATGCTGCTTGAGTGACAAAAACTGAGCAGTTGCACTTATTTGGTTTTGCTTTATTAATGGCAATTTTTGATGTTGAAGTTATGGAATAAAATTGATATGATGATTTGAAATTATTTTGTGTTTAAACCAATAAAATTACCGCGGCCTTTATTCGCCAATGATGGGTCAGTGTATTTATTTATGTTTGTACCTGGAGTATGGTTGTTGGGTGGAGTGTATGGCCTACAGTCCCAGTATTAGTAGTAGTGAGTAGAGATCCAGAGCGTGAGAGATCCTAGAAAGACTGTCGCTGCTTTTCCTCTTGTTTCAGGGACTGCTCCAGATTGCTGCCTCAGGACTGTTTCCATTGTCTGACCCTCTGAAGCTGTATGTCTGCATTTTCTGCTCTAGCAGGCTAGCTGGAGAAGGTTAACTGCTACTACAAAGAGTTCTCTGTTAAAGTTGCACTAGTCCTGCAGTATCCCAAGGCTTACCCTATCCATGTTTACCTGAGCAATAAATCTCAAAGAAACACTTTCTGGCTGGTTATTTGGTGAAGATATTGAGAAACTGCAGTGCTGCCGTGCATCCAACAGAGAATAGAGCTCGGGATCCGTTAGGGGTATGTGTGCTACACTTGGAAAGTGAAAAACTCTCAGCCACAATCAGTTTGCTCTGTCCTCTTGTCAACCCATTCTCAGTTAGCACATGTGCACTGTAGCAGAGCCTGGATGTCAACTCAATGTCATGTCGCACATTCATATGCATTAATATAAGGCACCCCTTTTTTCCAATGGGCTGCCATCGTACCACAACCCAGCATAGTTCAGACCTGCACTATTTTTTCTTACACAGTGCACCACGTGTTATGTATTTTTTGTAACGATTCCATTTTTTTTTTTGGGGGGGGGGGGGGGTATTTCTCCATGTAGTCCAGTTTCAACTTGTAGGATCTTCCATTGTCTGACCTGCACTATTTTTTCTTACACAGTGCACCACCTGCTATGTATTTTTTCTAACAATCCCATTCTTCTTTTTGTATATATCTCCATGTAGTTTGGTTTCAACATGAAGAATCTTCAATTGTCGGAATTACTGGCAATACTTCAGAAACAGGTGTTGAGTCATATAACTTTTGCTAAGCAAATAAAAGAAGTTCTGTGGATCCATTGGCAGCAACCCACCACCCCCCCCCCCCACCTTTTCCTGATCATAATCAGACTGGGCAGATAGCTCAGACATTTTATTTGCAATGTACAGCAATTCAGTTAAGCCACTTCTACAAATAATCTCTTCATAGTAAAGAATTAAAGTATTCTAAATCAGCTTTATCATGACAACTGTTGTACTTATTAATTAAATTCACCATTCATTATAATTACAGAGTGTATGGATAAGTGTAATTTGTTCTGCTTTCCCTATCCCTGTAGCAAACATACTGACAACTGTGTAAATAATGACTGTGGCTTCCAATTAATAATTTCATTAAATGAGCAATTATCCTGCTATATGTTGATATAAAGTTTGAAGAAAAGAGAATTATAAGATTACCACGTCTTGGCTAAGATTTATTGGAATGATGCAGACTTGCAAAAGTGTACCTGTCACAGGCACAAGAGGGATTATGATGATGTACTCAATGTAATGTGGATGGCTTGTGTGATGGACAGCAGGTTGTATCAGTATATACAGTGAGGAAAATAAGTATTTGAACACCCTGCTATTTTGCAAGTTCTCCCACTTGGAAATCATGGAGGGGTCTGAAATTGTTATCGTAGGTGCATGTCCACTGTGAGAGACATAATAAAAAAAAAAAAATCCAGAAATCACAATGTATGATTTTTTAACTATTTATTTGTATGATACAGCTGCAAATAAGTATTTGAACACCTGAGAAAATCAATGTTAATATTTGGTACAGTAACCTTTGTTTGCAATTACAGAGGTCAAACGTTTCTTGTAGTTTTTCACCAGGTTTGCACACACTGGAGGAGGGATTTTGGCCCACTCCTCCACACAGATCTTCTCTAGATCAGTCAGGTTTCTGGGCTGTCGCTGAGAAACACGGAGTTTGAGCTCCCTCCAAAGATTCTCTATTGGGTTTAGGTCTGGAGACTGGCTAGGCCACGCCAGAACCTTGATATGCTTCTTACAGAGCCACTCCTTGGTTATCCTGGCTGTGTGCTTCGGGTCATTGTCATGTTGGAAGAACCAGCCTCGACCCATCTTCAAAGCTCTAACTGAGGGAAGGAGGTTGTTGCCCAAAATCTCGCAATACATGGCCCCGGTCATCCTCTCCTTAATACAGTGCAGTAGCCCTGTCCCATGTGCAGAAAAACACCCCCAAAGCATGATGCTACCACCCCCATGCTTCACAGTAGGGGTGGTGTTCTTGGGATGGTACTCATCATTCTTCTTCCTCCAAACACGGTTAGTGGAATTATGACCAAAAAGTTATATTTTGGTCTCATCTGACCACATGACTTTCTCCCATGACTCCTCTGGATCATCCAAATGGTCATTGGCAAACTTAAGACGGGCCTTGACATGTGCTGGTTTAAGCAGGGGAACCTTCCGTGCCATGCATGATTTCAAACCATGACGTCTTAGTGTATTACCAACAGTAACCTTGGAAACGGTGGTCCCAGCTCTTTTCAGGGCATTGACCAGCTCCTCCCATGTAGTCCTGGGCTGATTTCTCACCTTTCTTAGGATCATTGAGACCCCACGAGGTGAGATTTTGCATGGAGCCCCAGTCCGAGGGAGATTGACAGTCATGTTTAGCTTCTTCCATTTTCTAATGATTGCTCCAACAGTGGACCTTTTTTCACCAAGCTGCTTGGCAATTTCCCCGTAGCCCTTTCCAGCCTTGTGGAGGTGTACAATTTTGTCTCTAGTGTCTTTGGACAGCTCTTTGGTCTTGGCCATGTTAGTAGTTGGATTCTTACTGATTGTATGGGGTGGACAGGTGTCTTTATGCAGCTAATGACCTCAAACAGGTGCATCTAATTTAGGATAATAAATGGAGTGGAGGTGGACATTTTAAAGGCAGACTAACAGGTCTTTGAGGGTCAGAATTCTAGCTGATAGACAGGTGTTCAAATACTTATTTGCAGCTGTATCATACAAATAAATAGTTAAAAAATCATAAATTGTGATTTCTGGATTTTTTTTTTTTTTGATTACGTCTCTCACAGTGGACATGCACCTACGATGACAATTTCAGACCCCTCCATGATTTCCAAGTGGGAGAACTTGCAAAATAGCAGGGTGTTCAAATACTTATTTTCCTCACTGTACTATACAGTGCAGGGATGGACTGGCCATTGGGACAACAGGGAGTTTCCCGGTGGGCCGGCTTCAGTGACAGCAGACGGCCGCCCCCCGCCGCTCCTCTGTCTCTCCCTTCCCGCAACGCTCACCTCCTCTCCCTCCCCGCAGCACTTACCTGGGGGGGAACAGAGAAGCAGGGGGAGGACCAGAGAAGCACGGGGGACAACAGAGGAGCATGGGGAGGGGGACAGACAGCTGACTCAACAGCTATGGCCTGGGAGTTTCTCACTTCTGCCTAATCTTGTCCCATAAGGGGGGGCACCATACTCATTCTTTTCCCTGGGTGAAATAATGTCTAGCTTCCCCACTGGTACTGCCTATAAAAGTACCAGTACCAGCCGTTCTACTCTAATAAAGTAGAAAGGCTAGTGGCTAGTGAAGGGGGAGAGGGGGCTTGGGTGGCCGGGGTGGGGGGGGGGGGTGCGGAAGTTGTCCGGCTGCCATGGGAGAGACCTGTCAATGTGGGCCAGTCTGGATGAAGTCCAGGGCCAAATTTTTGTCCCAGTCCAGCCCTGATACAGTGTACAGCATACAGTATCCATCTCAGGGTGAAGATATATGGACTATGTAATGTAGCACACAGTGTACATAATTCAGGGCTTAACAAATTTGTTTTGAATCTAAGAGCCAGCTAAAAGTTAGGTGCTAGTTTTTTTTAACTAACAAATCTATCTAATTTACCATGTCCCCGAAGGTGAACTTATCCTTTAACCCTTTCACAGCCAGAGGCATTTTTGTGTTTTTTGCACACATTTAAAAAATTATTTTGGGCCTGGACATTACACAAAACCCCCAAACATTATTAGCCGGATTCAGAAAGACTTACGACGGCGTATCAGTAGATACGCCGTAAGTCTGAATGCGCGCCGTCGTATCTTTAAGCGTATTCTGGAAACCAGATACGCTTAAATTTGGCCAAGATACGACCGATGTAAGTCTCCTACGCCGTCGTATCTTATGTGCATATTTACGCTGGCCGATAGGGGCGTGTACGTGGATTTACGCGTTGAATATGTAAATGAGCAAGATACGCCAATTCACAAACGTACGTACACCCGTCGCAGTAAGCTACGCCGTTTACGTAAGACATATACGCCGGCGTAAAGATAGACCACCAAAAAGATGGCGCAGCCCATGCAAGGTATGGACGACGGAACAGCCGTCGTATTTTACGCTGTTTGCGTAAGCGTATGTGAATGGGGCTGGGCGTAGGTTACGTTCATGTCGAAAGAATTGAGCCAACGTCGTTTCGTAGGGAGTATTTGCGACGTGATTCTGAGCATGTGCGCGCATGCTCCATACGAACGGCCCTCATTTACATGGGGTCACGGTTAATTTAAATGTAGTCTGCCCACTACATGCCTACTTTGAATTTAGGCGGGGTTACGCCGGCCCATTTGTGCTACGCCGAAGTAACTTACGGAGCAAGTGCTTTGTGAATACTGTACTTGCCTCACTATGTTACGTCGGCGTAGTGCAAATGGGATGCGCTACGCCGGCCTAAAGATACACCATTGTATCTGAATCTGGCCCTATATATTTTATGAAAGCAGACATCCTAGAGAATACAATAGTGGTAGTTCCAATTTTGTATTTCACATATTATCGCAAACTTTCAGTAAAATAACACTATAAATTTTATTTTAGGGAGGACAAAAACATAGTAAGTTTCCCAATTCTTTGGTAAAATATAAAAGCAGAGGTTGCACAGAGTAAATAGATATCCAACATGTCAAACCTTAAACATGTCAGTACCCTATATTTTCCAAAAGTCCCCTTGATGTCATCAGTTTAGCATTACGAATGAGGTCTGGTGCTAGAATTATTGCTCTCATTCCGGCGTGTGCGGAGATATAATGTGTATCACAATCAACATTTTCACGTGCATTTATGTTTGTGGGTTTTTTTTTGGGGGGGGGGGGGGAGTTATGGGTTTGGGTGTAACTTACATTTTTTGCAACATCTTTTTAAAAAAAATGTTTTACTTCGCCTAATCCCCCCCCCCCCCCCAGTCACATAGGGGACAAAAAGTCACACTGATGGGCACCCCTCTAGGAAGGGCATATGGGCCTAATACCTATAGTGCCTAGTGGAAAATTCATCCCTGGCCATGATACATATAGATTGTGACACATACCAAGAGTAATATATAACAGTCATCATACAATGTATAACACACAATGCACACTATCAAGGTTCCTCACAGGAGAAATACAGGAGTGGCTACAAATATAACAATGCTGTCATAGCACTGTTTGTACATTAAAGAAGAACACCGGGATATGCAAACTAAAATGACCCATTAGTTACACCCACTACATAAAACACTACATAGTTAATAACATTTTGAATATCCTTCCTATTTAGGAGAAAAGTTGAATTGAATTTTCATAATCTCATCTCTGTAATTCAAAAGATAATAGCATCTGCTCTACCAAAGAGGAGGTGTAATAACAGTGTACAATTATCCATTCCATACCCTGTTCCAGTCACCTCCTCAATGTTCTACTCTGCCCATTTCCAACATAGATCTCAAAATTATACTGTTCACCGTCTGCAGGAAGACTCGGTAGGTACCGGCGTTTCCTTAGTTTGGGGTCTCTTTGTTGCTGTTTAGGTGGATTCTACCCAGGGAACGCAACTTTGTGGGAACTCAAAGGTGTCAGCTATAAACTCAGCAACCTGTGACCATAATGGCCTAACTTTATTGCATTCAAATACCATATGAAAAAACGACCCCACCCAAACTGTTATTTTAATTGCATTTTTCAAGGGTACCATGATGAACTGGGGAGGTGCTGTGAAGGTAGGAGCTGTGGTGCTGTAGGGTGCACTATATGCACTGGCTTATTTTGTAGTACAAAGACGTTGCAGGTTTTCTTTATAGGTGCACTACAGCTATACCTGAAATGTTAAACCTTTTAGGCCTTGTACACACGAGGGGATCTGTCCGATGAAAACGGTCCGCGGACCGTTTTCATCGGACATGTCCGCTCGGAGATTTTGGTCTGATGGTTGTACACACCATCAAACCAAAATCCGCACGGACAGAATACGCGGTGACGTGACGACGACGTGAAGGCGACGATGACGCGGCGACGTGCGCGAACCCGGAAGTTAAATGCTTCCACGCATGCGTCAAATCACTTCGACGTATGTGAGGGCTTTCGGCCGAGCGGACATGTCCGGTGAGTCGTACAGACGACCGAACATGTCCGACGGACAGGCTTCCAGAAGACATGTTTCTTAGCATGCCAAGAAACATTTGTCCGCTGGAAACCTGTCCGATCCGCTGGAAAATTGTCCGGTCGGCCGTACACACGACCGAACATGTCCGCGGAAACTGGTCCGACGGACCAGTTTCAGCAGACATGTTCGGTCGTGTGTACAAGGCCCAAGATTTCTATAGGTAGTACATTAGTCCACCCATTTTGTCTTTAAGTTTGTGATTGTGGTACTTGCATGTTTTAGATGGTGGAACACCCATTTAAGACTCCTTGCTGCCATTCTCATACAGAAAGTAATGCATTTTTAGAACTAAGAAGTTTCTTGTATCCACCAATCAAATGCATTAATTCCTTGGAAATGTACATGTTTCATGTATTAGGCATTAGCAGATACATTCACACTGCCCTACTACTAATCTGTTAAGGTGCATATGCTCTAGGGATTATACAAAATAAAAAATGGGGGAAAATGACATTGTTTGTCCTCTAAGGCCCCTTTCAGACGGACGGCAGTTTTGCCGCAATTAAAAGCATGTACATTTTCAGTGAAATTTAAGGCTCTGGGCACTGCGATTAGCAGCATTTGTACATTGCGATTACGTGCGGTTACATGCAGCCGCGTTTAGCTGTGGTAGTCATTTCCATAGCAACCCTTTTTTTTTTTTTATATTATGATGTGCTTCCTGTTCTTTTTTTTCTCACACTGCTATCTGCAGTCGACACAAAAGACTGTGATTACCTGCGGTTAAGTGCATATAGCTGCGCTAAATTGCACCTGGACGAATTCAATTCTATTTTTTCTATTCGAACCAAACCGCATGCAACAAAATCGCAGCTAAACATTGTGTGTGAATGGGGCCATAGGAAAGCATTGTGTGCTTTTATCTGCAGTAGAAAACTAGAAAATCCCCAGCTAAAAGCACCATTCTATCCGTCCGTGTGAAAGGGGCCTAAAAATGGCATTCAGCATCAGAACTGAAGAGAGAAACATTGAACTTAAAAGAGGAGTCACAAGACTCTATAGCTCAACTAACCTACAGCATGAAGTTGAAATACAACAGTAATCCTATCGATAAATGTGTTTGAGTTTCTCAAGAATTCCCTGAGCAAAGACATCTCTGGGAAAGACATCTGCATGACTGCTGATTGTAAAGTCATGCTGCCAAAAAATGATTCAGTTTCTGCACTAAATATAGCAACTGAAACTGATGTGCAATCCATAAAAGAGCTACATTATTCATACCGATGCCATGCTGCTATTTTATCTACCATATTATCAGTTTTCTCCAGCAGATGCTCCTATTTTACCAGAATTCTAGAAAACATTTTGTCACGCATTGGCCAGCTAAAGCTACAAATCTCATTGAGATTCTATCACTGCTGTTTTATACAGTTATTCTTGGTTTCCTTTTTGCTTCAGGAAATAAAGAAAAAAAAAATTTGCAGTCGGATATGAAGCAGGTCAATGTTCCTGGAACCAAGCAGAAAAGTTTGGGATGTAATTATCTTGTCATCTAATTAGCTCACTGAGAAGACTGCAGAGTTGAAAATGTTATCTAGTTTTTTATTTTTTTATTCTTGGACTCAGCTGAATCTGCTCCCTATAATACATCATCTCATCCTCTGTGCAATGATTCCCTGCCGAGCCAGCCACTGCCAACTTTTCATAAAATCGTATTACTCATCACCAAATCAAAACACTCAATGAAAGAATAGGATCAAATTGGTTTTCACAGACACTATTTAATCAATAATTTACCCAAGTGCCAGAGGAGCTGTAACACAATAGCTCTGAATAACGGTCAAGACCTTGTACTGTTACATACACCCACCTCTAGATCTCTCCCCGAGATTGCCCTGCTCCTGTATTGTGCTCTTAAATCACTCTGAACTGATGAGTCTGGACAGACATTACACAGATGAAAATGAAGAAGGCACCAACTATTTTGGCTTTAAAAGGATTTCTGCTTTACCTTGAGATAAATCCATCCACCCTTGATCTTTTGGTTACCTGAAAGATAAGTGTGTGCCCATTCTGGGAGAACTCAGGGTTTTGTGTAATCATTCACCCTAAAGGCTCTGGTTCGGACCTTTCTACCGGAATGGTAGGTGGACTGAGCCAGACATGATACAGGACTACATTTCCCAGAACTCCCAATCCCTGTATGCGTTACAGCATGTAGCAAATGGACTTCTACAATTGTTCACGCTTTAAATAAATCTCATGTTATACCTTCTTATTGCTGAGATTTACTCCTCAAAATGTTTATATAGAAACTTATTCTTAAACAGCTTATTAGGAGAATGAAGAAAGAGGCCTTATGGGCACCACAGAATGGCAACAACGTGGTCTGTCCAGATACAAGCCAAAAGACAGAGGTTTCGTGCTCCCTAATCTCCATGGAAAGTGGTACGGATTATGCTCGTAATCCGAGGTTCCACTGTATCTGGTAAGTAACTAATGTTTGTTTATATTTCACTTACATTACAACATGAAAAAAGTGGGCACATCGGTTTTGTTGGGAATTAAAATCGTATAAACTAGAATACTCCTTTAAGGTTTTTGTTTTTCCACTTTGAAATGAGTAAATATTTTATGTTGTTGTATGCGTGCATGTATGCTGAAGCCCTTGGAGAAAACAGTTTCAAGGATAATTAAGGACAAGGGTACCAAGTATAAAGCTGCTAGAAAGAGACCAAAGATAAATGTATACCAGAAGCCGTGTATGTTTAACAGGGTGAACCAGAACATTATTTTCTGTGCTTGATATAGAAACACACAGTTCCTGCTAGTGCTACCAGTCAAAAAAGAGTGGGCCAATGTATTGTGTATGACTGTACAGTGTAGGTGTGTAGGGTATGATGGTTTGAGACTTGGTTGATACCTAGTGGTGGACTGGTTCAAATTCTAGGTGGGGACTTGGGTAGAGTTACTGGTCTATAATGGCCCAATAATTCACTACAGGAACAAACTTCTGGTGGCAGCACAATATTTACCAGAAACATAAAATTGGAGTACTTCTCCCTCTTCCCTTAAGTAATGGATTGATCATATGGGTATCACCCTTCGATATGAGCGTGCCTTTTACCAGCACAGGGGTTGTCCATCCAAATTCGACAAGGTGTGTGGATTTGGATATTCAAGGCTTGGCCCCAGTAGACCTGGTCATAGATAGACTGCTAGGTTGGAAATCATCCTCTTTGTACTTCTATTACATTGTCTTGGGGATATTGCTGAGGATGTAGGAACAGGAACAGAAACAAAAAAGCAACAGCAGCCAGAAAAAAAAAAAATTGACTCAGGATTAAAAAAGAAAAACTGTAGAATTTTTTATTGTCGTCTCCTTATAATTTGATTCATTGGTCTCTACACTCCATCTCTTTTTTAAATATCAATACTCCCCACTGACACCACCAATTGTGGAAGAGAGTTCCACACCCTTACCACCCTGACAGTGAAAACCCCCCTGCGCAGCTTAAACCACTTCTCCTCCAATCTCATTGTGTAGCCACGTGTCCTCTTATGCCCTGTACACACGATCGGTTCATCCGATGAAAACAGACCGATAGATTTTTTCATCGGATACCTGATGAAGCTGACTTTCTTCAGTCTTGCCTACACACCATCAGTTAAAAATCCGATCGTGTCCAACATGGTGACGTAAAACACAACGAAGTCGACTTAATTCTGAGCATGCGTGGATTTTTGACCAATGGATTTCCCCACAGACGATCGTTTTTTTTATTGTTTTTTTAACCATCAGATCATTTTAAAACAGGTTCTAAGTTTTTTCACCGATGGGTAAAAAACGATGGGGCCCACACACAACGATGGACCATTTTCATCAGACGAACCGATCGTGTGTACAGGGCAAAACACTCACTGAGACTGAATAGCTTTTTTCCTATGCTGGAATCACCATTGAGGTATTTCTAAATCTCCATCATGCCCCTCTCAATTGTCTCTTCTCCAGCAAGATTACATTTAGTGCTTGAAGTCGCTCCTCATAATTGAGAACCTCCAATCACCTAATTAATTTAGTTGCCCTTCTTTGGACTCTCTCCAGCTCATCCCTTCTGAGGGCTGGTGATTAGAACTGGACAGAATACTCCAGATGTGGCCGCACCAGAGTTTGATAAAGTGGCAGGATTATAGGTTTTTCTTTGGAGTTCTACAAGCTAATAGTCTGCTGGCTTTGGTAGCTGCAGCTTGACATTGTATGCTATTGCTCAGTCTGTCTTTCACTAGGACCCCCAGATCTTTTTCCAGCCTTGATTCCCCCAGAGGTTCTTCCTAGTGGGTAGTTTGCATTTATGTTTTTAGCCCCCAAGTGCATTACTTTACATTTATCCACATTAAACCTCATTTTCCATGTAGTTGCCCACTCCATTATTTTGTTCAGGTCTTTCTGTAAAACTTCCATAATCTGATGTGTAGTTATTGCTCTGCTTATTTTTGTGTCATCCGAAAAAACTGAGCTTGAGCTATGTATCCCGTCCTCTATATCATTTATGAATAAATTGAACAGAATTGGTCCCAAGACATGGTACCGCACATACCAGACCAGTCTGAGTATACGTTTTTTATCACTACCCTTTGGACGCACCCCTATAACCAGTTGTCTATCCAAGAACAAACCTTATGGTTCATGCCTGCAGATCTCAGCTTGTAGAGTAAGAATTTATAGGGAACTGTATTGAATGCTTCTGAAAAATCCAGATACACCACAGTCATATGCCTCCCCCTATCTAGATAGCAGCTCACTTCCTCGTAGAATATTAACAGATTGGTCTGGCAAGAATGACCCTTCGTGAACCCATGCTAATTACTATTAATTATAGTTTTCTTCAGCAAATTCTTGGATATAGTCCCTTATTATCCCCTCCAATAATGTGGGATGGCTCCCCTTCAGTCCACCTGCCCTTATCTATCCATTAGAATGCATGTGCCTCCATTGTGGGGACACTCATTGTTTAGTGTTAGGACCACAAATTACAGGGTGCCTTGGCACGGCTCTGTGGCTCACGCATGCGTTTGCAAATGCGTGCGGACAAAACCCCTGTTTTTAACGCATACTGTTAGACAGGTTAATTGGCTGTTCTGCGAGCTGGTCTGTAAGTAGGCTTGGTTTTTCCCTGGGCATTCCCCAGGTTTTGTTGTTATCCTTCCAATAATGTACCTACTATTGATGTTAGGCTGACTGTCCTGTAGATTCCAGGAATAGGTATCTTCCCTTTTTTGAATATTGGTACCATATTGAACAAAAGCTAATAATAATATTAAACAAGAAAAAAATACTGGAGCTCTAAGCTCTAACTGGGTAACATTTAGTTTGCTAAAATACAGTTTGTTATAAACAACTGTTGTGTCTTATTTTCAAAAATAATGTTTTTACTGTTTTTTCATTCTTTTGGCTTCTGAAAATATCCTCTAGCCTTCTTGCATCCACTTTCTGTCTACATGCATGAGCTCCACCACAAGCATGAAAATGCAAAACAGCTAGCAGACAGGGACACAGCAATGTTATCCCAATGCTTCATGGCAGCATTACCTATCATTAATTTAATGAAAGATGTAGATTTAAAAACTATTTTTGAAATTATGTTAACATGTTAGAATTTAAATGAGGCTTTATTAACTGGGTTTAATATTAAATAGATTATGTTTGGTTTGATAATAAAAAAAATATATAGCATGTACTACAAGGGTTGTACACAGTGTTATATTCATATAAACTGATCAATAAAAACTGAGGCAAAGTGTTTCTCACTATCTGTATTTTTGTGTAATAGTTATATAGTTAGTCAGGATGTAATGCAACATCTGATTGCTTCTTTTTCCTTCTTTAGGCCTATGTTCAGTAAAATGCCTGTTTTTTCCTTCATTTATATACAATTGAAAAAAAAAGCGCTGATGCAGAACTGCAGCATCAATAAATAAGGAACAGCAGCTGTAGACTGTGAAAGTGGTTAAAAAGTTTGGTATTTCATGGGAAACTATGTGTAATGATAAAGCGAGCAATTGTGCTGCAAGTTTGAAAATGACTTGCTAAGCTATTGCTAGACTTGCCAGGCTTCAAAAGTTTGTTGCATAATTGCAGCAAGTCTGCATTGCACAACATTCTGCACGTCTTCTGCAAGTTCTGTTCAGTTATGTTGTACAATAGTCATCCCACCACAGTGGTCACTGTGGCTGAATGTTCATAATGTAGACCTGCAGAGCTCTTGCTGTACACTCACCACTACAACTTTGCTCTTGTTAGAGACAAATTTGCTACAAATGAGAAAAGTGTCAACAGCCGGTTCACCACTGCACATGCGCAAAGTGTGCAGCCCTTTCTAATTGGTCCCGCAGCAGAGGAAAGAGGAGGGGGCCAATTTCCGACAGACGGTGCCATCTCCAGAAGTGGGGAACGGTACCTGTAAAAAACAGGTCCCCGTTTCTCCCCCTTAAAGGTGACAAATTTGGCACTAGAGGGGAGGAGGAGATGGATAAGCGAAAGTTCGACTTTCGAGTCGAACTCCGCTTTAACAAATTTACAATTCAACACTTCCACAAATGTGTAGCAAGTTATCTGGGTAAATAGTTTTACTTTCTTTATCCCAGTCTTACAAAATTTGTAAGGGGGACAGAGAGGGTTTTCCGTCACCTGCCTAACCTAAGGCAATGCACGCTCAGAAGACGTATAGAGTTGTGTCATTTGACAGAGATTTAGTAACTTTCAGGGCTCGTTTAAACTATGTGTGGCAACTTGTGATTTTCCACATCAACATTCACCGCAAGGGCACATAAAAAACAATTGTTTTCTATGTGCTCTGTTCACTATGCAATGCTGAATTCAGATTTTCTGCTTGTCAAGTAAAAATTAACGGGCCAAACACTGAGGCAATCACCAATAACAAATAAGCTTTAATTATAAGTAGAGTATTCACAACATATGTTCACCTGTCCACCTTCCACTCCAACGCGTCTTACCCCACAAAGGGCTGACTTCAGATGGGTTGCGATGCATTGTGAAAAAATACAGACATGCTTACATTTTTATGCAATGCACCAAGGCTCACCTGATGTTGCTGCTGGTCACCGCTAGACAAATCAGGCAGGATTAAAATGTTAATTTGACTTTCCATTTAAAAAAAAAACCACAAAATCGCTAAATAGTGCCTTGCGCTGTAAAACCACAAGACACTGCCACTCATTTTTGCGTGCCAGCACACAATGTATACTAGCCCATATGCTGAAACAGACTACAGGTGACCTATGACCTAGCCGTGGACTACAGGTGACCTATGACCCCCTGACAGAAGCTGAGTTGTCATAGTGAACTATAAAAGGGGTAAATATATATTTTCCATATGCAAGACTGCATAGCTATAATAATTTAAACCTGTATATTTAGATTTTTGCATGAGCTTTTCAGTAGACGATACATACACTAAAGCAATGGCCATTGTTTCAGTGCTTATTTCTTCATTATGCTACTATTAATCAAACTTTCATTATTAATGGTTTCTTGCACAGATGTGAATTGATTAATGAGCTGTTCTCCTCACTCTAAGCAGCTGGTTTACCAAACAAGTAATTTGCAGGCTAGCCAGTTCTTAACTTCAAAAACCAGAATCTATACACATACATTTTTCCATATGTAAAAACATCTGTAACAACTAACTTTTCTGTTTAATAGCCCCCTTCCTCTCTGAAGGGGTAGTGGTACTGTAAAGACTCTGCCCCAATCACACTTTTTTTGTTTTATTTTCTTAGATAAAGTAATCAAGGGTTGTAACCATTGTCTGTGTCACATTGGGGAGATTCTCTTTCAATTTTGTGTTCCATTAACACAAAAGATAGAGGACATCCTAAAAAGTGAGGGAATCCGCATTTGAAGATTTCCCCTCTATTCCTGTTTTGGTGACAACACAAAATTTGGTATTTTCCATTACTTATACTCTTAGTGATATTAATAAACAAGAAAAATAGAAAGGGCACATTTCCCTAAAAGGGGCACAGATAGCAAAAAAAAGGTGATGGGTGTTCGAATCCCTCTCTGCTCTGTCCAAAACGGAAAAAATGCTTTGCTTTTAGTTATACCTTTGTTATCATATCTAACACCACCACCATAACAGTAACATGTCTGCCCATCCACCTGTTGAAAAGGTGAATACGTGAGTCTTTACTCATCACAGATCTGTTAAACCACAAGGACCAACCTCCTCACAGTTGGTGACCTCCATTACTATCTGCCCTTTGCACCTTGTTGTCCAATGGGTCGGGTCCCTGGCTCCTTCCACAAGAGCCTCTTTTGACCAAAAAAGGACAATTTCCTGACCAAGGTTTTATGTTCTTATCTCATGCTGCTCTGTAGAACAATCTCTACACTGCACATGGGCTGCGGTGAAATCCCAGCCTAGTCTCACCGTCAGTGAGAGATATTTACAGACTCCATTGTCACACAACATTGTGGATAGTTAAAAAGGACTCAAATGATGGAAGCGGTGTTCAAAAGAGGCAAGCAGAACACAAAGAACTAGTATTGCTTGCAGCGACCTTGCACCTGATCATATTTTCATTATTGATTTACCATGCCTTCTTCACCAATGTTTCTCAAGTTTTTACCCCAGAAGAATCTCTAAAATAATTTTCAGGTCTAAGAAACCCTTACTAAAGCCAATTAACGGAGCTTCAAATGAAAAAATGTCCCTTACATCGGTTCTCAGTAGGAAGAATACAACCCTACCATGGCGGTGAGAATGTCACCCTTACAAACTGCATAGATTATTGGCGTCATACTGCTGGTTTTGCCAAGTGGCCACGGCTCTGGAAAAATAGCACAGGTCAAAAAGACACTGCTCAAGTAACTTCTAGCAACCTCCCCCAAGCAACCTCTGTAGGAACCCTAGTTGAGAATGACTACGCTGTGTGTCTGAGTAGAGGTGACCATTTTGGTACAAGCAGAATTTGCTTCCTCACGATGGAGCTGCCCCCGGGTGAGAGATGGTCTGATGAACAAATATTCAAGGAGCAGCAGGAGAGGTTTAGAAAGAACAGATCCAAACAGGAAGTAGAAGCAGGGAGATGCTTTGGTACAATTTCTTCTCCAACAAGGGGAATAGGGAGCAACACAGAAGTAACATCAGCAAATATCAATCCAATGGCAGGCTAAATGTGCCCAAGTTGATTGATCGCTTCATTTTACATATGATTATGCCTATCGGCTGGTATAGCTGCTAGCAATAATCACTGTGCTTTCCCGGAGGGGAAGGTTCCCCCGCACCTGCCAGGAGAATACGAATGGCTTGGCAGGAGGGATTCTCCTGTCAACACTGTCTGTGTTGATGGGGGAATCAAGCAAAAAAAAATTCCTGCAACCCATGGTTGCAGAAAATAAATTTGCTCCGTGTATGATATACAGCAATGAGGCTCAAGGCACAGGAAGTACTCTGCTATTTTTTAGAAGGAATTCAAGACACATTTGATTAGATGTTTCCTATAACATAGCACGTCTTTAATTTTTGGGTTCCATTTTAGGGTCCACTTTGGTAGAAGATTCATTTCTTTCTACATTCATTTTTACTGTTTTAGCCTAGGTTCACACTGCTGCGAATTCAAAATCGCGGTAAAATGCGCGATTTTACCGCGATTTCGCGGCCGCGATTTTGCCGCGATTTCGGCCGCAATTTAATGTAAATCGCGGCCCGAAATCGCAAAAAGTAGTACAGGAACTACTTTTTGAAATCGCAGATGCGGCGTTGCACTGATTAGGACAGTGCCATTGCCGACAATTGCCGGCAAATCCTGCCGATTTGAGATGCGATTTGACATGTCAAATCGCATCTCAAATCGTTCCAAATCGTACCCAGTGTGAACCAGGGCTTATAGTGCAGTGAAATAAGCCTGAGAGAGAACACTAGCTAAACCCATAAGGTATCAATGGTTTGAAGGCATAGCTAGAATTCAAGCATTATTACAAAGCTTCCATCTTTAGATGTGGCAGGCCTTAATATGAACCCATATCACTCTGTCCTCTCTTTCATGCTAGATTTACAAACCTGTATTGAAATGTGCTGTTAGCATACTAAAAATGTTGCTTGATATTATAATAAATTCTTTATGTGTTAATATAGTTATTTGCAAATTACATTTTATATGAAATAATAATTTACTATATGTTTTTTGTTTTCTACAGGAATTGGTAATTGAGATTACTTTGCAGTTACAAATGTTTTAGTTGAATGACTAAAGAAAATACCAAATGTATTATTGCACTGCATTGTATAAAATTTGATTTTAAAACGGGGAAATTGAATATATGAAATATATAAATATGTGCATAAAGTTAACAATAGTGTAAGCATGATCGATTTTTATGTTAATTTACAGGTGCTTTTTGTATTTGACTGCACGAGACTGCACCTGATTTTGCAGAGAGGTTTCTAGGAATTCACAATTCTTCATATTTTTAGCTGACAGCATTCTAGAGATAAAGTCATTTTAAATTAGTCTCCTGAATATTCTGATACGGGGTGGAGGCTTCATACTTGAGCAATATGATTTATTCAATTGATCATGTGATGTTGCTTGGTGTGGTTTGCCATATTTTCTTTATCTCATTTTGTATTCAAATGCTGCCAAAAATGAAAGCGGATTTAAATGTACAAAGCCAGCTTTTATGGTTCATTCAAGAAATGTTTTTTTTTTTTTCTTCTTCTTTTTTTCTTCTTCTATGTGAAACACAAGACTAATTTTACATTCATCATGACTGTGTTCTAACCCACGAAAAACTGCTCCAAATTTTAAAAGGACTCACATGCTCAGACGGAGGGGGATTACGCGCATAGATTTTTTTTCCAGTTTGCAAAACCACTGAATAATGCAATCCATAGATTTTTTTATTATCATTTTTTTATACTATATATATATATATATATATATATATATATATATATATATATTATATATAAACATATTTGTGTTAGTGTTTTAGTCTCTGTTAGCAAATTTTAGGCTATGTTACAGGCAAAACATGCATACAGTATATATACACACACACTCACACAGTATTTCACATAAGTGAGTACACCCCTCACATATTTTTAAATATTTTATTACATCTTTTCATGTGACAACACTGAAGAAATGACACGTAGCTACCATGTAAAGTAGTGAGTGTACAACTTGTATAACAGTGTAAATTTGCTGTCCCTTCAAAATAACTCCACACACAGCCATTAATGTCTAAACCGCTTTCAACAAAAGTGAGTACACCCCTAAGTGAAAATGTCCAATATTTTGTGTTGGCAGGTTATTGAAATCATGCACTTGGAAGCTTGTTGTATGCAGAGGATATCTTTACTTTCATTGAGGATGTTTGTATCATGTCTAAAGGCCCGTACACACGGTCAGACTTTTTGCCAACAAACTTCAAAATCTGCAAATTTGGCCGATCGTGTGCACGCTCCATCGGACCAACTTTTTCGGGTTTCAAACATATTTTTATATATTTTTTTGTGGGTCAAGTTAGCACAACCCCATTGCGCAACATGTCTGCTTGATGAACGGACGTTCAGAAACGAACAAAATTGCACGAAACTGAAAATCGAATTGAACTCGTCAGTACGTTGAAACGTCACTACGTTTGTGTATTTTGCCGAAAAAGTCCGAGCGTGTGTATGCTATGGGTGTGACCCGACAACTCCCTTCGGACAAAAATCCAAGGGAAAGTTTGTTTGATGTCCGACCGTGTGTACGAGGCTTTACAGGAAAACAAAACATGCTTCAATACAGAAGGTACATCCTGTGATTCTATTACCATAGAGAATACACACTATAATAATGCAGTGCCACCTACTGGTAGAGATAGGTATAATGCATATATATAGTTCACAATATAGAAAGCTATTGCCGGTGACATCACAATCCCCCTTCATCTAATTTCGAGAATGCTTTGCATTCTTTGAGAAAAAAGTAAGGTGTTCTCTTAATGGCAGCTGGGCTGAGCAAGCAACCTCCTCTGATTACTATGCAGAATGCAGCTGCTCAGCACAGAACCTGGAAGGCCATCACCATCTCTATAGTAGCTCAGGCTACTACAGTGGCTTACAGCTTCTGCAGAAGTTGACCAGGTATCACATTACCAAAAAGGGGTGGTGGCCCGTCCATTAAGGGCGCAGCCTCCCCTATCCATGCCGCTGCCACACACTATTGTTCTGTCCGGCCCCTTTCAGGGCGCCTGGCGCTGGAATTATAGTGTCAGGCACCTGATTCGGGCCTGAGGTTTTAATAGACTTCAAAATATGGTGGGCTCCAGACGCAGAGCATTGCGCTCGTAGTCCATCCAGGTGTGTTCTAACAATAAATCGCCTCTCTGCCAATCAGGAAACACAGGTCTGATACTCGTTTCCCGATTGGCTGAAAGGACAGATGATCCTATTGGATGCCTAGGAGGAGAAGGAGGGAGATGTACGCCGGAATCTGTCATGTACCACAGGAGGACGAAGGAAGAAAGCTGCCGCCAGACACGCTGCCCGCCCATTCCCTAGATGGGGTTTGCCGACCAACTGAATGACCAGGGGGGTGGTTGTTTGCTTGCTGCCCCCCCCCCCAAAGAAAGAAAAACACCAGCTGCCACTGTTACCATACTTACATTGTGCCAAGGTGGCAAAATATATAATTCTCAGATTTCGGGCTTTAAATGTTCTTTTATCGTAATACATTTGGAGATGCAATTTCACCATTGGCATGGAGAATCTAATGCTATACGCCAAAACATAACCACCACTGATATCGAGAAGGTCCCACTTTTGCCACCAAAACAGCCTTGACCCATTGAGGCATGGACTTCACTAGACCTCTGAAGGTATGCTGTGATATCTGGTACCAAGCCGTCAGCAGCTGTTACTTTAGGTCTTGTAAGTTGTGGGGTCAGGCTTCCACTGATCAGACTTATTTTTCCGGTACATCCCACAGATGCTTAATTGGACAGAGATCTGGAGAATATGGAGGCCAAATCAACACCTCAAAGGCACCATTTTCCTTTGCTCTGGGGTCAAGTTCTGATGCTCACATGCCAGCGTGGTCACTAACTGGTCTGCGGCTACTCAGCCCCATATGCAGAAATCTGAGATGCACAGTGTGTTCTGATACCTTTCTATCAAAACCACCAATTTGCAATCTGACCTACAGTAGCTCTTCTATCTGACCGGACTACATGGGCACATCTTCACTCCCCAGGTGCATCAATGAACCTAGGCCTCCCATGACCCTGTCGCCAGTTTGCTGGTTGTCCTTCTTTGGACCATTTTGGTAGGTCCCAATTACTACAGAACAAGAACAACCCACAAGGGCTGCAACCCAGTTGTCCAGCCATTACAATTTCCTCTTGTCAAAGTTGCTCAAATCTTTTTTTTCCTTTAAACACATCAACTTCAGAGACAACATGTTAATTTGTTGCCTAATATATCCCACCCACTTTCAAGTGCCATAATAATGAGATCATCAATGTTCTTCGCTTTACCTGTCAGTGGTCATATTGTTATGGCTGAATTTGTAGTGAAACAATCATATTAGAAAACCTCAGCAGCAGTATCTAGGTTTAATATGCTTTAGTCTCAGAAAATAAAGCAGAAAAATAGCAATCCATTTAGGATTTCTCAATGACATTAGCATAAATAAGACACAAATGTGCATGTATTTACATTTATGATTGCTGTTTTGCATAAACTATAAACCCAAAATGCAAATATTCTCTTTTATTTTGTACTAAAATATATCCCAAGTACAGGCTTCTATATGAACATTCGCTCAATGCTGCTCTGAGTGGAGTCTATGAATGTCACAACTCAAGACTACATATAATTGTGTCTACTAATAAAAGTCTAATAAATTATCCCAGACAAACATCCCCCTATGAACCGAGTACCTTTATATCATCACACTGAAAAAAAGTATTAGCTGGTAGGACACAAGACCAATTGTTTCAGTCTATTTTCCTAAGCATGGTTTCATAAATTAGGCATACATCAAAATGTGTATTTCTGTCCATCCAGTACTCAGATTTACACAGCTCTGCCCCCACAGTATAGTCAAGTCTAGAAAGGGAGGGGACTCAATCTTTCTCTGCTGTTGTTTTACTACCAGGTCCCCTCACCACCCCTCTGCCCTTGACTGAGCAGTGAAAATTAAAAAAAAAAGTGCAAAAAAGAAAAGATTGTGCACTTGTGCAACAAATATCATAATACATTTTAAAGCTGTAAACACATAAGAGAAAGTATCCCTCCCACTAAACAGTACAGTGCCTTGAAAAAGTATTCATACCCCTGGAAATTTGCAACATTTTGTCATGTTACAACCAAAAACATAAATGTATTTTATTGGGAGTTTGTGCCAACACAAAGTGGCACATAATTGTGAAGTGGAAGGAAAATGATAAATGGTTTTCACAATTTTTTACAAATAAATATCTGAAAAGTGTGGCATGCATTTTTATTCAGCCCCCTTTTCACTGATAACTAAAATCTAGTGGAACCAATTACCTTCAGAAGTCACCTAATTAGTAAATATAGTCCACCTGTGTGTAATTTAATCTCCATATAAATACAGCTGTTCTGTGAAACCCTCAGAGGTTTGTTAGAGAACCTTAGTAAACAAACAGCATCATGAAGGCCAAGGAACACATCAGACAGGTCAGGGATAAAGTTGTGGAGACGTTTAACCACTTAAGACCCGGACCATTATGCAGGTTAAGGACCTTGCCCCTTTTTGCGATTCGGCACTGCGTCGCTTTAACTGACAATTGCACGGTCGTGCGACGTGGCTCCCAAACAAAAATGGCGTCCTTTTTTTCCCACAAATAGAGCTTTCTTTTGGTGGTCTTTGATCACCTCTGTGGTTTTTATTTTTTGCGCTATAAACAAAAATAGAGCGACAATTTTGAAAAAAAATTCAATATTTTTTACTTTTTGCTATAATAAATATCTCCCAAATATATTTAAAAAAACATTTTTTTTCCTCAGTTTAGGCCGATACGTATTCTCCTACTTATTTTCGGTAAAGAAAATCGCAATAAGCGTTTATCGATTGGTTTGCGCAAAATTTATAGCGTTTACAAAATTGGGTGATAGTTTTATTGCATTTTTATAAAAAAAATATTTTTACTACTAATGGCGCCGATCATCGCTTTTTTTCATGACTGCAACATTATGGCGGACACTTTGGACACATTTTTGGGACCATTGTCATTTTCACAGAAAAAAGTGCTATAAAAATGCACTGTTTACTGTGAAAATGACAAGTTAACCACTAGGGGGCGCTGTAGGGGTTAAGTGTGACCTCATATGTGTTTCCAACTGTAGGGGGGCGGGGCTGGACGTGTGATGTCATTGATAGTCTTTCCCTATATCAGGGAACAGACGATCAATGACACTGCCACAACGAAGAAAAGGGAAGGTGTGTTTATACACACCTCTCCCTGTTCTTCAGCTCCGATGACCGATTGCGGGACACCGGTGGCGATCGGGTCTCGCAGGCGCGGTCACGGAGCTTCGGACCGGGTCGTGAGCGCGCTGCCGGCGGCCCACTCGCGCCCCCACGGCTGGGCTTAAAGAGACACGTACAGGTACGTGACTGTACCCAGCCGTGCCATTCTGCCGATATACGTCCATTCAGTTCACGACATGGCTGGGGGGCAGAGACTAGAAGTCAGCTGACGTGAGGAATGTGAAGTGGGAGAGGCTGGAGGAGACCCTATCTCCTGATTTCAGCATAGGTGCCACTGCTACGAGACACCACAAAGTCTGAGACACCGTGAATGCGGAGTAACACTACCTGTAAATATAGTTGCCCTTAAAAGTCCCCACTACAGTTCTCAGATCAGCAGATGACCTTGCTTAAGAGCACCTAAGTTGACTGATAAAACTCCCACCAGCACTGCCACTGATCCTATTAACCCCGCCCACCAAGAAATAAGAGAAGGAATAAAAATAGAGACTACATGGAAAGGAGAGAAAAAGAGGGGAAGGAACAAAGAAAAAGGGAGAGAGGGATGGGGGGAAAAAAGGGGAAAGAAAGGAGAAGAGAAAGAGGGGTACATCCTCAAATGTACCATAAGGGGTTTTAATACTGTATAAGTGGAAGGGACTCAGGGGCACAAATTACTTGCCTTGGATGCCGACAACCCATGCTACGATAATAATTTTACCGTTGGGGGTCCCCGCAACGTAGGGAATTTTATCAAGGGGTCACGGCACTAGAAAGGTTGAGAATCACTGCTATAGTCCATAGTTCCTAGTCTATATACCTACATTCAGGGGGATCTTGGAGAACAAAAGTAGACACCCTCTAACAAGAAGTCAGATCACAGCAGCTAAAAAAAAAGAAAAAGAAAAAAAAGAGCTTTGGAGGAGGCTGAGAGCAACAGAAGGAACTTGCTTGATGTAAGAATACACACTTGAATAGAATATATAGATTTTGTGTGTGTCAAAATTTTGTGTCACTTTAAGTGAATACTGTAGCCAACTCAAGTGGACCTCAAGAATTCTCTGCCCAAAAGATCTGCCCCAAGCACTTCCCTTTTGACACCTCCAAATAAAAGGCCTCCAAAATTAACTTCAGACCAAAACCATGGATTGCAATTACCTATACAAGTGTCATTTAATTCTTTCACCGCCAGGTCTGTACATTGTACGGACCTAACGGCGGGGGGTAATACACACAATCCGGTGGCTGTACATGTCAGGTGAGAGCATTCGGTCAGCTCCGCTGCCGCCCAGTCGCTCTCACACACCCCCAATACCGCCACTGAGTCTGCATCCCTTCAGCCGTGATTTCCTATTGGGAGTATCTCACCAAAAATGAAATTTTTGTTGCAGGGGATGCCAAAAATCTGACTAGTATCTTAGTGTGGACTTCTTGGGAAATCAATGAGCCAATCACTGTAGCAGGAAATGTGTACCTCCAGGTAGCCATATTGCATTGCACTTTACAGAAAATTATAAACCTGCAGATTGAAGGGTTAAGGTAATTTTTAATAACATTCAATTACAATATGACTTGTCTCGCAATTGTATACGCTACATATTTTTTTAATTTGCTATTTTTTTCCCCCATGTAAGTGGAGTTACTCTTTAAGGCCGGTAAATAAAGGGAGAAAAGATATTACCCTTGCATGACACTTTACTTGCTGGTGGCTGACCTGAATTATCAGATTGCTCTAAGCAAATACAATTCCAAAACTGATCACAACATTCTCTCACATGAAGGCTAGGTTCACACTGGGTACGATTTAAGATGCGATTTCACATGTCAAATCGCATCTCAAATCGGCGGCATTTTCCGGGAATGGCACCGTCCTAATCGGTGCGACGCCGCATCTGCGGCGCTGCACCGATTTCAAAAAGTAGTTCCTGTACTAATTTTTGCGATTTCGGGCCGTGATTTACATTGACATCTGTGCAGAAACCTACACAGATGTCTCTGAAATCGCGACTGAAATCAGGACTGCTTCACTCCGGCAGCCCAGTGTGAACCTGGGCTAAATCTGCACACGAGCACCTGTGGTCGTTTGAGGTTACAATGTGATTGTATTTCCCTGCCGGGGATCCACAGCTGCCACATATGGTAGTCAATAAAAATCAACAACAGGATACGGCTGAACACTGGTATGCGCTGACGTAAACAAGTGCAAGTGTACAGACATTCACCTCTGGTGGCATACAGGCATTGATTTACTAAAACTGGAGAGTGCAAAATCTGGTGCAGCTTTGCATGGTAGCCAATCAGCTTCTAAATTCAGCTTGTTCAATAAAGCTTTGATAAAAAAAAAAAATGGAAAGCGGATTGGTTTCTATGCAGAGCTGCACCAGATTTTGCACTCTCCAGTTTTAGTAAATCAACCCCTATATGTCCAGGTGCTTATGCCCATCTCCACATGCATGCTTATGCAAGTTCTGGTGTATGCTCATGTACAGCAGCATCCTGTAAGAGCCCGTTCACAATCGCACATGTGAAAGTAGCCCAAAGGAAAGTGTTCTTGGACAATTTACTAATTGGATTATTGGAAGTGACACACTTCTGCCGATTTGGATTACTTTTGCACAGTAATTTAGTGTAATCGTGGCCATTTTGAATAATTCTCTGCATTACCCAGGCACAGAGCACTAATATGGCCTTAACCTAAAATGTATAACCACTTGCATACTGCCCGAATTCCAGCACATGTAAAAATCATAATTTTGTAGCTAGAAAATTACTCATAACTCTCAAACATTATGTATATATATTTAGAAGAGACCCTAGGGAATAAAATGGCAGTCATTGCCATTTTTTATGTCACATGATATTTGCGCAGCAATTTTTCAAACGCTTTCATGAATGAAAACAAAACAGTAAGGTTAGCCCAATTTGTTTGTATGATGTGACAGAGGATATTACGTAGAGTAAATAGATACCTCACATGTCACGCTTTAAAATTGCGCACACTCGTTGAATGGCGCCAATCTTCGGTACTTAAATATCTCCATAGGTGACGCTTTCAAATTTTTTAAGTTACAGAGGAGGTCTTGGACTAGAATTATTGCTCCAACGTTTGCAGTGATACCTCACATGTGTGGTTTGAACGTTGTTTACATATGCGGCCACGACCTACGTATACAGGGATGCTTTATTTAATTATTTTATTATTTTATTTCCCTTAAAAATGTAAACATCCCTTGTAATAGGAATAGGGCATGGCATGTCCTCTTTATGGAGAGATGCGGGGTCTATAAGTCTTTCCAGCCTGAGGTCAAAATAAATAAACAATCTCAGGCTTTCCAGCCGAGTCCCTGGCATTGTTTACTTCCTTCGGCCTGGACGTGACATCATAACATCGCGCCCCGGCATAGAGACTGCCGGGGACCATCTGGCCCTCAGTTTTCACTATGATTAACTTCCGGCGCCGGCGGATTCCTTCTCCGGCTCGCCAATCGCACAGGTGAGCCGGTAGAAGCATCGGAGGGCAT